>NC_140964.1:118656105-118861105 GCF_056783735.1 Eptatretus burgeri
TTTGCATCTTCTCCGAGGGGATTTGTCGAATCTGGCAGGGGTTTTGGTATTTGGTTAGCCCAATGGCACCTGCATAGCCCCACGGAGCTCGATTTTTTCATTTTCATCCCAAGGTCAAGGTCACAAGGTCACGAACTTAGAAAATGTCAAAAAAATCAATAAATTGGGCATCGAGATCCTAGAGTTTTCAACTGTTTCGATTGAAAGTTGGTATGCAAGTAGTGCTCTTCGAGTACTACAACTTTCATCATTTATGTTTTTCCCGATTCCAGACAGTTTTCCCGTGGCGTCCCCTCGAAGGTCAAAAAATAAAAAAGGTGAATCGTGTACATTGCTCGTGAACCATCGCCGTCTCCAGTCTTATCTCTATTACAGTTTCTTTCCCTCCCTGACAACAAACTCTCAAACTGGAACGTCACAAGCAGGGCTTTGCAACAATGAGTTCAATCAGATGAATGTTATCCGGGTGCCCCCATTTGATCGTTTTCACCTGTGTTGATTGTAAATATACAAAAAAAATATATGTTTAATAATAGCAGATCATTGTGTGATAGTACAATCATTAAATTCAAAATACCCTGCCATAGTTGAGAGCTGATTTGGTCGCACCTTGTGAGAGAGTGGTGATATTCATAATCAGTCAGGCATGTCCCGAGACCCCACAAACAAGTGCATGGGAAAAACAACAAACGCAAAAGTCGAATATGTTTCACGACTATTGCAGTTGTGAATTCTTTTTTTTAATATGAGAGACTGATTGATATTGATTCAGTAATCTAGAGGATATCTCTCTCTCTCTCTCTCTCTCTCTCTCTCTCTCTCTCTCTCTCTCTCTCTCTCTCTCTCACTCTCTTTCTCTTTCTCACTCTCACTCTCTCTCTCTTCTCACTCTCACTCTCACTCTCTTCTCACTCTCACTCTCACTCTCTTCTCACTCTCACTCTCTCTCTCTCTTCTCACTCTCTCTCTCTTCTCTCTCTCTCTTCTCTCACTCTCTTCTCTCTCTCTTCTCTCTCTCTCTTCTCTCTCTCTCTTCTCTCACTCTCTTCTCTCTCTCTTCTCTCTCTCTCTTCTCACTCTCTCTTCTCTCTCTCTTCTCTCTCTCTATTCTCCCTCTCACTCTCTCTCTCACTCTCTTCTCACTCTCACTCTCACTCTCTCTCTCTCTCTCTCTCTCTCTCTCTCTCTCTCTCTCTTCTCTCTCTCTCTTCTCTCTCTCTCTTCTCTCTCTCTCTTCTCTCTCTCTCTTCTCTCTCTCTCTTCTCTCTCTCTCTTCTCTCTCTCTCTTCTCTCTCTCTCTTCTCTCTCTCTCTTCTCTCTCTCTCTTCTCTCTCTCTCTTCTTTTTCTCTTTTCTCTCTCTCTCTTTTCTCTCTCTCTTCTCTCTCTCTCTTTTCTCTCTCTCTTCTCTCTCTCTCTTCTCTCTCTCTCTTCTCTCTCTCTCTTCTCTCTCTCTCTTCTCTCTCTCTCTCTTCTCTCTCTCTCTCTCTCTCTCTCTCTCTCTCTCTCTCTCTTCTCTCTCTCTCTTCTCTCTCTCTCTTCTCTCTCTCTCTTCTCTCTCTCTCTCTCTCTCTCTCTCTCTTCTCTCTCTCTCTTCTCTCTCTCTCTTCTCTCTCTCTCTTCTCTCTCTCTCTCTCTCTCTCTCTCTCTCTCTCTCTTCTCTCTCTCTGTATCTCTCTCTCTTCTCTCTCTCTCTTCTCTCTCTCTCTTCTCTCTCTCTCTTCTCTCTCTCTCTTCTCTCTCTCTCTTCTCTCTCTCTCTTCTCTCTCTCTCTTCTCTCTCTCTCTTCTCTCTCTCTCTTCTCTCTCTCTCTTCTCTCTCTCTCTTCTCTCTCTCTCTTCTCTCTCTCTCTTCTCTCTCTCTCTTCTCTCTCTCTCTTCTCTCTCTCTCTTCTCTCTCTCTCTTCTCTCTCTCTCTTCTCTCCCTCTCTTCTCACTCTCCTTCTCTTCTCACTCTCACTCTCTTCTCACTCTCACTCTCTCTCTCTTCTCACTCTCTCTCTCTTCTCTCTCTCTCTTCTCTCTCTCTCTTCTCTCTCTCTCTTCTCTCTCTCTCTCTTCTCTCTCTCTTCTCTCTCTCACTTCTCTCTCTCACTTCTCTCTCTCACTTCTCTCTCTCACTTCTCTCTCTCACTTCTCTCTCTCACTTCTCTCTCTCACTTCTCTCTCTCACTTCTCTCTCTCACTTCTCTCTCTCACTTCTCTCTCTCTCACTTCTCTCTCTCACTTCTCTCTCTCACTTCTCTCTCTCACTTCTCTCTGTCTCTTTCTCTCTGTCTCTCTCTCTCTTCTCTCTCTGTCTCTTCTCTCTCTCTTCTCTCTCTCTCTCTTCTCTCTCTGTCTCTTCTCTCTCTCTCTCTTCTCTCTCTCTCTTCTCTCTTCTTCTCTCTCTTTCTCTCTCTGTCTCTTTCTCTCTGTCTCTCTCTCTCTTCTCTCTCTGTCTCTTCTCTCTCTCTTCTCTCTCTCTCTCTTCTCTCTCTGTCTCTCTCTCTCTTCTCTCTCTGTCTCTTCTCTCTTCTCTCTCTCTCTCTCTCTCTCTCTCTCTCTCTCTCTCTCTCTCTCTCTCTCTCTCTTCTCTCTCTCTCTCTCTCTCTCTCTTCTCTCTCTCTCTTCTCTCTCTCTCTTCTCTCTCTCTCTTCTCTCTCTCTCTTCTCTCTCTCTCTTCTCTCTCTCTCTTCTCTCTCTCTCTCTCTCTCTCTCTCTCTCTCTCTCTCTCTCTCTCTCTCTCTCTCTCTCTCTCTCTCTCTCTCTCTCTCTCTCTCTCTCTCTCTCTCTCTCTCTCCATATTTAGCTCTCGCAGTATATGTGCATTCCATCTCCACCGTAACAACTTTGTGTCACATGCATTGTTTTACAAAGATCTGCGATTTGACCACCTGGTCCAGGTGAGATTTCCTTTGTACTTTTGTACAAGCCACAGCTGGTGTATAAATCTTTTGTTGAGCTAAATATGCTGATTCATTTTGTCATCTTATTAAAGCCGGGGTTAATTAACTCAGAATGAGCTTCCCAGGTAATTATCATGGATCACTAGCCAAAAGAAGAAGTGTGCATTCATGCTGTAGATTTTCGCAAGTTTATATTAACGGTCCTGGACAGTTTTCATTTAATGACTTAAATTAGTTAATGGCTTCGGCAGGATCACAAAAATGGTGTCCGACAGGATGGCATATAAGGTAGAGCACTTGCGTTTGTGCTGTCTCGTCTGAGTTTGGTTATTGACCCGACTGTAGACTATCAACCTAGTGTCTCATCGGAAGGGTGTTAAATCATGAGTGTGTCGTGTCTCAGATAAATTAGGTTGGGGACTTGTCAGCTTACATTACTTGGTGTTTCGCATGAGTTGCCGATTGTTTCCGACACCTGGCCAAATTCGAATTGTCTGCCATAACTAGCTTCATAAAGTTCAACCCCTTAGTTGGGGCTCTGAACATTCCCTCCCGCTTCACCCACTGTGCACCAATGATGTGTGTCAGAGTCTGAAACATTGCGCCTTCGGTTTTCCCATTTGGAATGAATGTGATGAATGGCCTGGCCAACATAGTCCTTGTACTCTGCTGAGGCTGTGAAAATGGTCGGCACATCATGGAAATGAGGCCTGCTCTGGACTCGGATAATTGGCACAGTTCTGGAGGACACCGTGGGATTTTCAACATCCACCAAGTAATGTCGGCAGACAAGACGCCCCTTTCTGCTGGGAACCTCAGACTCCTGACCTAACTGGGTCAAGCTGTGCGTTGTTAACCACTGAACCATTGTGAGCCTTGTGCCGCTGGTTCAGCAATATCGGTGAATTCGGTGTCCTACATCGCTACCGGCAGGTGGTCTTGCCCCCCACGCCAGGGGCACAGATCCGACGGTCTAGATCTAGATGCTGAGTCGGTGTGTGTGTGCATGTGCCTGGAGTTTCAGTCCATCACCCCAGTGCTGTGGTGCTCAATGCCAGAAATGCGCCGGGATGTGGTGGAGGGGGAAAGGGGAGGAGGACAATGGACCAGGGCCTTACAATCCTGGGGGAGGAGACATCGAGCCGGCATCGACCGAGGGACGGCACACATATTGATTCCGAGGGACGGCACACACATGATTAATCACAATGCCTGTGAAACACCGGATAACAGTTTGTTGCCGAGTCGGTTTTCAAACTCAGGCTAGACATCTTAGGAGCGAGGGTGCATCCCTCTCGCCCCGCCAGCCCCAACGAAGTGATTGAGGTTGTAATAAAGGTGAATATTTTTTTATGATTGTATTCTCATCACTTTTGCATATTTTGTACATACATTCATCACTCAAGTTTTAATCAACTAAAAATCATAATGATCTCAACATGCTTCCACAGATATGTAGCCTACGTCCTGTTTCTTCCTGTAAATCATACTCTTCATATAAATTATACTCGATGGTTCAAAGTGTGCACTTACTGAGCATCGCTTAAGCGGTGCTGTGCTGATACGCAAAAGCAAGATTCTCAAGCACCAGCATCACAAAACATCGCCAGGAACCAAGCCAGAAAGGCACATGTGACACTAATAGAAGCGTCAAAGTGAGCCATTGTGATTTAGTGTTTCATCTCTCGTCGTCGTCATTTATATGTAGCACAAGGCTGTGGGGTAGCATCATTAGCTGTGGGCGTGGCCGTGCCGTTGATGATGCAATGCCCCCTGCTGATGAGGGCAGGAATTTGGAATTTGTTCATTGCGCTGGCGACAGCTCGCCTACTCATTGAAAAGGAAACAGTGGGTTCCCAAACGTCCACTAAATAATGCTGGCAGATGGGGTTCCGTTAAACGTACATCCAAGGGATGGCACACACATCGGTGGATCTCACTGCCTGTGAAACACAGGGATGACAGTATACAGCTGGGCCAGGATTCAAACCCAGAGGCTAGACAGCTTGGAGGAAAGTTTGCATATGGCATACCTCTAAGTCATCCTGTCAGCCTAGTAATCGACAATCGATAACAACTGAGAAATCAGACATAAGTATCAACTTGTTTTCTCCGCCCACCAATGTTTTTACCCCTGTGTTTGTTATTTGGCAAAACAAACAAAAAAATTGATACTAACTGCATATTGATCACTTTTGTTTGTCTGTCCGCTCACCTTCTAATCGCTTACAAGTCACAACTTAAAATCGATCTTCAGGAAACTTCACCAAATGGTGGAGTTGGTGGTCCGACAGAATCCTATTTATTTTTGAGGTCAAAAGATGAAAAGGTCATCATCGGCCAAACATCAACAAACGTTTCAAATTCCTACAATCCTCAATTTTCATCCGACTGACTTCATATTTGAAGAGGATTTGTATATCAGGTCACTGAATTCAACCACTAACTACGTTTGTGGTCTATATAGGCCAAAAACGGTCAACATAGGCCGAATTTCTAAAATTGTCAATTTTCATCCGATCGAAGGTCAACTTCGACCAAAAGATCAACATCAGGTCAACATAAGCAAAATTTCTAAAATCCTCAATTTTCATTCCATTTGACTTGAAAATTGAAGAGCATTTGAATATCTGGTCACTGAATTCAATGACCTATTATTTTTGAGGTAAACATTTGTGAAAAGGTCAACATCGACCAAGTTTGTAAAATTGTCAATTTTTATCTGATTGACTTGAAATTTGAAGAGCATTTGCATATTTGGTCATTAAATTCAACAAACAATTCTTTTTTAAGGTTAAATTTGATTTATGGATTTTTCAAGTATCATGCCATGCACGACATCTGTCTTGTTAATTGCCGGAATCCTTCGGATTTCGGCAATTATGTTGGTCGGCTGTGTGTGTCATTATGTGTGTCCGTCTGTCTGTATGTTTGTTTGTGCGTTTGTTTTCCCTGTAGCAGCCACACCGTTTCAGCGATCATGACCAAACTGGGTACAGACATCGGCCATGGTCCAACTTAGACACTCATCGTTTTTGGTGAATCTAGGTCAAAGGTCAAGGTCACTGAAAAACCGAAATTCTTATTTTCGCAATAACGTCCGCTAAAATGGTCGTATTGACTTCAAACCAAATCCAAAATGTGCATCTTTCAATACTGCATCCAACCACATGTCTCATTGGGGTGCCACACCAACACCCTTCTTAGCGGTCGGGGGTCGAATGTTAGGGGGGTCGGGTCAAAATTTTCAAATTGCGATAAAAACGCCATTTCAAGTCCGATTGACTTCCAAGTTATGATCATGACCAAACTAAGTACTATAATTCATGAAACAGTCGCACTATCGACTTACAAGAACCAAATTGATTTCCAGGTTTTTGTTTTTTCAGAGATCATGGAGATATGACAAAGTTATTCCGGAAGTTCCTTGCTCAACGAGAAATTTCATTTGTTTGTTTGTTTGTTTGTTTGTTTGTGTGCAGGATATCTCAAAAAGTTGTATATGGGTTCAGGTGAAATTTGGTGGGCAGGTTCGTTGTGTGACAAGGACGAATTGATTCGATTTTTGGTGAAAATCCAGCTCCGGATCCGGATACTAGACTTTTTAAAGTGATTCTTCACCATTGAGAGATAGGGACAAAAATTATATATATATATATATATATATATATATATATATATATATATATATATATATATATATATATATATATATATATATATATATATATATATATATATATATATATATATCGATATCTCACAAAGTTATGAACGGATTTGGATGAAACCTAGTGGACAGGTTGGTTGGCTAACCAGAACGAATTCAATCGATTTTGGTGAAGATCCAAATCCGGATCCAGGCGAAGGTATGCGCTCTACTAGGTGTCCTTCTCGTTCTTGGTTTCTGTTCTTTGCACATGAGTTCGAACATCATGCTGTAAATCGTGTGTGTGTGTGTGTGTGTGTGTGTGTGTGTGTGTGTGTGTGTGTGTGTGTGTGTGTGTGTGTGTGTGTGTGTGTGTGTTTATGTGTGTGTGTGTGTGTGTGTGTGTGTGTGTGTGTGTGTGTGTGTGTGTGTGTGTGTGTGTGTGTGTGTGTGTGTGTGTGTGTGTGTGTTTGTGTGTGTGTATGTGTGTGTGTGTGTGTGTGTGTGTGTGTGTGTGTGTGTGTGTGTGTGTGTGTGTGTGTGTGTGTGTGTGTGTGTGTGTGTGTCACCTAAGTGTTCTGCTATTTGTCACAGACAAATTGAGCTTTGCATTAAAACTTTGATCTCTCTTCTTACATGGTTTAGCTTGAAGGCATTTTACTTCCATTGCGGCTGTTCAAAGGATTTTTCGAAAGCTGCCAGGGGTTTCACTGAGTTGCTGACTTCCTTTAGTGGGATATCATGAGAATAGCAGTTTGCCTGTTTTATGTGTAGCTTCTTAAATCTCTAATCACAAGTGAGCCTTTTGTATGGACTTCCTTTTTGAGCTAGATGAAAGGGTATCTGTGAAACATCAGGATGACATTTTATAGCTGGGTCCAGATTCAAGATTCAAACCCAGGCTGGACAGATTGGAAGTGTGTGGAGTATCTCTGACTCTTGAGGTCATCCTGTCGGCTGACATTGTTTCTTAAAGCACTGTCAACAAAACAAACTTTATAAGTTAAAAAATGTACAGAAAATAAAGGTAGAAACTGAACCAAAAAACATCACAACTGGTGTCCCTGGACGGTGTAAAATAAAACCAGACGCACAATAATTACCTTTTAAAGAGTGAAAAATGGATTATGGGACCATTTTACCTCATTTCCCACAAGCGTTTTATTTCATATCTGATTAGAAAGAAATCACTTTTTACCAAAAAATTTTTTTTATCCATTTTCACTTGAGATGTCAACATAATTATTTAGGCTATGAGTTCCAATCATTAAATATGGAATCAGATTTTGAAAATCAGTTTTTAATAATACATTATTCGATTTTGCCAGGAGCCAATCACATTGCACTTGGCCTGACACAGCTGATCAGCGTCAACCGTGAACAGACAAATGGACAGCCATCTTTGTCATATATATATATATATATATATATATATATATATATATATATATATATATATATATATATATATATATATATATATATATATACCTTCCTCATTCACTCCTGCATTTATGGTTAGCAATGTGTTCTTTCATTGGTTCAACATGACATCATCCATATTTTCTGCAATATCAATCACTCCAACACCTTGTCGATAGAATCCACTCTATTTATCCAATCCTTCCTGCAGAAGGTTGAATGTGCAAATTCTCATCTCCAACCACAATCATCTATCGTTTCTTTCTTCTGCCTACTCGCCCTCCCCACCTCTGCTTGCCTGGACCCCTGGTTCACGTCTGCCTGCTTGCAAACCCCTGGCTTACCTTTGCCTGCCCACACCCCAGCACAGCTCATCTATCTGTCTGCACCCCCAGCTCAGCTCTATCTGTCTGCACCCCCAGCTCAGCTCTGTCTGTCTGCATCCCCAGCTCAGCTCTGTCTGTCTGCACCCCAGCACAACTTTGCCTGCTCTCATCCCATCTCAGCTCTGCCTGCCCACACCACCAGCTCAGCTCTGTCTGTCTGCACTCTCAGCTCACCTCCACCTGACCACACCCTTGGCTCACCTCTGCCCATACCACTGGCTCTCCAATGCCTGTCTGCACCCCCAGCTCATCTCTGACTGACCACACTCCTGGCTCACCTCTCTCTCTCTCTCTCTCTCTCTCTCTCTCTCTCTCTCTCTCTCTCTCTCTCTCTCTCTCTCTCTCTCTCTCTCTCTCTCTCTCTGTCTCTCGCCCCCTCTTCTTCTTCCTCTTTAACCCCTTCTGCCATCTTTCTCTTTATCTCTCTTTGCTATATGCAAATATTTTGGCTCACCAACCCATCCTAATTTTGTTAATTTTTGTTTGGTGTGCATTGCAATATATATAAGAGGTAGAAACATCATTGTTTGTACAGATAATGGGATGTTTTAAAATATTAACCTCCGCTAGCGAAGATGGACGGAGGTTATGTTTTTAGCGCTGTTTGTCTGTCTGTCTGTTTGTTCGTCTGTGAGCAGAGTGAAACTTGGTGGACAGATTGGTTGTTTGACAAGGATGAACTGATTCGATTTTGATGAAGATCCGGATCCGACTACAATAATTTTTTCAGTGATTCTTCACCATTGAGAGATGGGGCCAAAAAGGATATATAGCACAGTATCTCAAAAAGTTGTGGACGGATTCGGACGAAATTTGGTGCATGAATTGACGAGGTGACAAGAACAAGCCGATTAGATTTTGGTTCAGGTGTGGATGCAGATCTGGCCTATCAGTGAGAACAAAACATAAACTGTTCAGCCTTGCGGAGGTCTGCACTCCACCGAGTGTCAGTCTCATTTATTTATTTATTTTTTAAATGTTTTTTGTTTTTTTGCATGCTATTGTTATTCTTGGTCATATTAAAGTTGTGTTATATGTATAAAATTTGGATATTTGCTCTGCTTGTCCAACATAACACAAAACAATTTTAGACTAGAGTGGGATCACTCGGTAGAGTGCAAAACCTCCTCCGCCAATACTGCTGGGTCACTTAGGTGAACCTGATATCCCATTCATTGTTGGTCAAAACGGATCAGACTCTACTGAACCACGATTGAATAAACTAAACTAGATCGATGCGCATGTAGAAATGCCAAAAAAAATCTAAATTTTTTTGAAAAAAAAGTTGCAAAATTTGTTTTTTTTTCTCTCACAATTTTTTTTGGGGGGGTTGGAAATCACTTAAAACGTGTAGAAATGCAAAAACAAAAATTCAAATATTTTTTCAAAATGGCCGCCATAGCGGCCATATTGGACTTTGGACCAAGTCCAAAATCTAATGGCATGATCCTTGGACCATACATAATCTCCCCACCAAGTTTCGTCGAAATCCGTCCAGGAGTTTTTCCGTAATACTGTTCACAAACAAACAAACAAACAGACAAGGGTGAAAACAGTACCGTCCATCTTCCGTCCATCTTTGATGGCGGAGGTTAATGATAAATTAACTTAAATGTTTATCGTCACTCGGGACGGCTACTTTTGCTTGCTTTTCCTGTCGCCAGGGACAGGTACTCTTCCTGGTATTGCACAGTCTATTACAAATGCTGTTGTTAAGTTGAAATCCTGTCGGAGGGTGCAAAGTCAACGGACTAAGCTTTGTGCTATGTAGTCTGTACTTAACCTATCAGTTTGGTGCTTCATGGGCAGGGCTTGAATCACAAATTCACCACAAATTCACTATGTCACTTCGTAGCTCAGCTTGCATCACAAATTGGTGCTTGTATCACCGAGTCTCTTGGGTGGACAGTAAGCTCTGTGTCCTGCCTGCAAATTTCGTTGGTGGACTTTAAAGATCCCAAAATATATTGAGCCACAAGATGACAGGTTATCGCCGGCACCCTGAACAAATTCCAAGTTCCAGCCCAAATTGGCTCCGGTCAATCATCAGGCTTGCCAGCCAGTTTTGTGAAAGACTTAAGCAAATCTACTGTACCTCTTGATGGCATCTCCAACAAGAAGATGGGATTCATTGGGCCCATTGAAGATGAAGTCGAGTACCGTATTGCTCAATATGACTTGTTATGCTGGTATTTGTATGGCAATCATTAGTGTCAATAATTCTATCAGAGAACCATGGTGCCATATTTGTCTGACAAGGTTGGATATGTCGGTACATTGTCGAAATATTCATTATCTGTGAAATGACAAAATATTGTAATTGACATAACATGCCATTATTTTGACCACTCCAATATCACCCGTCATTTAATGTAACGTTCACTTGTTCTGATCAAAAAACCTCAGTGTTTGTGACCTTTGGGATGCTCTTCCTAGATGTTCATTGTATGAGCACTCCAATATCACCCGTCACTTAATGTAAAGTTCACTTGTTCTGATCAAAAAGCCTCAGTGTTCGTGACCTTGGGGATGCTCTTCCTAGATGTTCATTGTATGAGCACTCCAATATCACCCGTCACTTAATGTAAAGTTCACTTGTTCTGATCAAAAAGCCTCAGTGTCCGTGAACTTGGGGATGCTCTTCCTAGATGTTCATTGCATGACTACTCCAATATCACCCATCATTTAATGAAACGTTCACTTGTTCTGATCAAAAAAGCTCAATGGTCGTGACCTTGGGGATGCTCTTCCTAGATGTTCATTGTACGACTACTCCAATATCACCCGTCATTTAATGTAAAGTTCACTTGTTCTGATCAAAAAGCCTCAGTGTTCGTGAACTTGGGGATGCTCTTCCTAGATGTTCATTGTATGACTACTCCAATATCACCCGTCATTTAATGTAAAGTTCACTTGTTCTGATCAAAAAGCCTCAGTGTTCGTGAACTTGGGGATGCTCTTCCTAGATGTTCATTGTATGACTACTCCAATATCACCCGTCATTTAATGTAAAGTTCACTTGTTCTGATCAAAAAGCCTCAGTGTCCATGACCTTGGGATGCTCTTCCTCGATGTTCATTGTATGACTACTCCAATATTACCCATTATTTAATGTAACGTTCACTTGTTCTGATCAAAAAGCCTCAGTGTTCGTGAACTTGGGGATGCTCTTCCTAGATGTTCATTGTATGACTACTCCAATATCACCCGTCATTTAATGTAAAGTTCACTTGTTCTGATCAAAAAGCCTCAGTGTCCATGACCTTGGGATGCTCTTCCTCGATGTTCATTGTATGACTACTCCAATATCACCCATCATTTAATGAAACGTTCACTTGTTCTGATCAAAAAAGCTCAATGGTCGTGACCTTGGGGATGCTCTTCCTAGATGTTCATTGTACGACTACTCCAATATCACCCGTCATTTAATGTAAAGTTCACTTGTTCTGATCAAAAAGCCTCAGTGTTCGTGAACTTGGGGATGCTCTTCCTAGATGTTCATTGTATGACTACTCCAATATCACCCGTCATTTAATGTAAAGTTCACTTGTTCTGATCAAAAAGCCTCAGTGTCCATGACCTTGGGATGCTCTTCCTCGATGTTCATTGTATGACTACTCCAATATCACCCGTCATTTAATGTAAAGTTCACTTGTTCTGATCAAAAAGCCTCAGTGTCCATGACCTTGGGATGCTCTTCCTCGATGTTCATTGTATGACTACTCCAATATTACCCATTATTTAATGTAACGTTCACTTGTTCTGATCAAAAAGTCTCAATGTCCGTGACCTTGCGATGCTCTTCCTAGATGTTCATTGTACGCTCAAGACCTTTTTGTCTCCATATTGTTTGCAGGGACGGAAAGCAAGGAACAGAAATGGCCGAACCTGTGGGGCAAACAAGACATTGATTTGTTGTGGCCTTTACACGCAGACGGCATGTCTCGCCCGTGTGCCACCGACGGGGGTGGGGTCATGTATAATGATTCGGAGGGTATGGCGAGTGCACGGCACCTTTCCTGCCACTGAGACGGAGACGGGAATCCCGGGAATCCGGCGTTCGTTTACCGTGCACAGGGAATCCTTTGTTGCGCACCTTTTGGGCGGACGCGGCTCGGCGCCGCCTGCGCACTTCAATCATGCCGCGCCAGGATCGGTTTGCGTGGCTGTGCAGGCAAAGCCGCCACGCTATGCATTCGGGGGGGAAGAATGTTTCCACTGTACGGTTTGTGCGTGACACCACGGGTGGGATTGCTCGAGTTGAAGGTCCTCATCAGGACCATTACTGGAAAAACCCAGCGTTCGTGTGATGTGCTTCATTCACATTGTATTTGGAGGGAAGCCGTTAATAAACCTAACACTCGAGCCCCAACTGGATATCCATTCATCATGATGGAAATCTCTGATGCCTCAACACTCTAGGGATGCGTTGGACGTACACAGTAATGTTTGTTGGTATGCCGTGCTGCCCAGCGTGCTTTCATTTCACAACCGGCGTGCGCTACAACCACAAAATTAAGCTTTATCAACTTTCCTTGAGATGTTTGCATTGTCATGATTGCCAGGTAGAAACTGCAGGCATTCCTTTCCTGTAGTAATTCTCTGCAGACTACTGTAATAGGACCTGCTGCCAACTGTAGTATATGAGAGTACAACTGTCATATACTACAGTTCTAGTTGTAGTATTTTTGTCTGGGCTATCCTCTCCCCCGTGACTGTTGGTGATGCTTTACATGACCCCCACACCAAAAAAATTGGAGCAAAGTCGTGTTTTTAAAAAAATTTAGATCGGCTTCCATTCCACAAGTTGTTGTTTTTATAATCGGTGGCATCTGCCAGCTCAGTCAATTAGGTAGGGTTTCCCTTCTAATTCTAAACTGCTAGTTCAGCTTTCTGATTCCTTTTGTGGTGAAGGGAAATCCAAGATGCCTGAACAGATGTTCGATTCCATCCCTTCCGAGTCACAGCAAAGATTTTTTTTAAAAAACACGGAATGTGATGCTCCCTTGCTAATGATGTTCAGCATTGAAAGGATGAAGCATTGATAAACCCCTTTGCTTGGCTTCCAGGGAAAGAGGCTGAAGTTCAAGGCTTGGTGTTGACTTAATGGTTAAAGTGGCTGGCTTACAATCCTGGGGTTCTGATTTCAAGCTCCCTGTTGGGCTGTTTAATTAACACCAGGTAGGGTTGACAGCCTGCCATCCTTCCGAGGTCGGCGAAATGAGTATCAGTGTGCTAGTAACAGGGGCGTTGAATCAGCAGCACAGCTGCTCCCTCAGACAATGATGCTATGCGCAGTCTTGTGCTGTGTGGGGAGGAGGAGGATGACGTCATCGAAGTTCCATATGGCCACTCTGGGTGTGGAGAGAAAAGTGGCATCAGGAAGATGATGTCACTGGTACACAGAGTACCCCCGGAAGTTGCGTCGTTTCCTCCCCAAGCTCAGTGGCTGTCTGTCTCAGTCTGATGTCTTTTTAGTGTGTGTGTGTGTGTGTGTGTGTGTGTGTGTGATTTTTGTGAATGCAGCCCTTCTACGAGCTTTAAACCATGTAAACAAAGATATGCAAATCACCAGAGTGACAGTTTATAGCTGGGTCGAGATTCAAACCCAGGCTCGACAGCTAAAGGTGAGTTTGTGTACCTTTGGGCCATCCAGCAGCCCTTTAGGGGTTTTCACTGCACCGTGACTTTCTTACATCCTTCAAACCTACATTTATGAACATTAAAGCTATGTAGGGCTCGCATATAACATTCGCTTTGTTTTATCTGAACTCTTTCCATCTCCTTGATTCGGTCAACATAATTATTGCTGCCACCAAAAGTGGACAGACGTTATGTTTTCACCCCGTCCGTCTGTTTATCTTGTCATTCACCTGCAGGTCACAATTTCAAAGTGATCTTCGCTAAACTTCACCAAATGGGAGAGCTTGTTATAAGCAAGAGACCTATTGATTTTGATGTGAAAAGGTCAACATAAGCCAAAGGTCAACAACTATTTCAAATTTATAAAATTCTCAATTTTCATCCAATTGACTAGAAATTTGAACAGGATTTGCATATCAGGTCACGGAATTCAACCACCAATTTTTTGAGGTCACCATGGGCTGAATTTCTAAAATTGTCACTTTCTGTCCAATTGACTTGAAATTTGAAGAGGCGTTGCATATTTGGTCATCAAATTCAACCAGCTTTTATTTTTGATGTCAACATAGACCAAAAGGTCAGCAGACGCCAAAGGTCAACAACTAAGGTGGAATTTCTAAAATCCTCAATTTTCATCCCATTGACTAAATTTGAAGAAGATTTGCAGATCCACTTGTTGAATTCATTCACCAATTATGTTTGAGGTCGACATCGGCCAATTTCATGAAATTCTCAATTTTTATATGATCGACTTGAAATTTGAAGTAGAGTTGCCTATTTGGTCATTGAATTCAGCCACCAATTATTTTTAAGGTCAAAATAGGCCAAAAGGTCAACAAACTTTTCATATCTCTAAAATCCTCAATTTTCATCCGACTGACCTCATAATTTGAAGAGGATTTCCATATCAGTTCACTGAATTCCACGAACAAGTATTTTTGAAGTCAACATAGGCCAAAAAGTCGACAGTCCATGTTCATTCGTATCGTATGCTCGTTGGTCCAGGCGAGAGTCAATGACCCATTCGGTCAGCAGGTAGCATCATTTCTGGGGGTGGGGGAATACCAGACCGAGAATGCAGTGCCCTCTTGAGATTTTGACAGGAATTTTAAATTTGCTCCGGGTGTCAGCGATAACTTGCCCACTGCTTGTCGAAAGACAACGTGAAATATTTTGATGTCCGCTAGCTAATGCTAATAGATCAGATGCCCAGCTTAGCGTCCAACTGAAGCACCACACACTCATTGATACGACACCTTGCGTGCAGTTCACCAATCTGACAGTTTGTGTAGTCTGGTCTGGAATTAATCCCAGACTTCACAACTCAAAAGCAAATCTGTCAGTTCTTCTTCTTCCATACGCAGCACAAGGCTGCGGGTAGCATCGTTGGCTGGGGATGCAGCTATTCCACTGGTGCAGTGCACTCTCTCGGTTAGAGCAGGAATTTGGAACATGGCCAGGGTACTGGCGATAGCTCACCTCAACGTAGGATCTGTAATCTCCACCAACTAATGCTACCAGACGGACACCCAGTTTAACGTCCATCCAAGGGAAGGCACACACATTGATCAATCACCCTGCCTGTGATATACCGGAATGACAGTTTACAACTGGGCCGAGATTCTAACCCAGGCAAGATAGCCAAGAGGCGACTAGTATGTACCTCTCGGCCATCCTGTCAGCCTAGGCCAACACGAATATGAAGTATGGAGTGGAGGGAAAACAAGAGGCCTCATTTGCCACAGGCTCTTCCACCGAATGCGAGCAATGCCGCAGTGTGCCGCCTTTCACTGCGGCTTTTGGCAGCAGAAGCATGATTTCCATCGCTAATGTAATCCCAGATCCCTCACATGCCCATTTAGACATTTATTGCTCTTTTTTCCCCCCTGAACGTGTTTATAATGCAAAGACATTCAAGGTGGGTCGTGAAGTTTTTTTTGGGCACAAACAACTTAGGTTTCAAGAACATGTAATGGCGTGACAAGATAATCGGCTGAATTCTGTTCTGTAGCTTTGCTGTATCAAGCCATGGTGAATGAACTCACGTTTTTTACTACTTTTTTTTTTAATCTAAACAAACATTGATAGTAACTTTTTATCATGCTTTCACAGTTTACTGCAGCCACCTTCTTGGAAGGTTTCTGTTTGGGAAACGATCACATCACTGAAGGTCTTTTTGTCTCTCTCCCCCTGTCCCTGGCAGCTGAACCCCTCCCTCTTATGGACCTCTGCCGCCGCTCGGTCCGCCAAGCGCTGGGTCGTGACCGTCTCCATGAAATTGACTCACTGCCACTTCCTGCGACACTAAAAAACTACCTCCTCTACCACTGAAAGTTGCAGAACAACATTGCTACTTTGCAACGGTTCTGCCTTCTCCACCATGCACGACTCATAGCCTCTCCATCTGAGAAGATCACTGGAGCACTTCAACTGCAGCCATTGAGGAACCGAGACTATGGCGAAACGCTGTTCTGCTTTGCAGGTCTAAGTTCAGGTAATTTTTGAAAATGTGTCAAATCTTTTGCATGAGTCTTGAGACAAGCAGGAATGCAGCAATGTCGGGCATAACGCAGCCTCGTGTGTGTGTATATATATATGTACATACAGAACAAATGAAGAGAGAAAAAAGGGTCTTCTAGTTGAATGAGATTGTCCGTGGGTATTTGAAGGGCTGAACGTGGCTAGGTACCAAAATGACCCCGAGGGTTTGGCGTTTTCTCCAAATCGAACCTAGAAGCTATATCAAGCAGGACGCAGATGGTAAAAGGAGCAGCAGGGGAATGTGATTGAGACGGGAGCCAACGATGATATTACGTCCTCAATCCGGCGACAGGTTTGGAAGAGTTGTCCGTGAGCTGCACACAGCTGAGAAAGCAGTAACACAAATTCCCCTGCTGTTTGGAGCACAGAATCTGTCGGGCCCTTCCAAGGTTACGGACCTTATTTTTGCAAACCTCATAAGCCGTGTTAGTTCACAATCCCAAACACTGGCAACAAGGGAAAGGGGCTGTCACTGTCCAAGGGCTTTCCCTTTTTTAGCCCATCCATCTTTGCCTCCTGAAATTTCTCCTGCCTGGTTCCTGAGGTGACTCTCTCTCCTTCATCGGTTGAAACTTTATGGACCGTTGCCAATAATGCACTCTAAAGCACGTGTCACTGTTATCGTAGCCACGTAACCGTCATCCGTTGTGTTGGAAGGTTGGAACGGGCAGAGTGGCAGTTGGGGAAACTGCTTGCGTGTCACTTGCGCAAAAAGGGGAAGTCCCTTTGCTTTCCACCAAATGTCAAGGATTTATTTGCAAACCATTCAGATTTATTTATTTTGTTTTTGGAACTATGAAATGGCTCGTTAATTGATGATGCTACACACCATTTCGAGTTAGATTATATGAATGTGGTCAATGCTGTCATATTCCTTTTCATCTGTCGAGACACTTGGTGCAGTCCAGCTTTGGTCATGCACTGTCTTACTGGTGTATATTATGTTGTTGTTTCTTCAAGTCAGTTCAAAGTAGAGGTGTATTGTGCATGACAGTCTGAAAAATCAATTTCCAGCAGCATGGCGGTTTGTAAGTTACCTGCTGTGACTGTAATCAAGGATTTTGAAGAGAGGGATATCCATCGAGAGGAAAATGTTCGCTCGGGTGAAATGTTTCTCCAACTTTCTGAAAGGGTAGGTTTGTGAACGCCAAAACATCCACTTTGAAGTTTACTGTTGTTTCTAATTATCTGCTTGGGCCACCACAAATTATCAGGAAGTTAACGTGAAATTACATTTACTTTTAGCCATAACCACTCCCCTGGTATCAAAGTACAAAGTAAAACATTTAAAATTATGGGGTAGGCTTGGGTTGCATCCAATCTCCCTCATAAAAGGATAGAATAATTATCTTGGAAAGTCGGGGTTCCCAAAGTACACACCCGCAGGCCAAACAAACCCATGAAGCTATTGTGTATTGTCTGGCCCTTATCTAATGATTCAAAAATAAAATAAAAAATCCCATATCATCTGAGAAATAAAAGACTCGGGGCATCGTACGATTGTAGGATGGAAGTTCCATTAAACAACAACTTGGGGGCATTGAAAGTCAATCTACTTCCAGGATATCTTCGCTGTGGGGCGTTACTGTACACGTGGTTTAACACTTCCAGAGCTGTGCAAATGGATCTTTTTGGAAAAGGTAAACCATGGATCCCACGCGTAAAAACATGTCGTTTCGTTGGAACAAAAAAAAAAACGAGCAACTTTCAAGGAAAGTTGTGCAATGTTGATTTTGTTTCCAAAGCAAGCATTTTCATGTTGTTGTTGTTGTTGTTGGACACCAAGTAATAGCTGCGACGAAAGACTACAACGTTAAGCTCTATTCACTATTCGGTAATTTCTCTTTATGGTGATCGGCGAAAGCGAATGATGGAACCGGTTTATGAAAGACACGTTTGCTCAGCAGTGAGATTTCAAGGAACTATCCAAACAAATGAAGCTGCGATACAGGCCAGTTACGTTGAAGCTCACAAAATTGCAAAGAAGTGTAAACCATTGAATGATGGCGAGTCTATTAGACTGCATTATGGAGGTAGATATAGAATGCACAGAACAAAGGCTGCATTCCGTTTGTCCAAACCAGTGTGACCACTCCTCATTTTCATAAATGCCAAGGTGAGTCAATGAAAAAAGCTAAGAATCCACAAGGTTTCGGAAAAGTGATGACAATAGAAAACCTACACACCAAGAAAACCTATAGAAAACCAAGACGCCAAGATGAACAATGAATAGCCAAGATCTTATGAACAACGCCAAGGAGTGGTCACACTGGTCCAAACTGACAATCTCATGTGAAGTCGAAGACATTGGCAACGGTTTTCCAAATCTGATTTTGGAAGAACTAGCGAGGAAGTGAACAAGTTTTCTTTATCCTTTGAACTCTATTTGACCGTGGCAAGTCCTTTGAGAGAAAACTCGAAACGACTGCAGAAGCATCTGATGGAAAGCAATGAAGCCCATTTCTGAGCTTGCAAAGAGATCAAGGAAGAGGAGTCCTCAGAAAATGTGTCCAACCTCTTGTGCCTGGACAAGTACTTTAAGATTGTGGAAAGCTTGCAGGAAGAATTCAGGTGCAGTTTCGAGGATTTCATGGACCTTGAGCAAGCTCCTGCCATTTCTCAAGATCCTTCTAAATACGACCAAGAAATTGCTCCTATGGATATGCAGGTAGAGTTGACTCATTGACTTGCAGGAGAGCAGAGGCAAAGGTAAGATACTTGTATATAGTAATGTCAAAAGCCTGGCACCGTTCTGTAAAGTTGTCTCGCCATAAATTGATCGAGAGATTTGCTGGCACCCCCCCCCCCCTCGAACGGCTTTGCTCTTCGGAAGCAAATACATTTGTGAGAAAACCTTCTCCACCGGCTGCAAAACATCAATGACTCAGAAGTGAGATCAAAACTGACCGATGATCACCTTCGCGCAATCCTTCGTGTTGCAGCAAGAGGTTTCGAAACCGCGTTGCCAGAGCTGGTCTCTGAGAAAGGTGAGTTGCATAACTCCCACTCCAAGGTACGTTCTTTGAAATCGATTAATTGGGAGTGTATGTAAAGGTAGGTTATATAGGTATTTAATTATCAGTGAATTTTATTTTGCAGCAGCTCTGGAATGTACCACCCGAGTAGCCCTCCTTCACCAAAACTTTGGGAGCCCCTGCTCTAGTTGATGTTTAAAAGGCATCCTGTAGCTCAAGAATATCCCTCGTAACAATCCACAAGTTTAGTTACTTTAGTTCAGGTACCAGATCCAATGTACAAAAATTGGTACTTTGTGATCTGCGCGAAGTGCCGATGAAAGTTAACTATGCTGTTCGTGAAGCCAAATTACTTTGTCAAATTAACAGACGATTTCCAATTTGTCAGATTTCAGCACATCTCAGTGAAGGTCAAATCCGTCACACCTAACGGAGTAATTCAACAAAAGTATTGAAATACATCCCCTTGCAACCCTCACCCATCCATAAAACTTTCATTCGAGATCATTCTTTCAATAAGCTTAACATATTTCAAGATCGTTTAAGCTGCAGACAGATGAGCTATTCACTGTTCCGAGTATCTCCATGACATAGAAGCACAGCTGTTCTCCAAAGGAACATGTTCAAAGCCATAGGGAGCGATTTGATTTTTAGGGAGGAAAGACTTTTTAGAAACTAAGCCGCCTTCAAACCTGCACGTTTCTATAGAATAGCCCGTCAATGACCCGGGTTTGGAAGTGTTTTCCAAAAGCCAATTCAGGAACGTGGCCTTGCCACAGGCCAAGAGAAGCACATCGGTCATATCTCACCCTGCATGACGAGCAGCCGAGCCAAGCGAACACAAACCGCTCTTGGGAACGTGTAGCCATTCCTTCGACTTGTCGTGAAAACCACATCCGCTGTATTTAGCTGCAGTACGCTTCGAAGCTTACCCCTCGGTCTCGTCACAATTGGCCCTCAAGTCGAGGTCAGGCCTGCATGTCCAAACTACATCTTAACAGTCATTAAGATCTGCAAAATATAAAGCTGGCATTTCAGGAATTGCTGCAAACTGTTGTCTGTTGCAAAACTTCAACTACAGTTATTGTTTATACTGTATTATCATTCTTCCCTGTCTTTTTTTTCTTTTCTTCCGATCACAACATCCCCATCAATGCTGCCAAAATACAGCATCTGTACAAAATAAAGATCAAGCGTTTATATCTGATCACTCGACTAAAGAAAGCAAGTTTTGATCAGATCTTTGGATTTGGTTCCTATTTGTATTTTTTTTTTCCTTTCTGCTCTGTGAAAGCATTTGACGGATGTGGCATCTCAGCTAATATCAGAGGCCAGTTTGCTCAGGTTTGAATGCACAATGCAATTCTGAGCTCAGCACAACGATGGAATGTGGGACTCAGGATGAGAAACAGATTCATCGCCATTGTTTCTTACAGCCTCGTCTCCAACACACGCATGTGGCGTTACAGTTCCTCATCCAGGTCGCCATTGTTTCTTACTCCAACTGGTGTCTCCAACACACGCATGTGGCGTTACAGTTCCTCATCCAGGTTCTTGAGGTGCCTTCAAATTGCCGTGTGAGTGATGGTACGTCATCACAGCCTTCCGAGCTGCACTGCCCTCTCTCCGCTCATTTGGTTGTTGAACCCAGTCGTGCAGAGACCTGATTGTTTTTATGAATTGCTTTGTAGCAGCTGTTGCTTTGCAATATTTTCATTTCCTGCCCGGGCTTTACATGCGCTTGGTAATTTAACATTGTTGCCCCTGGGCACCGAATGTGAATTATTTTGAAATAAAGTCACATTTCAGTGCTTTGTGGAGCACGTGAATGCCTTGAATTATCTCCCCCTCCCCCACCCCCCATGTTGTGGTGCTGTGATCTGATGTTCAGAAGAAGATTGCTGTGGAATATGAGGCATCTTCACCCCTTGGAGGATTGGTTAAAAAAAAACAATGCCCAGTTTGATTTCAGAACATCGGAGAAACAGTGCGGTTTACCATTCCTACCCGAACCAGCAGAGGGCATTGTATCAGGGGTACAGCCACACCCTCACCAAGGATACTACCCTGCAGCCTGGTGCTGCATACGAAAGACAAATAGGTACATCCCTCATGGTCTTGTACAAAGGGGAAATTTCACATAGCCATCAATGGTTCCTCAGATGTAGCTTTATTTAAATTTTCACTGAAGTGGAGTTTCCCTTGAATAGGTACTTATTTTTCTTTAATTAATATAACAAGTGAACAAAAATTTCCAGATGAAACTTATATGGAACAGTTACGAGTAATCTTTAGCCTGGTGTTGGCTTAGTGGTTAGGGTGGTGGCTTGGGATCCCTGGGTCCTCAGTTCAAATCAAACCCTGTTGGCTGCTGAATTAATATACACCAGGAGGTTGACTCAGCCTGTCATCCTTCTGAGGTTGGCAAAATGAGTGCCAGTGTACTGGGAAGGGGGACACTGCATCAGCGGCATAGCTGCGTCCCAACCAATGATGCAACCAGCAGCCACAGGCTGCACTCGATAGGGAGAAAGAGTAATCTTTGAAGTTTTGTTTAATATTTAATATGTCCACTTTCTTTCATTTTTTTTTTTTGTGAACAGGTTTTTAAAGAACCCCTACATTCAACATTCCCCAACAAAGGGATTGGCCATGGTGGTCCCATTGCTTAGCCCCCAAGATCCCTATAAATGATTACCTGTTTTTTTATTTTCTTCCCCCCCCCCCATCAAATACAGAGTTTATGACATGTACTCCTTGGAAGAACCATGAGATTGCATCACCAACACTGCTCAGGGCATCTCTCAATTCAAAAGTAATGGACAATTTCGTTGAATGTATCCAGACATGTATTGAAAGGTGGATAAGTTGAGTTCCAAAGAAAACTTCAAACATTAAGCACACACAACTTTCCAAATGACCCTTAAATATGGAACAGTTGATTATTGTATTCAATAAATAACTGGAGGGCTGATGTTTCCTGGTATAGCCAACTCGTGATATGAGCCAATTGGTAGCACTTGAAATTCCTTCTTCCTTCCATACAAGTGCTGCTTCATCAGGATGAAGATTACCGCACTGTGGTTGTGAGTAGGCATGGATCAGTGCTGATGCATCCAAATTGAGCAAATCCCTACATGTGTGAGTAACAATAAAGGTCAGATGTAATCTTATCTGGCTAGCCCCAACAACACATTTTTGAAGACATAAAGGGAGGATGAAATGGCAGGGTCCTTCTCCAGGTGGTTCTCATCCCTGTAGGTTCAGGGGAAGAAGGATGAGGCATATACCTGAGTACTGCAGCTCGGTATCATGAATGCTTCAGTGGTATGTGAGGATGCTTCAGTGAGGTATGAACTCCACCTGATGTCCACCGGGTTGTAGTGAATGCGATACATCAATGCACGATGGCTTTAGAATGGTCTACTCTCCAAGGTGGGCCATTGTAATTCAAGCATGGCCGTGACATACCGAGCACCTCTACGCTAAACCATCCTGAGCTTGTTGATGTTACGCCGAATGTGAGGATCCCATGCTGCTGCAGCATATTCCACGATTGGTCAGATGTCAGGTGTGAATGTAGTCTTAATTCTACAGATGCATCGCCTGAAGTTTCGACTCAGGAAGGCAATGGTGGAGTTATCTTTCTTGACAGTTGCATCCACGTGGGTGTTGAAATTCAGCTTTGAGTCGATGTGGACACCAAGGTATTTGGCTGAATCAACCTCTTCAAGAGTGGGGTCATGAATGTTATAAAATGGGAGGATGGGCTTCTGCCTGTTGGTGATGTGAATGACCTGGAATTTAGATAGATGACACTCCATCAACCACTTCCTCTCCCAGTCCTGTTACGTCAAGAACCATCTGGAGACTATTAGAGTCCTGGGCAGGTGTAATACGCCAGTAAAGGACAGTCGTCTGTGAAGAGACGTGGTGTGGAGCTTGAGATGCTATCAGGTAGATCGTTAATAAAAACCAGGAAAAGAAGCGGGCCAAGCACACTACCCCGAGGAACTCCAGATGTTACTTGGGCTTCAGAGCTAAATTGGCCGTCAATCAACACTTACTGGGTGCCGACATGGAGGAAGTTTTTTATTCACTCTAAAGTGCAGCCTCAAAATCCGTAGAAGTGTTCCATGGGACACCTTGTCGAAGGCTTTCTCGAAGTCCAGCAAGATGAGGTCTATGTCTCTTCTCTTCTATTCCTCTCGCAATGTCATCTATGGTGAGGATCAATTGCCTATCGCAAGATCTACATTTCCGAAGGTCATGCTGTGTGTTTGTTAGTTAGTACCTGATGGTCGATGACACGATGTATGATGGCACAATGCACGGCATGCTCACACAGCTTGCAAAGGACTGATACAAGCGAGATCGGCCGATAATTTGAAGCAGATGATCGGCAGCCCTTCCTTAAGATAGGAATGATGGTTGCTTTCTTCCAACAAGATGGTATTCTTCCCCAAGTCAGGGATACCTGGAAGAGTAAGGTGACTGCAGGTGAGACTTCTTCAGCAGTTCGGCAGAGATGTGCCGTGTTCAGCAGTACAGGCCCAGCTGCTTTGTGTGGTTTAAGGTTTTTGAGAAGCTTGGCTACTCCTTTACAGCCAACAATGATGTCAGCCATGGTTGGATGAAGGCTGGGGTTGAGATAAGGGAGTGATGAATCACTGTCATCAGTAAATACTGAAGAGAACTGCCTGTTCCAGATGTTAGCTTTATTCTTGGGATCGCAGTGAAGAATATTTCCCTCTTCCGCGGCGTAACTCCTATTTGATTAGAGCATTTAGATTTCACCAATGCTCCCAACTTCTTATTGCCATCTGGGTCACCACTGATTATGCCAGTCAGGTATTTTATAGGTCCAGTAACAGATCTTCTGCATTTCCTTCTTGATGTTGTGGGCACTCATCTCCAAGAAAAGCTTGGTGTTGACTTTGTGGCTTGAGATCCTAGCGTCCTGAGTTCAAGCCCCATTGGCCACTGAATAAAAAATACACCAGGAGGTTGACTCAGCCCGTCATCCCTCCGAGGTCGGCAAAATGAGTACTAGTGTACTGGTAAGGGGGACATTGCATCAGCGGCATAGCCGCGTCCCAACCAATGATGCAACCAGCAGCCACAGGCTGCACTCGATAGAGAGAGATCTCCAAAAACACAACATCATGATCACTAAGGCCAGGCATGCAGACATTGTTTGACCAGGGAAGGGCAATTAGTTGCGATAATCTCCAAGAAGTTATCTCTCCGAGTGGGAAAGTTGACAATCTGCTCAAGTCCCAAGCTGGCCAAAGGTTGCAGGTAAGACTCACTGATGTTCTGCCTATATTGGTGAGATAATCTGCTCCAACTCCAAGTTGATGTCAGATAAATTAATGTCTCCACCAATTCATACAGCTATACGTCGGTTTGAGTGGCACAGATCCTTCATGGCTTTATTATGGTCACTACGAGGTGCTCGATACACGGAGCAAATTATACTACTGTGGTTACCATTCATCACTTTAACGACTATGAACTGGATTCATTGTTGGTTGGTATCTGTTGACTGTTATGACTGGTAGCACAATACCCAATAAGACACCACCATAGCCATCTTCCCTGTCCTTTCTATAGAGATTATACCCTGGGGGAAAGATTTCACCTTGTCCTATACCTGGCTGCAACCACGTCTCACATCCCATGATGATGGCAGGTTTGGTTGCTTCAATTAAGCTCCAGAACTCCTGTTTTGAATAAATGCTCTGGAAGTTGATGACCAGGTGTAAAAGTTTGATGCACGAACTCATGGAAGGAGTTTAGATGGTGATGAGGCTAGTGATGGACCTGGGAGGTCAGTAGTTGTGGAGCCTCTGCTTGAAGTGCGAGTCGTATTTAAATTGGTAGAATTGAAGATATCAGTGGCACTACCCATGATGACCGTGTCAAACAGGCTAGATGATGGATTTGGTAAGCCACAGTTTGGGCACTGCTCGGGGTAATCACTTGTACCCAGGATGACAAGATCATGTTGTCTATGCCAACACAATTTGCATGATACCATACGTCACATGATTCACATAGTATGCTCGCCTTCGCTCCTTTTACAATTGGTGCAGGCCTGATTACATGTGACACATGGAAAGTTGAGGTCTTGGCCCAGGGTTGGTTTCCACATCACCACCTGTCAGAAGGATGACTAAAAGGAGGGATACGGCTTGCATGCAAGACAAACGAAGGAGCATGTTCATACTAGTTATAATTAGCCTTTTTAGCCATCACTTACACTGGGGACGGGCATATAGATTGTAGTATGAAGATGTTGTGCCATAAATAATCTTCAATCAACTCATGTACCAAGTGTTGATCAGATTGAACCTGTAATACTAATAGGGCCGAGTTTTTGAAGGCTGAGCCGACATCGACTTGTCCAAAGGCCATGTTGCTGGCCTGGTTGGAGTCACTGAATCTACATGTATACCGCCATCCAGCAGTCATTGGCCGCCGCGTCAGATCAGTAAAGTTGGGCAGCCGACGGTGCGGTACTTCTCACACCGGTTCAGTCTTGCGCTGACATAAGATTTTTAAATCTGATACTCACTTGGAATGGAAGCCAAACCTTGAGCACATTAGACCTACAATACTAACAATAATTTTTGCACATTGTGGTGTAAAAAAAAAAAAAAAAATGGCAAAATAAATGATATAGTTACAGCCAGAATGGAGCATACAGCTCCACGGCTCCACACATGCGCCTCATACTTTTTTCAAAAAAACAAAAAGCGAGACACCACAGACACCAAGACGAAGAACTTCCAGGAACTATGGATCATTGGGGGGAGGGGGGATTTAATAACTGAAATAAATAAAAAAATTATTCTTCAAAATAGCAGGAGACCACAGACAGCAAGACTATACATTTAATGCCTCCCTCTGGGAAACATAATTGCAGGGAGAGGATGGGGGTGTGGGGGGGGGGGGAGACTGAAAATTGAAAAAAAATCAAAATAAATAATTGAAAAATCAAGTAATTGTAAAACACTAAGACTAAACACTTAATGCCTCCCTCCAGGAACCATAATAATGGGAACCTATTTAACGGCTACCCTGTCCATTAACTACACTAAAGACTTTTTCTGATACCATCGAACTCCAAATACGTCATCGCAAAAGTTGTCAGCCTACCTCCAGAGGAGTGTGCGTACCTCTAAGCTACTCTGTCAGCATACCAAGCTTGACTCATCACATTATTCACAATCTCCATCTCTCCGACACTTCTTCTGGCCATTTAACCAACTTGACAATGCCAGCACAGAAGCTGCACACTGAAATGTCCTTGCATTTGTAAAAACTCTTCGGTGGGTTTCATTTTTTTTTTTTTTTACATCACCATGAGTTTAAGAATAACTTCACACGTCTTCTTTACTGAAGCTTTCCCTCACAGCCACATCCTTGGCGTTAATGCCACTTTATATTCCCGAAACTATAGATCATAAGAAGAAATTTGATATTTGCCAAACAGTACAGCCGAGACGTCACATCAATTTTGCAATTGCCAAGACCTTTCAAATGCAACAAGCCGGTGATAACTTCTGAGGTGACTCAGATAAGACGAAAGACCAAATCATTCTGGAAAAATGGACTTCTGTGGGATTACGTGCTTCACCTTCACCTTATTCCGATACGAATCCATGTAGTTTGTGACCTCGCCTACTATCCGCTCCAGCATGGTTCAAAATATCTTTTGAAACATCTCGTGCGCACAATTCAGAACGATTGGCCTGCCGGAGAAAGCTTCCACATTCCTGTCATGTCTGACAGGAAATCCAAAATGCTTACATTCCAGGAATACTTGGTTAAAGCCAGACTGTTTACAATGAGAATTATTTGAACCACATAGCGGTTACCTTTAATCCACTTCATTTGAAACAGAAACATGGGAAGGGATCAGCTCATAAGAGCAGCATTCGCTGTTTTCTTTAACTGCAGACCTCTCCGTTTGACTGTCGCCGCTAATTGAACATGTTCAAGCATTTATTCATGGCAGATGGGAGACCATAATATCCTTCAGCAGTTCTCATCAGCATTTCAGTCAACCTTTTTTGTCTACAAGTCCTGCCATTCATGAAAGGAGTGTAGATTCTGCAGAGGGAAAAAGAGATTTGAGCATTCAATACCAACCCGCTACATTGTAACAGCGCTGGAGCATTGCAGATGCAGAACCTAAAATTGGTCAAGTCAAGTTGTACAAAATAATTTGGGGAAAACTACATGGAAAGAGGAGGAAGGTCTATAATGGTAATGATGGCCAAAACCAAGAAATAAATAATTAAATTTTTTTTAAATCATTTCGTTGCAAGGGGCAATTTGAAGCTGTTGACTTTAGGTGTAGCACATATAAATTAACATCCCAAAAGGATGAGTCTTTTATCGCCACAATTGTTCACACCTCGTCGAGTTGGCCAGGGAATGTTTTTTGACCTAAGTATTTCATGAACGGTTGACCTGGCCTGACGTTTGGTGAAATAGGTTGGAGCAGGAATTTGAAATTCGTTCATGTGGCCGGTGATAACTCCACGACTCTTCACAAAGGACACCGTGCGATCTTTAAGGTCCACCAACTAATACCGGCAGACTTGATGCCCGTTTTACGTCCATCCAACGCCCGGCACACACATTGATGAATCACAAACTCCTCTGCCTGCAAAACACCAGGATGACAGTTTATAGCTCGTAGAGATTGAAACATCGGTGAGATGGCTCAGAGGAGTATGTTCATACCTCTAGGTGTAGGCTGTCCAGCCAGCACATCCCAGAAGGAAACAAAAATGAATGAATGCTTTAGACTTGAAACATGGAACAAGCACAACTAGAAAGGCACTCGGTCGTGCGTGTACGTCTGCCAGACTGAACAGTTTACATTTTGTATGCAACCGATAGGCCGCATCTACATCTGGACCGGACCATTCGTCCTCGTAACCTATCTACAAGTTCTCATAATCGGCCCATAATTAATTTTTTTAAATTTTAAAAGGTAAAAATTCTCAAATCCAGTTCTTCACCAAAATTTAACCAGTTCATCCTTGTCACACACCCAATCTGTACACCAAATTTTGGCTGAATCCATCCACAACCTTTTCAGTTATCCTGCTCCCAGAGAGACAAATACAGGGGTAAAAACAACCTCCTTCCACCTTCGGTGGTGGAGGTGATTATCAACATAATGTGCAGAACAGGTTTTTGAAAGAAATGAGAGAATGATGGGAATATACTTGCAGCTCTACTAAAATGAGGAAGTAAATTGATGAAAGAGCATGAAGACTGAGAATGAAAACTTTCACAGCCCCCAATTATTCCCACCCTGTGGGGTCAACCAGGAAAAGGTTTTGGACGAAATCTTTCACAAATCGGCTGACCAGACTTGACACTTGACTGGAGGTAGCACTTATTTGTAATTTGTTCAAGGTACTGGTGATTCACGATTCGCCTGTGAGCGATTGTGCACTGATGACTTGCTATTGAATGCTGAAAGTGAAAAAGAAGCTAAAGTGATGTTTCAAAAATGGGAAAGTGCAACAGAGAAGAAAGGTTTATGAAACGTTAATAAAATGAAGGTTATGGTTTGTGGCAAAGGAGAAAGGAAAGAAAGCAGACAATGGTGTTGTTCATTATGCGGAACAGGAGTTGGAAGGAATTCAATTCAATGAAGGCAGTGTTGGCGATAGTGTCACTAGAGGTGTCATGGTATCACAGGAGATTTGGTAACAAATAAATAAACAAATAAATAAATAAATAAAAAGGGTGGGATGTATAAATGTAAAAGATGCGAGGATCAATTGTTTCAAGAAAAAGATGAACAAAAAACAAACGAGCTTGAGCGTATAATGCAATTTAGAAATTGTCAAACGTTTGTTACCATTGAGACACAATTGGGGTATCAAAAGGAGCAGAATTTACTGTTAGATCAAGAATAAAGTCAAGCTAGGTGGTATCATAAGTGGAGACAACTAGGTGGTATCAGGAAGCACATAAACATTCCCATTAGCTGTAAAATTTTAGGTTTATAAATGCCTGTATCAGACCCGTATTGATGTATGGAATCGAATAATAACCAATGTGGATCAAATATATAAAAATAATGGAAAGAATAGAGATGGGAATGATACGATGGATGAATGGATTGTCTCCAAAATAAAGAATTCCAATCTCAGAGAAATCAAGAAGAGATTAAAAAATAAAAATAATAACAATACTGGAGAATAACAACTTGAGAAGGGAAGACTTGATTGATATTGGACATGTGCAACGAAGGTCAGAAAATGAAGCTGTAAGGAAAGCAATAAAGGGAGAAGGCTGAGAGGACATCCTAAAAAGATGGATTGGAACTGTCATGAGAGATATGAAATGTTTGTGTTTTCTCAAAAACAACACAATGAATAGATCTGTGTGGAGGAATTCCATCATCATTTGACAAAGCTGTTAAGGAAAAAAGAAAAAGAAACAAAATAAAAGAAGAGAGGAATATCATGGTAAAACTGTTGTTCTCCGTAAAACTAAAACTCAATATTCGCCTGCAGTGTGCAGCATCGAGTTTCGGTCAAATCGGAAAACGAAAAAAATCAATTTCCAAATTTGGTCAAGTACTCTTCGGAGTATTTGATCAAGGCAAACCTTAGCAGTATAGTGCGCTGGAGCTATCTTTTTTTTTAATCAACCGCTGTCACGAGAATATATATATACATATACATATATATATATATATATATATATATATATATATATATATATAAATAAAAGCCTGGTGTTGACTTAGTGGTTAGGGTGGCGGCTTGGGATCCCAGGGTCCTGAGTTCAAGCCCCGTTGGCTGCTGAATTAACACCAGGGGGTTGACTCAGCCTGTCATCCATCTGAGGTCGGCGAAGTGAGTACCAGTATACTGGTCCCGGTGTATGCCCCGGTTAGAATAGGTGTACCATATCCCTGTGTCGTAAGAGGCGACCAGGGTTGGCGTCAGGAAGGGCATCCGGCCATAAAACATTGCCTCAAGAAAAAAGCCAAACCCCTGCACAGCAGGGAAAAATGGCTGTAAAAACGGTCATTATATTGTTGTGGTTGACCAAATTCGCAAACCACCATTCAGGTCCCTTAGGTGAGATATCTCGGTAAGTATATGTGTAGTTAGGCCCAAACCCGTTGTCTAGAGGGAATAAATGTCATTCATGAGGGCTGCGACTCTTCAGGATAGCCGTTTTTCTTTTACTATCTTTATTTTGGACCAGCCGCCATTATTACCACCACCAACCACGTCTCAACAGCCATTACACAACAACCACCAACCACAACGCGGCCATCACAACAACAACCACCAACCACAACGCCGCTTCACCACAACCGCCACGACCTTTACCGTCACAACTCGCCACCATCGCATCACCGTCATCTCGCGCCACTTGTGGGCACCGATGCTGGACTCGTGTAGGGCGCGCACCGAGCAGCGTGTTCAAAAGCATCGCGGACTTTCCGAGAAAAACGGATCAAAAACGACTCACGCCCACTTTTGTTCCGTCCAATCGGTGAGCGAGGGGCGGTTTGGCCCCGCCTCCAGGGCGTTGGAGGGCGGTCGCTATATGCAAATTCATGGATCAAAAAGCATTCACGCCCACTTTTCCTCGGGCCAATGGGGAGCGAGGTGAAAGGTCGGAGGCAGAGGGTCAAAGATGAAAGAGCGAAGCCACGGGGCTTATAAAAACGACTGCGTTCGTCAGAAGAGGGCAGTTCGCAGGAGGAAGGGGCAGTTGGCAGTTGGGAGTTCGCGGAGCCAGTGAAGGGTTGGGACGAGTCAAGAGTCGGAGTGAAGAGGACGAAGCTGTGGAGAGGCGGCGGCGGCGAAGGCGGTTGAGGGGGTGCTCGCGTCGGATTCGGGGAACTGCGGAAGGAGAGGCCGGCGGCGCGACCGAGGTCGTGGTGGAGACGCTCGTCGCGGGACCCGAGATTTTGTGAAATCCTCCTTTCCCCGAGCATCAGCAACCCCCTCCTGTTTGCCCCCGCGCTGAGATAGTGCGACAAAGGGGGCCCCCTTCCCACCCCCTACCAGACACTGTCCGCGAGGCCCGCGGAGTTGAGGCACCACCGCCGCTCCGCGTCTCATCATCAGACGGGTAGGCCCGACACGGTCTCGGCCCCAGGCCCGCCTACCCCCTCATCCTGGAGGGTGGTTCTCTTTTCTTTTGCTTTGGGAATATGTGTTGTGGCGCCGTCTGTGAAGTAAAATTGTATAAGTGTTGCCGAGTGCCCGGTAGTCGGATAGATCTGCATTGTTGCATTTGCTTTTTGTCTTCTTCTTTTACATGTGCTTTTGGTGGAATTGTATACGTGTGCTTTCCGTTCATCGCGAAATAAATGTGCTTATTGTTGAACTGTTTTCCCGCTTCGCTTTGTCATTTCTTTCATTGAATCCCCATCTTGCTTCACGTAAAGGGTTGGTCGTGGGCTAAGACGCCCGATAATTAATCGAACCGTCAAGGCCGACGAATAACACCGCTCGGTTATCCCGATAGTACGGAACGGGTCGCTTAAGTGGCCCGTGTCCGAAGTCGACCTGCGGCGAGGTGCGATCGCCCGGTCTACCCTCCGTGTGGGTACTTAGGTAGGTCGAATTTGGCGAGCAACCCTATCCCACGCGGGGGCCGATTGGCACGATCGCGGTGAGACCGAAAGGTCCACCCGTGACTGGTTCCCGGCGTTAGTCCGAGAGGGTCACGACTGGATTGTCCGTCCGGTGGGCGACGTGCCGCGATTCGAGTTACGTGGCCGTCAGCACGCCGGCGGGCGCGAATCCGCAACAATATACATAGATAGATATATATATATATATATATATATATATATATATATATATATATATATATATAGATAGATAGATATATATATATATATATATATATATATATATATATATATATATATATATATATATATAATCACAAATTGTTATATAGTGCTTAGATTCCACACACAAAAATAAACTTGTAGACAAGATCGAGAGATTGACTTACTTCTTTTTGGTGCTGTAACATTTTTTTTTTTATTATTACTCTCTTTGCATCGGAAGACAAATACGAACCAAGCATTGAGGGGTTTGGGTCTGAAAAAATTAAAAAAAAATAATTACAAGTGGCATTTTGTTGGTACACATTTATTTCCTTCACAAAAAAAGGGAATAACAATGGGGTAAAAGTGTTGTTACAGCACTCCCGCAGTGGTTTTGCAGAGCTTCACAATGAGCAGGGAATTTTGGGAAATAACGGACATACCGTGTGGTGTTGCATTGCAGCCAGGAACACATTTAAATGGAGATGTGCACATAACCCGAACGGCATTGCACGTAATTATTGTTCGAGTCGCTGGAGATGGTTAAAGCGATAACAGCGATTGCTTACACTCAGAGGTTGTAAAGTCCCTCCGTAACCAATGGCCATGCTCCCTTTCATGCATTCATTGGTGGGCATTGATGATGTTCACGAACTCTGGCTTGAGGGAAGCTCCGCCAACGAGAAAGCCATCAACATCCGCCTTTCCTGCAATCTCTTTGCAGTTGGCAGCTGTTACCGAGCCTGGGGAAGGAAGTGAAATGGAAGAAGGAAAGAAGGGTCGAGGAAAAGGGGAAGAGGAAGGAGAGCACATAGCTTCAACGAAATACATAGTAGGGCAAAGATCTCTTACAACAGAATCATGTTTTCAACAAAAGTTTAACCAAAACCTTCAAAGTCCCAAACAGATGTGCTGGGGGCAAGGACAGTTAAGGTGATACGAGAAAGCTTTCCACAATGAACAGATGTCACTAGATGGACCACCTGAGCATATGGTGCTGAAGGAATTCTGATCGAGATGCTGCACAACGCACAAAATTCAGCACATAGTCATTAACCTCGATGGGTTCCAGAAAAAGAATGCACTTGTTCGCCTGATATTCAAGGACAACTCAATCTTGCTCTGCAAATGAACCAAAGTTGTGTCGAGCAGAACCCCGCCATGCACGGAAGAAATTAATGATGTCAACTTTTTATTCGCAATGTTTCACGTCGCCCAAAAAATGGGAGATATTACTGGTGCATTAGAGTAGAGACGTGGAGAAATTTAAAATGGACATACTTCTGTTATTATGCGCTAATAGAAGATCCATAAATGCTGAGAGCACTTGTTAGAAATGAAAAAGAAATTAAGTTTTAATGTTTGATTAAATGGACTCCATGAAAAATTTGAATGACTACTGAAAGAGGGTTGGACAGATGGTCTCGAGTTACGCACACTCTCCGCCAAGCTGTATAGCACGAGTTAGAATCCTGACCCGGCGATAAACAGTCATGCCGGTGTTTCACAGGCAGGGTGATTCAATGTGTGTGCCATCCCTCAGGTGGACGTTAAACCAGTGTCCCCGTCAGCCGACATTAGTTGGTGACCGTTAAAGACCGCATGGTGTCTTTCACGAAGAGGAGGTGAGCCATTGTCAGCACCCTGGCCAAATTCCAAATTCCTGCCCGAACCTTAAATCGCCCATCAGGCCTGGCTAGCTGGTTCGTGAAATACTTGGGCCATGCTTCATCCGGCCAACTCAACAAGAACTTGGGAACAATTGCGGCTGTTAAAGAGGACTAAAAAGGTGAAGGAATAACTTGGGTGGGGGGAAAATCAATCGTGTCATTTACAGCAAAATTCTTTAAATCTCATTTCTTTTGACGTCATCCTATGCCCACACAATCCCAAATGCAACTAAATTTGAAATTTCTCCCACATTTGGCAAAAAGTCTGACATCGCATCGCCTGGTGTTCACAATGGAATTCAGCACGAAAGGGAATGTTTTCCATTATAATGTGTAAAGGGCATCAATGTAGTACTGACTGGGCCACCTTTTTGCTCATTCATAGAAGTGCTGTACCAACCATACTGTACCATGTAGAGTATAAACGAATCCACTTAGACAAACTGAAACAGGAGCTAACGCGAGGAGGAGGATGGGGTCAGGGGATGATCGTTTGCATTCTATTTTACTTCCGGAACGTCTTCAGCGAGATTACGAGAACATGGCGGTTGAGAGTGCAATGTGCACACATTCACGAGACAAATGATGATGATTCCTGCAAAACTGATCCATCACAAGAAAAGGATGAGAGGAGCGCATTTGAGTTTACAACATAAATGTAGGTGTTGTTGAACAAAGCTTTGAAGCTACAGTTTTATTCCATTTTCATTCTGGACATGCCAACCAGGCAACCATTTTCACACGAGGGTACTTTTCAAACGTGGCGAAGGCCTCTTGCACCCTCGAAACATTTTGCCTCTCCGTCTCCATCGGTTATTCATCACAAACTCCCACGCCGTTTCAAACGCTCGCTCATGGTATTAACAAAGCATCGAGCATGCGGTTCACGGCAAATAACGGTGTGATTGCAGCATACGAGTGAAGGAACTAACCTCTCCAACACCAGAGGAAAGCGTTAGACTTTCCCCGGTGAATGCAAAACAAATCCTCATCTCTTGGGCATTTCCAGCACAAATTACTTTTGTGGTTATGAAGAAAAAATAAAAAATAAAAAAATAAAAAAGGAAGAGGGGTGAATTTCACTGCACTAATGGCTGAAGCTAATTAGTCACCACAAAAGCTCCCAGAACGAAAGAATCTAATTGTTCACTGTAAATTAGTATTCGAGATAGTGGTCAGAGCACCGACAATGGGTTTGAAGAACACCGTCAAAAAGGACACAGAAATTACCTAAAAACCTCGTTTTCTTTTTAAATCATACAATCCTTTAACAGGAATCATCACAGAAGAGATTTATCACAAACCAAAAAAAAACAAAATCCTGGAAGCAGAACAAAAAGGAAGCAGAATAAACTACAGCTGGAATAATTGGATAAATAAGGCCACACTACAAAACTGCAGAGCAAACAAATACCAAACTTTGAACAGGGTGGATCAATTACAAGAAAGTGTTTGAGAGTGTGCCACAGTCGTGGGTAATAACGTGTAGGATCAATCCCCAAATAATTGGACCAATTTAAAAAAAATGCAATTGGGTATTGGAACACTTCGTTAATACTACAACAGGAAGAAGGGGGGAGAAAAAAAACAAAAAAAAAATCTAAATCCGAGGAGTGAAGATATGACATGCTATGATGTTCCAAGAAAACAGCCTTTTCCCTGGTCCTAGACCCACTAACCTCATTTAAAATGAACTAGAACAGCACACGTTGGAGCGCATACCTCCGCCACGCTTTACAGTTTACATTTTGTATCCCACTGATAGGCCAGATTTGGATCCACACCTTAAACAAAATCTAATCGGCTTGCTTATCCACCTAATTTTTTTCCCCCCAAACTCTTCCATAACGTTTTGAAATATCACGCTTTTTTATCGTTTTTGGCCCCATCTATCAATGGTGTAAAATCACTTGAAAAAAATTTTTTTTTGTACCCGGATCTTCACCAAAATCTAATCAATTAGTTCTGGTCACACACCAAAAGCGGTCCACCAAGTTTCGTGCAAACTCGTCCAGAACTCGAGATATCCTGCTCATAGAGACAGACAGACAGACAAATAAACAGGGTGAAAACAACCTCCATCCACCTTCGGTGATAGAGGTAACAAGGCCATGGATAGAGCTTAACCTCCAACAGAAGTACATCCAAAGGAACAAAGAAAGGTGACATCTACCCTAAATAGGACGATTTAAAACTCTGCAAACCAAAAATTATCAGAACAGCTAGAGCAAGTAAAACAGTACCCCTAAGCAATTCAAGTTCAACAAGAAGCAAATACTTCGATATCGCATGGCTGGGGGCACTAAAAGGTTAAGAATGATGAAATAATTTTGCAGTTATAAAATTTAAATGTAGACACGGTGAATTAGCATGCATGATGGGAAGAGTTGTGACGTTGGACAAATTTCTATTTATAGCCCTCAGATCAAAGGGACGTACGTGGCCATAAGTGTGACAGAAGACGTGACAGAAGACACAGGACAGAATAGCCAATTATATAACAGCACGATGTAAAAATGTGCTTGTTGCACAGTCAGAGTGCAGGTAAACCAACGAAAATGGACAACGTAAATATCGACCCAAAAACGACAATACAAAAGCTTGAAAACAAAGCATCATACAAATGCCTCAGATAAGAGGGCCACCAAACCTGTCACAACCAAATACACAAAACGGTGCTAAAGGAATACCTATGCAGAACTAGGCCAATCCTGAAGATGTAGCTGTCCAAGAAAAATAAATAAATCAATCAAAGCTATAAACCAGCTTACAGTACCAGTGTTCCAAAAGTTGTAAAATAGTAAACTGGCCACATGTGTAAGCAAACATGTTAGAAAGCAAAACAAGGAAACTCACTATCCAGAAAATGTTCCACCAAAAAAAAAAAAAAATGTTATGGATAGCATGATACTTGCGAAATCCTGCCTTTTTTCTCTTTTTTTTTTCCCCGCCTTTGGAATAAACTTCCTCACTCTATTCTTTCCCATTCTTCCCTCCAGGCTTTCAAAACAGCTGTTCACCACCACCTCTTATCTTCCCCCATCCAAATCCTCGATCTTTTCTACCCCCGATAATCCACCCAAACCCACTTCCTTCATTTCTCCTGCTTTCCTTCCTGAAAGTCCCTGTAATGTCCATCTTCTCTTCGCCATGTTCCCCGTCCCATCCCCATCCCTCTCCCTTCCACAGTTCACCTAATGTGTCTGTTCCCCACTGTTTTGTCCCTTCCACTCCCACCCCTCTTCTCATGCCCCCTTGCTGTGAGTTGTGTGTTAGCTCTCATACGAGCCTCGACAAGGCATACAAAAAAAAAAAAATCCATAAAACAAATTTGACCTTAAAAATCATTTGTGGTTGATTTCAATGACAAAAAACAAATTCTCTTAAAATTTACAGTCACATGGAGGAAAATTGACAATTTTAGAAACAAGTCAACTTTTTGACCTCTGTCAACCTCAAAAATACTCGTTCATTGAATTTGTTGACATGATTTGCAAATCCTCTTCAAATTTCAAGTCAATGGGATGAAAATTGAGGATTTTAGAGATCTCACCCAAGTTGACCTTTGGCCCACTTTAGCCTCAAAAATAATTGGTGGTTCAATTCCAATGACTGGATATGCAAATCCTCTTCAAATTTCTAGTCAATCGGATGAAGATCGAGGATTTTAGAAATTTGACCTTTCGACCTCAAAAAGAACAATAGGCTTCTTGCTTATGATGAACGCTACCATGTGGTGAAGTTTCATGAAGATTGTTTTTTTTTAAATTGTGACCTGCAAGAGATGAACATTAAAAAAACAAGAAAAAGACGTCGTGCAGAGAACGATACTTGCAAAAATCCACCCTCCTCTCCAAAGGTTGCCATGGGTACATCAAATTGTCCATTTCATCAAGATTAAAATTGACAATCTTTATCAAAACACAGATCAATCGGATGAAAATTTATTATTTTTCAGATTGAAATTGATGATTTTAGAAGTTTGACCTTGAGTTGACCTTTGACCTCAATAAATGGTTGGTTTCCCAATTTCAGTGATGCACGATGCAAATCCTGTTCATAGTTCATGTTCAACATAAAATGATGATTTTTTCAGTTGAAAATTGATGATTTTAGAAGTTTAACCTTTGACCTCAAAAATAGTTGGTTTCCCAATTCACACGCAACATGCAAATCTTGTTCAAATTTCAAGTCAATCGGATGAAAAAAAAAATTACAATTTGACCTCAACATCACTAGGCTTCTCAGTTGAGACTATCTCTAAAACTCGGTAATGTTTCATGACGATCGGTTTATAATTGTGACGTGGAGGCGATAAACAGACAGAATAACAAAAATCAACTGACCAATATACTTGAAAAAAAATCTTCAATTTTGCAATTAACAAACAAACAAAAAACACCATTGCATCCCAAGAATGTACCTGCCAGGACATTGGTGGATTGGAATCCAACGAGTGCACAGAGCACTGTAGAATTGGCCCATTATGTAAAAAGCTCAACAGACTACCAAATCCAAATTTGTGCAAAAACAATGAAAAAAAAAAATCATGTCCAAGCACTGTTCACCTTGTTTTTTTTTTTCCCCCCCAAAATATCTCGCTTAAATATTCGCAAAAGTACTACCACCAAGATACGCACCTGCACCCCCCTCCTGATGAAACTTTCAGAGTCCAGACTGATTGCACAGCTCGGCCCTTTTATTCTTTGCTTCTTCCATCGAGGGAGACGACGACGACGACTACGACGACTGAATGTTCATAAGGAAATATCATGAATCTCCGTGTCTGCTAAAATAATGAAATACCTCTTTCCACGACAATTCTTTTGCAACTCGTGTATGTTGAACTGTTTGGAGTTAGCGGGAATCATAACATGCAATCTTTGGCCAGACGAAAGACCAGTTGCCTGGCGAAGTTTCAAGGCAGCGTAGTCAATATTGCAGCTTGGGAAGGAAATCGAAAGGAAAGGGAGCTTTGTGGTCCTTGGCACATTTATGGGACTCAGGTTTGCACACAGTATGCAAATTGGCTCAGCTCTGTGCGCTCAATACAAGCAATGCCTGCAGTGTAGGCGAGAAAGTTTCCCTGCTAAGAGGCCAGCTCTCATCCTGGGTTGCTTCTGACAAGATTATTGCTGTCAGCAGGGATGCACAACTTCTGCTTTTGAACAAGTGCATGGATGTTAATTTGATCAACACAAATGGCAGTTGGCACGCAGACAATGCTAAGCATTGCAGATCATCGAAACAGAAAATGTGTAGTACCAGGCAAAGCTTTGCTGCCTCCACGTCACACCCCCCAACCCCAACCAACCAACCATCCTTGAAAAGCATACACTGTGAAGTACTCATCTTTGGTGTAGATCTGTCGTGTCATTTCCATGAAAGTTAAATTGAGTGAATACATATTCCTTGTTGTACCCATGTAAACATGGCCAGTAATCAGGGTTGATGCATGAACGTTACAGAACATGAAACACTTTACAACAAAAACCACAAAAGATACTTCGCATGAACAACTCGCAGGGCACTCGGCCGAGCGCATACCTCTGCCAGGTAATGCCTGATCCACGAGAACATATCGGGCCCAATACATTTTTCAAACATACTATACTGTACTATATTGTTTTTGGCCAACTCTATCAATGATGAAGAATCACTTAAAAAGAAGAAAAAAAAAAAACAACAATAATAATTCTCGTATCCAGATCCCGATTCAGATCTTCACCAAAATCGAATCAATTAGCCCCTGCGACACACCCAACCTCTCCAACAAGTTTTGACTGAATCAGTCAACAACTTTTTGAGATATCGTGCTCCATATCGGGGTTTTTTGGCCCGATCTCTCAATGGTGAAGAATCACGTAAAATTCTAGTAATCGGATCCAGATACGGATCCTCACCAAAATCTAATCAGTTCGTCCTTGTCACACACCGAACCTGTCCACAAAATTTCATCCGGATCCGTACACAACTTTTTGAGCTCTCCGATACATGGAAAAACAAACAGTACATAAAGGGGTGAAAACATAACCACCTTCACCTTCGGTGGCGGAGGTAACAAGTACTTTTCAGTATTTTTACCTATGCCGCCGAAGGTGGACAGAAGTTATGGTTTCACTACTGTGGGACTCGGGTTTGCACACAGTATGTAAATCGACTCAGTTTGGGAGTGTAACATGACGAACCGATTCGAATTTAGTGAGTATCCGATTCAAAGAGGTTTTTTTTAAACGATTCTTCATGATTGGGAGATTAGGGCCAAAAACAATGTCGAATCGTTATGGATGGATGGATGGATTCAGACGAAGCTTGGTGGTTCAGTTGGGTAGGTGACAAGAACAAGCCGACTCAATTTTGGTTCAGGTCCGGATCCAGATCCGGCCAATCATTGGGAGACAAAACGTAAACTGTTCAGCCTGGCAGAGGTCTGTGCTCGACCGAGTGCCGTTCGACTTACTGTTTTATTTTTTGGTTTTTTTTTTTCATTGACCTCAATTTTTCCTGCTCAAAAAAAGTAATCACGTCATTGAATTGTATTGTTTGAATTGTAAAAGGGTGATGTCCCTTAAAAGGAAACCATTCATCTTTCAGCAAAGCAATGTACTTGAAGTCCATGTGGCTTCTTAATACGTAAAATAGAAATGTGCGATGACCCAGGCCGTCTGCACAAATCAACTCTTCTGTTCCTCCATTCTCCCACATGTGGAACAACCTTCCAGAGGTTGTGCCATCCCACTCCCCTCCCACCCCAGGCATCAAATAGATGCTGCACCACCATCTCCCATCACCCCCATCTCCCATCACCCCCATCTCCCAATGACCCTGCCTACCTTAACCCTCTTGCTTGTAGTTCCCTCGCCTCCTTTCCTGTTCATTCACCCCCTTACTTGCAGCATCTAAATGCAACTCCACTATCCGTTCATACCCACTCTGTCACCTTTCTCTGCCAAGGAGTCAATCTTGTAAAGAGAAAATAAATAAATAAATAAAGAGAAATTTCGACCCAATTGGCGCCTGGAGAAATGAAGAATATGGCACGGGTCCGTTTCGAGAATCACCACCACCGAGATAAAATGCAACGTACCACTCCACGTTAACAGCAGCAGGTGGGAATTACAGGAGATTCACATTTATATTTACATGGGAGAAAGCAAGGAGAAAAAGAAAATAGGAAATTCAAATTCCTGGAATTGTCAAAATATGTTTCATTTTCACCACAAAACCCTGAGAAGCGAGCGGACCTTAGGAGCAGCGCGCATGCCAAACTGGACCAGATGTGCACACCAGCACCAATGAAACACAAAGGAAGGGGGAGGGGGGGGTGACAAACATTGCATCCAACTTGTCGGAGGGTCAGAAGAGCAGAAGATCTGAAGTGAAAAAAGTACTTCACATCCTTCACAAACAAACAAACAAACAAACTTCGTTGAGATAGATCTCAAGTTGGGACGTTTCCACGCTTCTCAAACAGCTCAAGTTTCAACGTCGAAAACAACGCTCCGTTTTCCATACAATGGCGGAGTGAAAACATTTTTTGTTTTGCCGACGAGGACGGCAACACCTCAGATCATTTCAACACGAAAAAAAAAAAAAAAAAAAACCACATTCCATTCCTGGAACACGCCCTTCTCTCTCCTAAATCTCAGCAGCTTCCACAAGGAAAGCCCAAGTGGCACAGGCCGAGCCACGTTTTCGTGTACAAAGCTTTCACAGCTCGCCCCGGAGTGTCATCAGACATAATTAACTGAAGGTGATCACATTCCCAGCCCTCTGTGCCGGTTCCAGATATTTCCTGCACTTTGAGCATCTAAATCTCTCTTTTTAAGCTACTCCATCAAAGCCATCCCCGCATGGTGAAGCGGCATAAAAGAACATCATCTGCCATTTTGCGGGAATATCAGACGGCGTGCATGTGTGCCACGCTTTCAAACTCTTACGGCGACATAAACATGAACCCAACAACCCATGGGGCAGATACGATCGGTTCTGTTCACGGTTCTCGAGGCAGCAGAGGGATTACGCCGCTTCGATTGGAATGCTTTGTGGTGCGAATGAGGTCTGTTCTACGAAACAGATATGTCCAAGCGGGGCCGACGCAAACTTCCCAAATCCGCAACACCACGGCATCCAATGGCACCACCGAAGTTCCCTTCGATATCTATTCCCCCCCACCACCCCCAACTGCCTGGATGTGACAATAGACATGGTGAGCAAACGTCGTGTGAGGAAGCAAATCACCGCTTACCTCCATATATAATCCTGGTGTTACTTGCAACGTCTGCGGAGATGTGTTCCTTCATCCAGACACGAAGCTTCTCGTGGATTTCTTGAGCCTGCACACAAACGAAAGAATCGCTGTACAAGCCCTGCCGTATTCGTAGAAAGCCAAACATCAAAACATAACGCACGCGAGGGTTGACTTTGCAGGACGCAAAGGGTATCTGAAGGAAGCATGTCAAACAAGGCCGAGAGCACAACGGTGCAGTTCAACAACATCCGATGAAAACACGAGACCTGTAATGATTTAATTGATGTTTGTTATGGAGGATACCAAGCCTGGTGTTGGCTTGGCACCTTAGGGTGTCGAGTCGGAGCCCCTGTCGACTGCTGAATTAACACCATGTGGGGTCGACTCGGCCCGTCATCCTTTCCGAGGTCAGCGACATGAGTACCTGTGCACTGGGGTAATAACCATTTGGGATAACCTGCGGCAGGAGTGGCAACCCGTCCCAGACTGCACTCCTTGCCAAGGAAACTGCCTCGGCAGCCCTATGTGCCTCCACAGGACGAAACGAACGGTATTAACTACTATCATTATTACCGAGGACACTCAATGATTGTTGTGGCACCAACTAACAGGTTCAAAATATGAGCAAACAAATTTTGGGAAGAGCGTTGTTGATAAATCACTGTATGCTAATGATCACCTCCACCACCGAACGTGGACGGAGATTATGTTTTCACTCCTGTCTGTCTGTGATTGGGACGAAACGTGGTGGAGAGGTTGGGCGTGTGACACGGACACAAAGATTCCATATTGGTGAAGATCTGGATACTAAAAAAAAAAGTTTCAAGTGATTCTTCACTGTTGAGAGATCGGGCCAAAGGGGGATACACGCAAATCTCGAAAGGTTGTTGATGGATTCGGCCAAAACATGGTGGATGAGTTGGGTCGGTACGAAGAACGAGCCGATTCGATTTCGGTTAAGATCAAGATGCAGTTCGGGCCCATCAGTGGGATAGAAAAGGTAAACTATTCAGCTCGGTGTCGGTATGCGCTCTACCGTTGTAGTTTTGGCTGTGAAAATTCAATGGAATGAAACCCATTAATCATCAGCCTGTGTAAGATTCATTGCAAGGAATGCCGGAGAAAAAAGGTCATTTGGCCATTCGTGCCCGTGTCACGTCTCCAGCGAAGCAGTCCCACACAAACAACTCGGGGCTTTATCGGAATACAAAAGCTCATAGGTCCCCATCACAGATCTTCAACTGCGACCAAGTGAAGACCACTCAGTGGTCCAAATGGTACATAAGAGTTGTTAAATAATTAATAATAATTTGTTCCCTTGCAAGGAATTTCAATTAAGGAGGCGGCCATAAGTCCCAAAGCCGATGCTACGATTGGTTGTTTGGCAGTACTCGATCGTTTTTAAATGTAGAGCGTCAAGCAAGGAACCAATTGTATCATCTTTTTGATGGCACGGCTGGGGTCAGGTCTGAACCGCTGACCTCTCAGACTCCGAGGGGATGCTCTACCCAGTATGCCACCGAGTCTGGTTCATCAGATAAAGCCGACAGTTGATCATATTCCTGTGGTTTTTCTTATCTTCACAATTTTGTGATCTACGTGTGCTGGCAGGATGTCCAAGGAGGTACGCACAATCGTCGGAGCCATTTAGCCAGTCTTCAAATCTCGGCCCAGCTTCAAACTGTCATCCTGGTGTCCTTTAAGCATGGTGAGGCATCAATCAATGTGTGTGCTGTCCCTCAGATGGATGTTCTTCCCATTTGCCACCATTAGTTTGTGGCCGTTAAAGATGCACGGTCTCCTTCTCAGAGTCGGCAGGCTATCGCCAGCATCCTGGCCAAAATCCAAATTCTTGCCTCAACCTAGAGCATGTTGTGTCAGCGGGATCCTCAGCCAATGATGCTGCTTTCAGGTATGTGCTGAACACTAAAGACGAAGAAGGCAATAACGATGACAACGAAAATGATGAAGAAGGCGACGAAGAAGACAAAATGTGTGTCCCAAACGACAGACAAACGGACCCAAATACAACACCCACCCTCTCTTCTGGCGAGGAGAAAACGTTTTGACACTTGGGACGGCTAACAATGCAGGTAACAATCAAACAGTTTGAGTATCTTGAGCATATCGGAGGTCATTCTGTCAAAGTAAAACAAACTGTAGTTGTGCAAGGACTATTTACACATATATATATATATATATATATATATATATATATATATATATATATATATATATATATATATATATATATATATATATATATATATATATATATATATATATATATATATATATATATAATCTGGGATTTAATCATAAAATGTTGAGAATCCTAATTTTTGGATGGAACTGCACAACAAACAGAACAACTTTAGCATTGCTTGATCATTTAAATAGATACAACTACGATATCAACAAAAACTTACGGTTGGAACCTGTCAACTGCTTACATAGCTTCACTAACACCTTGTTATCAAGTGTGAAGGAGTAACCGTGACGTTAGATACTTTATCTGCCCGAAGCTATATTCACTTTATTGTGATTATAGTACACTTCTCTTTTATAATACAAGTTCCCTTTCAAGGACCTCTGACACACGAGGCAGCCATTGGGTCCATTAAAGCCTGCACTATTGTTAGCAATTCATGGTTGTTTGTCTGTGGTCAATCCTTTTTAAATGCTGAACGTTAAGCAAATAAACAGCAAGTAAAAGTTTGCTTTAAATATTTGGAATGATTCGGCTGGGGTTTTAACTGCCGACCTCCCAGACTCAAAGCGGAAAGTCGATCCATTACACTGCCCTCTTCATAATTTGAATGCAGCACAATACTGTGGGGGTAGCATCATTGGCTGAGGGTGCAGTGATGTCACTGATGCAATGCAATTTTACCATGGTGCTGGTAAGCCTCAGAGCGTCCGATATGGATGATGACATCGCTTCAGGTCACCACCCCCGCACGCACCACGGGATCTATAAAAGGACGGGTCGTGGAGCCGCTAGTTGTGTGTCATTGCTGCTCGTCGTTGTCTGGCTTGGGATCGACAGCGAACCAATTCCCCTGCTGGCTCCACCATTCTTTACCAATTATCCTGCTGACTCCACCTTCTTCACCACCTTGTCGCCTACTCTCCACCCACTCACTATTGACTCTGCCTCTCTCCCAACACTCACTTTTGACTCCGCCTCTCTCGACCCATTGGCTTTTGACTCTCCCTCTCTCGACCCATTGGCTTTTGACTCTGCCTCTCTCGACCCATTGGCTTTTGACTCCGCCTCTCTCGACCCATTGGCTTTTGACTCCACCTTTCTCCACCCATTGGCTTTTGACTCCGCCTTTCTCCACCCATTGGCTTTTGACTCTGCCTTTCTCCACCCATTGGCTTTTGACTCCACCTTTCTCCACCCATTGGCTTTTGACTCCGCCTTTCTCCACCCATTCGCTGCTGGCTCCACCCAAGTTCATCCCTTTACACCTGAGGGTCGCATCTCATTCTCTGGACCGATGCTAGCTGCACAAAGTAAGAGACGATGCGCCAGCTGTCAGGGAGGTATCACCCAGTGGAGCATCCCCCCCAAAACGTATTGGTGGCGCAATCGTGCAAGGTATTGAGAGGCCGTTAGCCTCATCTCCTCTCCTTTTTCTGTTCATTAACTCCTCTTCATCGGGGTGTGTGTATGTGTGCGTGTGCATGTGTGTCCTGGCGCCAGTCCTAGCTCGAGTCAAGATTGTACAAGAATTATATCGGGATAACTCTGCTCTGAGTTTGCTTTTGTAAGTTGCTTGTATATTGCCGCAACTCTCACATCTTACTATCTCTGCTTACACACCACAATAAAAGCTATATTCACTGTGCCACATACCTTTCCTCGCCTGCATGTAATAAATCCCTTTGTAGAAATGTTCCCAGCCCGTTTTTGTCTGTTCTTTCATTGATCCAGCATGGTCCATATCCTAACTCAGCCAGGACTTTATACCCAACAATCCGTTCCTTTTAACCGGTAAGTCCTTGGCAGTGTCGCTCGGCTGCATCTGATCCGGTAAAGTGATCCGGTTTGGACAAGTTGTACCGAGGGCGTGTCCCCCGGTAATTAGGTCACCTGATTAATTAGGTAACCCAATTAACCCATAAATGGGAAAACCCTAGGTCACGTGGTTGAGTTATTGGTGTTCACGGTCGATTAGCGACCCGCCGTGTCACGAAATTATCAGTGTGCGACGGCCTGCAATTCCGAGGAATCTGGTAGGAACCCGAGATAGTTTCCCCCCCCCCCCCCGGTGGTCTTCTCACCCGACTCACAGCCTGCAACAATATACTTGCGTCCAATCGGAGCAGGCCTCATTTTCAAGTGAGGGACTCGCTTTGCTTTTGCTTTTTAGTTCAATTTTTTTTTTCTTTAAATTGAAACATTATGCAGTTTGCTATCATACAAACTACAAAAGCAGATAATGTGATGGTTCTTAAGAGGACTAATTGCAAAGCCTACCACCCCCCCCCCCACATCGTCCTGCTCCCAAACCTTGAAACAACCCTTGTTCCGATTTATACAAATCTAGATATTTAACAATTTTGAGGGGAGGTGGGGGGGGGGGGGAGAACGAAATATCTAATCGGCGGAAGTCTGACAAATTTGCGTGAAATGAAATTTAAGTTTTTAATTATCGAAATGCTTATGTAATTGCATCATGATCATATTCATGCACGTGAAATAGAGGGAGGGATTAGCTCCTTCAAACCCACAAACCCCATTTACGGCAATTACCATGGTAAGCCAATATCATGGAAAACACAATTTAACCAAACAATAAATAAATAATTTTTTTAAACCAAACCAAAACTCACCTGCTCTGGCGTTGCCGTTTTTCCTGTTCCGATGGCCCAGACAGGTTCATAAGCAATGACTACTTTGCTCCAGTCCTTAACATTATCTGCACATCACACAGCGGAACAGGACAGGAAATACGAACAAAAATAAATAAATTACACATAAGATCGCAAAGACAACCTCCTTTCACATTTGCATTTTGTTTATTAAAAGCTAGCAAACCCCACCAGTCACTTCGCTGATGGTAATACTAAAGGGGGAGAAGAGGGAGAGAGGGGTGGGGGAGAGAGGAGGTGGAGGGGAAAGGAGAGAGGAGGGGTGGGGGAAGGGAAGGCAGATGTGTGGTGGAGCGTTAATTACGATTCAGACCGTTTCATCAAAATTATTCTGAATAGAAAAACAGCAAAAATGTAAACAAAATCATGTCTGATATCCATTTTTTACTGGTCATACGAGAAACATGGTCCAGAGATAAACTCCTATCTCGACAAAAATACCACCCAGACACGTCCAGAGCCAAACACCGTCAGACATAACCACCATCCGGATATGTCCAGAGGCAGAGAGGCATAAGGGAGCTAGCAAAGAGTACGTTATGTTTTATGAACATGAACACGATATCAGCAATTTTTCAGGAATCAGGTTGGATTCAGTGTGATTACCAACTACAGTACTTACTGTATACAACCCTTATCATTCACTGAAAAACAACATTGCATTTATATAGACATTTCAGGGATATGTTCACAAACAATATGCTTCATAAACAGCTGCGTGTGATGGGTGGGGGAAAAATATAAATAATAGATAAAAATTTGGCTTTGGAATTTAGAAAACAAGTTAATATGGCAAACGGCTCAGAAATCGGGTGTTATTTCACAACCACTGGCTCAGGGTGACGGGGCAGGAACCACTGGCTCAGGGTGACGGGGCAGGAACCACTGGCTCAGGGTGACGGGGCAGGAACCACTGGCTCAGGGTGACGGGGCAGGAACCACTGGCTCAGGGTGACGGGGCAGGAACCACTGGCTCAGGGTGACGGGGCAGGAACCACTGGCTCAGGGTGACGGGGCAGGAACCACTGGCTCAGGGTGACGGGGCAGGAACCACTGGCTCAGGGTGACGGGGCAGGAACCACTGGCTCAGGGTGACGGGGCAGGAACCACTGGCTCAGGGTGACGGGGCAGGAACCACTGGCTCAGGGTGACGGGGCAGGAACCACTGGCTCAGGGTGACGGGGCAGGAACCACTGGCTCAGGGTGACGGGGCAGGAACCACTGGCTCAGGGTGACGGGGCAGGAACCACTGGCTCAGGGTGACGGGGCAGGAACCACTGGCTCAGGGTGACGGGGCAGGAACCACTGGCTCAGGGTGACGGGGCAGGAACCACTGGCTCAGGGTGACGGGGCAGGAACCACTGGCTCAGGGTGACGGGGCAGGAACCACTGGCTCAGGGTGACGGGGCAGGAACCACTGGCTCAGGGTGACTTAGCTCGGCAAAGGCATCTGCAGTGAGTGGACGATTCACTCAGAATGATGTAGAGCGGTACCACGATCGACAAGCGGCACAAAGCAAGTGGCTTAAGTAATTAATCAAAGACTCCAATTAAATGGTTGAGAAGTAACGGCTGGCATACCGTAAAGGATCCTTTTAACTTTAAAGCCGCTCTTCAACGTGCATGCAGTAGTTAAGTAAAATGACTTTATCCACAAAAGAGTTGCTGCTTAATGCAGAACAACCCTGGATACATCGCAAAGTTCAATCGCCCGTGAAATAAACATTGCAGAAAATCTGCCATTTTCCATGTCATGCGGTACATTGGTTTGGGGTCCACGCAAACGTTACAACTTTTTCTTTTTTTTCCCACCACATTTGCTTTGATTCCCAGTCGAGCACCTCGTGAAACCTCCAAAAGACACAGATCTGGCAAAAGCTATGGATAGGCAGTTCCTCTGGGGGACAGGGTGTGAGGTCGAGCAGTGAATGCTTTGAAAATCATACAGCTCAATGAAGCTGGTTAATTTTGGCACATTCCCAAACTTTTGTTCACTTAATATAATTCTCCAAACAGTAGAGAAAGATAAGTTTAATGCTTTGGAAATTACACATTTTCTTGTGTATGTATTGAGTAGGATGGAACATAACCTTGCTTGCTAAAAGTGAATAGGTATATCGGCTTCGTTATTTCTTTAAATTATCAGATTTCGACACTAAATTTAGTTTGGACGACATTCGATCCTCAAAACAGAAATAATATTTCGATGATATACTTCAATTAGTCCATGAGAGTAGATCGTGGGAAATCGTATCATGTAATGCATCAAATTGTTCCAAGCCCCCAATTTGAAAACTTATAGTACTTACAAAAGCGATGTACACAACGATTTGTAGCGAGGATGGAGAGGCATTCGATAATATGAGTGAGGATAGTGAATCCAAAAAAAATAAACATTATCGTTAAGAAATCATTGTGGCCAAGGCATGGTTGAGTCAAGGCAGAGTTGAGCAGGCCAAAAAAAAAAAAAAAATTAAAAAAAAAAAAACATGGCAACTTCAGACTCTAGCAATGTTATCAAGGATATGCCTCAAAACCTCATAGAAAGTGGTGACTGAGGATGCACCTGATGAAGGATATAATTAAATAAGACAGTTAATTATCATCAAAAGGTGTGTTTTAATGAACCCAAACACCCAATTTTCACTCTTGCACTTCCTTGGAATGCATGCAAAGTTCCAGGCTGCTTGGTTTCATGGTTTTGGAGTTATGGAGGAGACACACTGACAAACAAATGAGTGAAGATAATTTTTAAAATGTATAAAAAAAGTTTCCTATCCAAAGCTATGACTATCATAACTCTAGGCGCGCACGCGCGCGCGCGCGCGCACACGCGCACACACACGCGCACGCGCGCGCACGCACGCGCACACACACGCGCGCGCACGCACGCGCACACACGCACACACACACGCGCGCGCACGCACGCGCACACACGCACACACACACACACACACGCGCGCGCACACACACGCGCGCGCGCACACACACGCGCGCGCACACACACGCGCACACGCGCACGCGCACACGCGCACACACACGCGCACGCGCGCGCACGCACGCGCACACACACGCGCGCGCACACACACGCGCGCGCGCACACACACGCGCGCGCGCACACACACGCGCACGCGCGCGCACACACACGCGCGCGCGCACACACGCGCGCACGCGCGCGCGCACACACACGCGCACGCGCGCGCACACACACGCGCACGCGCGCGCACACACACGCGCACGCGCGCGCACACACACGCGCACGCGCGCGCACACACACGCGCACGCGCGCGCACACACACGCGCACGCGCGCGCACACACACGCGCACGCGCGCACGCGCGCACACACGCACGCACACGCGCACACACACGCGCGCACGCGCACACGCGCACGCGCACACGCGCACACACACGCGCACGCGCGCGCACGCACGCGCACACACACGCGCGCGCACACACACACGCGCACGCACGCACGCGCACGCACACGCACGCGCACGCACACACACGCGCACGCGCGCACGCACGCACGCACGCACGCACACACACACACACACACACACACACACACACACACACACACACACACACACACACACACACACCTGGGTGGAACGAGTTGAAAAGTGGTTTCAACTACCCTTAACAGTGAAACATAGGTGGTGAGAATGGTGGTGTACACCCTTAACTGTGAAACACAGGTGGTGGGAATGGTGGTGTACACCCTTAACTGTAAAACACAGGTGGTGGGAATGGTGGTGTACACCCTCAACTGTGAAACACAGGTGGTGAGAATGGTGGTGTACACCCTTAACTGTGAAACACAGGTGGTGGGAATGGTGGTGTACACCCTTAACAGCGAAACACAGGAGGTGAGAATGGTGGTGTACACCCTAAACAGCGAAACACAGGAGGTGAGAATGGTGGTGTACACCCTTAACAGTGAAACACAGGAGGTGGGAATGGTGGTGTACACCCTTAACAGTGAAACACAGGTGGTGGGAATGGTGGTGTACACCCTTAACAGTGAAACACAGGAGGTGAGAATGGTGGTGTACACCCTTAACAGTGAAAAACAGGAGGTGAGAATGATGGTGTACCCTTAACAGTGAAACACAGGTGGTGAGAATGGTGGTGTACACCCTTAACAGTGAAACACAGGTGGTGAGAATGCTGGTGTACCCTTAACAGTGAAACACAGGTGGTGAGAATGGTGGTGTACACCCTTGACAGTGAAACACAGGTGGTGAGAATGCTGGTGTACCCTTAACAGTGAAACACAGGTGGTGAGAATGGTGGTGTCCACCCTTAACAGTGAAACACAGGTGGTGAGAATGGTGGTGTCTACCCTTAACAGTGAAACACAGGTGGTGAGAATGGTGGTGTCCACCCTTAACAGTGAAACACAGGTGGTGAGAATGGTGGTGTCCACCCTTAACAGTGAAACACAGGTGGTGAGAATGGTGGTGTCCACCCTTAACAGTGAAACACAGGTGGTGAGAATGGTGGTGTACACACTTAACAGTGAAACACAGGTGGTGAGAATGGTGGTGCACACCCTTAACATTGAAACACAGGTGGTGAGAATGGTGGTGTACACCCTTAACAGCGAAACACAGGAGGTGAGAATGGTGGTGTACACCCTAAACAGCGAAACACAGGAGGTGGGAATGGTGGTGTACCCTTAACAGTGAAACACAGGTGGTGAGAATTGTGGTGAGAATGGTGGTGAGAATGGTGGTGTACACCCTTAACAGTGAAACACAGGTGGTGAGAATGGTGGTGTCCACCCTTAACAGTGAAACACAGGTGGTGAGAATGGTGGTGTACCCTTAACAGTGAAACACAGGTGGTGAGAATGGTGGTGTACCCTTAACAGTGAAACACAGGTGGTGAGAATGGTGGTGAGAATGGTGGTGTACACCCTTAACAGTGAAACACAGGTGGTGAGAATGGTGGTGTCCACCCTTAACAGTGAAACACAGGTGGTGAGAATGGTGGTGTACCCTTAACAGTGAAACACAGGTGGTGAGAATGGTGGTGTACCCTTAACAGTGAAACACAGGTGGTGAGAATGGTGGTGTACCCTTAACAGTGAAACACAGGTGGTGAGAATGGTGGTGTACCCTTAACAGTGAAACACAGGTGGTGAGAATGGTGGTGTACACCCTTAACAGTGAAACACAGGTGGTGAGAATGGTGGTGTCCACCCTTAACAGTGAAACACAGGAGGTGAGAATGGTGGTGTACCCTTAACAGCGAAACACAGGAGGTGAGAATGGTGGTGTACACCCTTGACAGTGAAACACATGTGTGAGAATGGTGGTGTACACCCTTGACAGTGAAACACAGGTGGTGAGAATGGTGGTGTCCACCCTTAACAGTGAAACACAGGTGGTGAGAATGGTGGTGTCCACCCTTAACAGTGAAACACAGGTGGTGAGAATGGTGGTGTACACCCTTGACAGTGAAACACAGGTGGTTAGAATGGTGGTGTACACCCTTAACAGTGAAACACAGGTGGTGAGAATGATGGTGTACCCTTAACAGTGAAACACAGGTGGTGAGAATGGTGGTGTACACCCTTAACAGTGAAACACAGGTGGTGAGAATGGTGGTGTACACCCTTAACAGCGAAACACAGGAGGTGAGAATGGTGGTGTACACCCTAAACAGCGAAACACAGGAGGTGGGAGTGGTGGTGTACCCATAACAGTGAAACACAGGTGGTGAGAATGGTGGTGTACCCTTAACAGTGAAACACAGGTGGTGAGAATGGTGGTGTACCCTTAACAGTGAAACACAGGTGGTGAGAATGGTGGTGTCCACCCTTAACAGTGAAACACAGGTGGTGAGAATGGTGGTGTACACCCTTAACAGTGAAACACAGGTGGTGAGAATGGTGGTGTCCACCCTTAACAGTGAAACACAGGTGGTGAGAATGGTTGCATAAATCGATGAATCGAGCTTCAGGGAAGAAATCCTTTGACAACTAGAGGGTCAAGAGATGAAGGATTTGTCACGTGACAAATATTATTAAGAGTACAACAGATGCCGGATGGCAATGGTCTCAGCATACATTTGTAATTAAATCCCTCATCTGGTTCCAACACTTGATGTAAAATTATTTTTTAATGCTCCATTTGCAAAATAAATTGAAACTACAAGCCGATTCAAAGCAATTTAAAATCAAAATGACGAGAAATACCCAGAAATTTTCAGAACTAAAGGCTGTTCAACATTTGAAGAATCTCCCAACGACGAGCATGTATATATCGAGCATCAACTGAATAGACAGACAATTGAGCTGCCAGGAAAAAAAAATAATAATAATAATAACAATAATGGTTTGTCGTCTGTGGACACGCACCTGCGATAGCTTTTGTCTGCTCAAACACGACCTTCTCAGTCACCCCCTTCTCACGCTCGTCGAGCGTCTCCCCAACACATCCGATGACTTCAAGGCCTTCGCTTAGGGCATGAGCAACCTTCTGTCCAATGAGCTGTTGGACAACATCACACAAAGAAAATTGGGAACAAGGAATCAGGACAAATAGCAATGATGCACAAAAAAAAAAAAAAATGCAGAGAGAGAGAGAGAGAGAGAGAGAGAGAGAGAGAGAGAGAGAGAGAGAGAGAGAATACGAGAGAGAGAGAGAGAGAGAGAGAGAGAGAGAGAGAATACGAGAGAGAGAGAGAGAGAGAGAGAGAGAGAGAGAGAGAGAGAGAGAGAGAGAGAGAGAGAGAGAGAGAGAGAGAGAGAGAGAGAGAGAGAGAGAGAGAGAGAGAGAGAGAGAGAGAGAGAGAGAGAGAGAGAGAGAGAGAGAGAGAGAGAGAGAGAGAGAGAGAGAGAGAGAGAGAGAGAGAGAGAGAGAGAGAGAGAGAGAGAGAGAGAGAGAGAGAGAGAGAGAGAGAGAGAGAGAGAGAGAGAGAGAGAGACAGGGAGAGAGAGAGAGAGAGAGAGAGAGAGAGAGAGAGAGAGAGAGAGAGAGAGAGAGTGAGAGAGAGAGAGATTTATCCCAATTACCCAATTAACATCACACAGAGGTATAAAATAAGATTTTTTTTTCCCAATACAAATCCAAACACCTCCTTGAGCACATCCAACAAAACAGCAGCGCCCTCTAATGGCTCCAGTACAAGAGTACACAACATGTGTTGCGACAACGTTGCATGCCGCACCCCTCTCACCGAATGAGACTCGTTTGAGAAAATTCAAACATTCCAATTAAAAAGGTGAAAAGGAAAAATGACCACAACTCAAAGTATTGGTTAAACTCAAACGGGATGGTTCACCTCCAGGTTTGAACAGCATACTTAACACGTGTGGATTGATCGACATCAATTTGCGCAATCTCCAGTCAGAGAAAAGTCAAAGTTTTCCTTGTACGTGGGGATCCTGGACATTGTCTGTCCGAGCGTTAGTGCCACCCACCATCGTAATGAAATGCGTGCAGCAATACCCAATCGATAACGTCAATGAGCGGCCACTGCTCCTGAATTACCGGCGACCTGGCAGTCCCACAACAAGGAGAGCAGAGGAGACGAGTAAGAAAAAGAGTGTCCCCCTATTATCCTGACCTCTCTGAACATATTTCTAGCAGGGTGTACAGCGATTCAATGCGCAATCCCAGTGTCACCACAAGGCTAAAAGATGCTCCGGTATTGGCAGATTACCATTTGAACAATGCAAGGATCGCAGGAAATGGGATGCCGTCGAAAGGGGACGTAGGCTCTCGGACAAGCTAAAATGATGGTCAGTGTGGTCAGCAATTTCACTGAGATGGGAACATAGATTTGGTCTGGAGGATAACAAAATAACAACTCCAAACAAACAGAAGAGACTGATGGAAAGCATGACATACTAAATTGGCTTAAACTAAGGGAGTGCAATGTATGGTCGACCTCCAAAAACAGTAACCCTCACTTATCGAAGTGGAGCCGGTCAGAGGAAACAACGGACACAGTCTTTCCCATGCAATATCAGCCAAGAGTGGTGGTGTTTGCTCGAGTAGACGCTGTCCACTCTTACCCAAGAATGACAGGAATGCCACACACTGGGGGGGGGGGGGAAGAGAGTGAAGAGAAAGAGAGAGAGAGTGAGTGAAGAGAAAGAGAGAGAGAGAGTGAGTGAAGAGAAAGAGAAAGAGGAAGAGGGAGAGAGTGAAGAGAAAGAGAAAGAGAAAGAGGGAGAGAGTGAAGAGAAAGAGAAAGAGAAAGAGGGAGAGAGTGAAGAGAAAGAGAAAGAGAAAGAGGGAGAGAGTGAAGAGAAAGAGAAAGAGAAAGAGGGAGAGAGTGAAGAGAAAGAGAAAGAGGCACAGAGTGAAGAGAAAGAGAAAGAGGGAGAGAGTGAAGAGAAAGAGAAAGAGGGAGAGAAAGAGGGAGAGAGTGAAGAGAAAGAGAAAGAGAAAGAGAAAGAGGGAGAGAGTGAAGAGAAAGAGGGAGAGAGTGAAGAGAAAGAGAAAGAGAAAGAGAAAGAGGGAGAGAGTGAAGAGAAAGAGAAAGAGAAAGAGGGAGAGAGTGAAGAGAAAGAGGGAGAGAGTGAAGAGAAAGAGAGTGAAGAGAAAGAGGGAGAGAGTGAAGAGAAAGAGAAAGAGAAAGAGGGAGAGAGTGAAGAGAAAGAGAAAGAGAAAGAGGGAGAGAGTGAAGAGAAAGAGAAAGAGAAAGAGAAAGAGAAAGAGAAAGAGAAAGACAAAGACAAAGAGAAAGAGAAAGAGGAAGAGAAAGAGGGAGAGAGTGAAGAGAAAGAGAAAGAGAAAGAGGGAGAGAGTGAGGAGAAAGAGAAAGAGAAAGAGAAAGAGGGAGAGAGTGAAGAGAAAGAGAAAGAGAAAGAGAAAGAGGGAGAGAGTGAAGAGAAAGAGAAAGAGAAAGAGAAAGAGGGAGAGAGTGAAGAGAAAGAGAAAGAGAAAGAGAAAGAGAAAGAGGGAGAGAGTGAAGAGAAAGACGGAGAGAGTGAAGAGAAAGAGAAAGAGAAAGAGAAAGAGGGAGAGAGTGAAGAGAAAGAGAAAGAGAAAGAGGGAGAGAGAAGAGAAGAGAAAGAGAAAGAGGGAGAGAGTGAAGAGAAAGAGAAAGAGAAGAGAAAGAGAAAGAGTGAGAGAGAGTGAAGAGAAAGAGAAAGAGAAAGAGGGAGAGAGTGAAGAGAAAGAGAAAGAAAAAGAGGGAGAGAGTGAAGAGAAAGAGAAAGAGAAAGAGGGAGAGAGTGAAGAGAAAGAGGGAGAGAGTGAAGAGAAAGAGAGTGAAGAGAAAGAGGGAGAGAGTGAAGAGAAAGAGAAAGAGAAAGAGGGAGAGAGTAAAGAGAAAGAGAAAGAGAAAGAGAAAGAGAAAGAGAAAGAGGGAGAGAATGAAGAGAAAGAGAAAGAGAAAGAGAAAGAGAAAGAGAAAGAGAAAGAGAAAGAGAAAGAGGAGAGAGAGTGAAGAGAAAGAGAAAGAGAAAGAGAAAGAGGGAGAGAGTGAAGAGAAAGAGAAAGAGAAAGAGAAAGAGAAAGAGAAAGAGAAAGAGAAAGAGAAAGGAGAGAGTGAAGAGAAAGAGAAAGAGAAAGAGAAAGGAGAAAGGAGAGAGTGAAGAGAAAAAGAAAGAGAAACAGAAAGAGGGGGAGAGGGAAGAGAAAGAGAAAGAGAAAGAGAAAGGAGAAAGGAGAGAGTGAAGAGAAAGAGAAAGAGAAAGAGAAAGAGGGAGAGAGTGAAGAGAAAGAGAAAGAGAAAGAGAAAGAGGGAGAGAGTGAAGAGAAAGAGAAAGAGGGAGAGAGTAAAGAGAAAGAGAAAGAGGGAGAGAGTAAAGAGAAAGAGAAAGAGGGAGAGAGTGAAGAGAAAGAGAAAGAGAAAGAGGGAGAGAGAGAAGAGAAAGAGAAAGAGGGAGAGAGTGAAGAGAAAGAGAAAGAGGGAGAGAGTGAAGAGAAAGAGAAAGAGGGAGAGAGTGAAGAGAAAGAGAAAGAGAAAGAGGGAGAGAGTGAAGAGAAAGAGAAAGAGGGAGAGAGTGAAGAGAAAGAGAAAGAGGGAGAGAGTGAAGAGAAAGAGAAAGAGGGAGAGAGTGAAGAGAAAGAGAAAGAGGGAGAGAGTGAAGAGAAAGAGAAAGAGGGAGAGAGTGAAGAGAAAGAGAAAGAGGGAGAGAGTGAAGAGAAAGAGAAAGAGGGAGAGAGTGAAGAGAAAGAGAAAGAGGGAGAGAGTGAAGAGAAAGAGAAAGAGGGAGAGAGTGATGAGAAAGAGAAAGAGGGAGAGAGTGAAGAGAAAGAGGGAGAGAGAGAAGAGAAAGAGGAAGGGAGGGAAGAGAAAGAAAAAGACAGTGAAGAGAAAGAGAAAGAGTGAAGAGAAAGAGAGAGAGAGTGAAGAGAAAGAGAAAGAGAGTGAAGAGAAAGAGAAAGAGAGTGAAGAGAAAGAGAAAGAGAGTGAAGAGAAAGAGAAAGAGAGTGAAGAGAAAGAGAAAGAGAGTGAAGAGAAAGAGAAAGAGAGTGAAGAGAAAGAGAAAGAGAGTGAAGAGAAAGAGAAAGAGAGTGAAGAGAAAGAGAAAGAGAGTGAAGAGAAAGAGAAAGAGAGTGAAGAGAAAGAGAGTGAAGAGAAAGAGAGTGAAGAGAAAGAGAGTGAAGAGAAAGAGAGTGAAGAGAAAGAGAGTGAAGAGAAAGAGAGTGAAGAGAAAGAGAAAGAGAGTGAAGAGAAAGAGAAAGAGAGTGAAGAGAAAGAGAAAGAGAGTGAGGAGAAAGAGAAAGAGAAAGAGAGTGAAGAGAAAGAGAGTGAAGAGAAAGAGAAAGAGAGTGAAGAGAAAGAGAAAGAGAGTGAAGAGAAAGAGAAAGAGAGTGAAGAGAAAGAGAAAGAGAGTGAAGAGAAAGAGAAAGAGAGTGAAGAGAAAGAGAAAGAGAGTGAAGAGAAAGAGAAAGAGAAAGAGAAAGAGAGTGAAGAGAAAGAGAAAGAGAGTGAAGAGAAAGAGAAAGAGAGTGAAGAGAAAGAGAAAGAGTGAAGAGAAAGAGAGTGAAGAGAAAGAGAAAGAGTGAAGAGAAAGAGTGAAGAGAAAGAGAGTGAAGAGAAAGAGAAAGAGTGAAGAGAAAGAGAAAGAGAAAGAGAAAGAGAAAGAGAGTGAAGAGAAAGAGAAAGAGAGAGTGAAGAGAAAGAGAAAGAGAGTGAAGAGAAAGAGAAAGAGAGTGAAGAGAAAGAGAAAGAGAAAGAGAAAGAGAAAGAGAGTGAAGAGAGTGAAGAGAAAGAGAAAGAGAAAGAGAAAGAGAGTGAAGAGACAGAGAAAGAGAGTGAAGAGAAAGAGAAAGAGAAGAGAGAGAAGAGAAAGAGAAAGAGAGTGAAGAGACAGAGAAAGAGAGTGAAGAGAAAGAGAAAGAGAGTGAAGAGAAAGAGAAAGAGAGAGTGAAGAGAAAGAGAGAGTGAAGAGAAAGAGAAAGAGAGTGAAGAGACAGAGAAAGAGAGTGAAGAGACAGAGAAAGAGAGTGAAGAGACAGAGAAAGAGAGTGAAGAGACAGAGAAAGAGAGTGAAGAGACAGAGAAAGAGAGGGAAGAGACAGAGAAAGAGAGTGAAGAGACAGAGAAAGAGAGTGAAGAGACAGAGAAAGAGAGTGAAGAGACAGAGAAAGAGAGTGAAGAGACAGAGAAAGAGAGTGAAGAGACAGAGAAAGAGAGTGAAGAGACAGAGAAAGAGAGTGAAGAGACAGAGAAAGAGAGTGAAGAGACAGAGAAAGAGAGTGAAGAGACAGAGAAAGAGAGTGAAGAGACAGAGAAAGAGAGTGAAGAGACAGAGAAAGAGAGTGAAGAGACAGAGAAAGAGAGTGAAGAGACAGAGAGTGAAGAGAAAGAGAGTGAAGAGAAAGAGAGTGAAGAGAAAGAGAGTGAAGAGAAAGAGAGTGAAGAGAAAGAGAGTGAAGAGAAAGAGAAAGAGAAAGAGAAAGAGAAAGAGAAAGAGAAAGAGAAAGAGAGTGAAGAGAAAGAGAGTGAAGAGAAAGAGAGTGAAGAGAAAGAGAGTGAAGAGAAAGAGAAAGAGAAAGAGAGTGAAGAGAAAGAGAGTGAAGAGAAAGAGAGTGAAGAGAAAGAGAAAGAGAAAGAGAGTGAAGAGAAAGAGAAAGAGAGTGAAGAGAAAGAGAGTGAAGAGAAAGAGAGTGAAGAGAAAGAGAAAGAGAAAGAGAGTGAAGAGAAAGAGAGAGTGAAGAGAAAGAGAGTGAAGAGAAAGAGAAAGAGAGTGAAGAGACAGAGAAAGAGAGTGAAGAGACAGAGAAAGAGAGTGAAGAGACAGAGAAAGAGAGTGAAGAGAAAGAGAGTGAAGAGAAAGAGAGTGAAGAGAAAGAGAGTGAAGAGAAAGAGAGTGAAGAGAAAGAGAGTGAAGAGAAAGAGAGTGAAGAGAAAGAGAGTGAAGAGAAAGAGAGTGAAGAGAAAGAGAAAGAGAGTGAAGAGAAAGAGAGTGAAGAGAAAGAGAGTGAAGAGAAAGAGAGTGAAGAGAAAGAGAGTGAAGAGAAAGAGAAAGAGAAGAGAAAGAGAAAGAGAAAGAGAAAGAGAAAGAGAAAGAGAAAGAGAAAGAGAAAGAGAGTGAAGAGAAAGAGAAAGAGAGTGAAGAGAAAGAGAGTGAAGAGAAAGAGAAAGAGAAAGAGAAAGAGTGAAGAGAAAGAGAAAGAGAGTGAAGAGAAAGAGAAAGAGAGTGAAGAGAAAGAGAAAGAGAAAGAGAAAGAGAAAGAGAGTGAAGAGAAAGAGAAAGAGAGTGAAGAGACAGAGAAAGAGAGTGAAGAGACAGAGAAAGAGAGTGAAGAGACAGAGAAAGAGAGTGAAGAGACAGAGAAAGAGAGTGAAGAGACAGAGAAAGAGAGTGAAGAGACAGAGAAAGAGAGTGAAGAGACAGAGAAAGAGAGTGAAGAGACAGAGAAAGAGAGTGAAGAGACAGAGACAGAGAAAGAGAAAGAGAAAGAGAGTGAAGAGACAGAGACAGAGAAAGAGAAAGAGAAAGAGAGTGAAGAGACAGAGCAAGAGAAAGAGAAAGAGAAAGAGAGTGAAGAGACAGAGAAAGAGAAAGAGAAAGAGAGTGAAGAGAAAGAGAAAGAGAAAGAGAAAGAGAAAGAGAAAGAGAGTGAAGAGACAGAGAAAGAGAAAGAGAGTGAAGAGAAAGAGAAAGAGAAAGAGAAAGAGAGTGAAGAGAAAGAGAAAGAGAAAGAGAAAGAGAGTGAAGAGAAAGAGAAAGAGAAAGAGAAAGAGAGTGAAGAGAAAGAGAAAGAGAAAGAGAAAGAGAGTGAAGAGAAAGAGAAAGAGAAAGAGAAAGAGAAAGAGAGTGAAGAGAAAGAGAAAGAGAAAGAAAGAGAAAGAGAAAGAGAGAGAAAGAAAGAGAAAGAGAGTGAAAGAGAGAGACAGAGAAAGAGAGTGAAGAGAAAGAGAAAGAGAGTGAAGAGACAGAGAAAGAGAGTGAAGAGAAAGAGAGTGAAGAGAAAGAGTGAAGAGAAAGAGAGTGAAGAGAAAGAGAGTGAAGAGAAAGAGAAAGAGAAAGAGAGAAGAGAAAGAGAGAAGAGAAAGAGAAAGAGAAAGAGAGTGAAGAGAAAGAGAGTGAAGAGAAAGAGAAAGAGAAAGAGAGTGAAGAGAAAGAGAGTGAAGAGAAAGAGAAAGAGAAAGAGAGTGAAGAGAAAGTGAAAGAGAAAGAGAAAGAGAAAGAGAGTGAAGAGAAAGAGAAAGAGAGTGAAGAGAAAGAGAAAGAGAAAGAGAAAGAGAGTGAAGAGACAGAGAAAGAGAAAGAGAAAGAGAAAGAGAAAGAGAGTGAAGAGACAGAGACAGAGAGTGAAGAGACAGAGAAAGAGAGTGAAGAGACAGAGAAAGAGAGTGAAGAGACAGAGAAAGAGAGTGAAGAGACAGAGAAAGAGAGTGAAGAGAAAGAGAGTGAAGAGAAAGAGAGTGAAGAGAAAGAGAGTGAAGAGAAAGAGAGTGAAGAGAAAGAGAGTGAAGAGAAAGAGAGTGAAGAGAAAGAGAGTGAAGAGAAAGAGAGTGAAGAGAAAGAGAGTGAAGAGAAAGAGAGTGAAGAGAAAGAGAAAGAGAAAGAGAGTGAAGAGAAAGAGAAAGAGAAAGAGAGTGAAGAGAAAGAGAAAGAGAAAGAGAAAGAGAGTGAAGAGAAAGAGAAAGAGAAAGAGAGTGAAGAGAAAGAGAAAGAGAAAGAGAGTGAAGAGAAAGAGAAAGAGAAAGAGAGTGAAGAGAAAGAGAAAGAGAAAGAGAAAGAGAGTGAAGAGAAAGAGAAAGAGAAAGAGAAAGAGAAAGAGAAAGTGAAGAGACAGAGAAAGAGAGTGAAGAGAAAGAGAAAGAGAAAAAGAAAGAGAGGGAAGAGAAAGAGAAAGAGAAAGAGAAAGAGAGTGAAGAGAAAGAGAAAGAGAAAGAGAAAGTGAAGAGAAAGAGAGAGTGAAGAGAAAGAGAAAGAGAGTGAAGAGAAAGAGAGTGAAGAGAAAGAGAAAGAGAGTGAAGAGAAAGAGAGTGAAGAGAAAGAGAAAGAGAGTGAAGAGAAAGAGAGTGAAGAGAAAGAGAAAGAGAGTGAAGAGAAAGAGAAAGAGAAAGAGAAAGAGAGAGAGAAGAGAAAGAGAAAGAGAAAGAGAGTGAAGAGAAAGAGAAAGAGAAAGAGAGTGAAGAGAAAGAGAAAGAGAAAGAGAAAGAGAGTGAAGAGAAAGAGAGTGAAGAGAAAGAGAGTGAAGAGAAAGAGAAAGAGAGTGAAGAGAAAGAGAAAGAGAAAGAGAGAGAAGAGAAAGAGAAAGAGAAAGAGAAAGAGAAAGAGAAAGAGAAAGAGAGTGAAGAGAAAGAGAAAGAAAGAGAGAGTGAAGAGAAAGAGAAAGAGAAAGAGAGTGAAGAGAAAGAGAAAGAGAAAGAGAGTGAAGAGAAAGAGAAAGAGAAAGAGAGTGAAGAGAAAGAGAAAGAGAAAGAGAGTGAAGAGAAAGAGAAAGAGAAAGAGAGTGAAGAGAAAGAGAAAGAGAAAGAGAGTGAAGAGAAAGAGAAAGAGAAAGAGAGTGAAGAGAAAGAGAAAGAGAAAGAAAGTGAACAGAAAGAGAAAGAGAAAGAGAAAGAGAGAGTGAAGAGAAAGAGAAAGAGAAAGAGAGTGAAGAGAAAGAGAAAGAGAAAGAGAAAGAGAGTGAAGAGAAAGAGAAAGAGAAAGAGAGTGAAGAGAAAGAGAAAGAGAAAGAGAAAGAGAGAGTGAAGAGAAAGAGAAAGAGAAAGAGAGTGAAGAGAAAGAGAGAGTGAAGAGAAAGAGAAAGAGAGAGTGAAGAGAAAGAGAAAGAGAGAGTGAAGAGAAAGAGAGAGTGAAGAGAAAGAGAAAGAGAGAGTGAAGAGAAAGAGAAAGAGAGAGTGAAGAGAAAGAGAAAGAGAGAGTGAAGAGAAAGAGAAAGAGAGAGTGAAGAGAAAGAGAAAGAGAAAGAGAAAGAGAGAGTGAAGAGAAAGAGAAAGAGAAAGAGAAAGAGAGAGTGAAGAGAAAGAGAAAGAGAAAGAGAAAGAGAGAGTGAAGAGAAAGAGAAAGAGAAAGAGAAAGAGAGAGTGAAGAGAAAGAGAAAGAGAAAGAGAAAGAGAGTGAAGAGAAAGAGAAAGAGAAAGAGAAAGAGTGAAGAGAAAGAGAAAGAGAAAGAGAAAGAGAGAGTGAAGAGAAAGAGAAAGAGAAAGAGAGAGAGAGTGAAGAGAAAGAGAAAGAGAAAGAGAGAGTGAAGAGAAAGAGAAAGAAAAAGAGAGAGTGAAGAGAAAGAGAAAGAGAAAGAGAGAGAGAAGACAAAGAGAAAGAGAAAGAAAGAGCAAAGAGAAAGAGAAAGAGAAAGAGAGAGTGAAGAGAAAGAGAAAGAGAAAGAGAGAGTGAAGAGAAAGAGAAAGAGAAAGAGAGAGTGAAGAGAAAGAGAAAGAGAAAGAGAGAGTGAAGAGAAAGAGAAAGAGAAAGAGAGAGTGAAGAGAAAGAGAAAGAGAAAGAGAGTGAAGAGAAAGAGAAAGAGAAAGAGAGTGAAGAGAAAGAGAAAGAGAAAGAGAGAGTGAAGAGAAAGAGAAAGAGAAAGAGAGAGTGAAGAGAAAGAGAAAGAGAGAGTGAAGAGAAAGAGAAAGAGAGAGTGAAGAGAAAGAGAAAGAGAGAGTGAAGAGACAGAGAAAGAGAAAGAGAGAGTGAAGAGAAAGAGAAAGAGAAAGAGAGAGTGAAGAGAAAGAGAAAGAAAGAGAGAGTGAAGAGAAAGAGAAAGAAAGAGAGAGTGAAGAGAAAGAGAAAGAAAGAGAGAGTGAAGAGAAAGAGAAAGAAAGAGAGAGTGAAGAGAAAGAGAAAGAAAGAGAGAGTGAAGAGAAAGAGAAAGAAAGAGAGAGTGAAGAGAAAGAGAAAGACAGAGAAAGAGAAAGAAAGAGAGAGTGAAGAGAAAGAGAAAGAGAAAGAGAGTGAAGAGAAAGAGAAAGAGAAAGAGAGTGAAGAGAAAGAGAAAGAGAGTGAAGAGAAAGAGAAAGAGAGTGAAGAGAAAGAGAAAGAGAGTGAAGAGAAAGAGAAAGAGAGTGAAGAGAAAGAGAAAGAGAGTGAAGAGAAAGAGAAAGAGAGTGAAGAGAAAGAGAGTGAAGAGAAAGAGAGTGAAGAGAAAGAGAAAGAGAAAGAGAGTGAAGAGAAAGAGAGTGAAGAGAAAGAGAAAGAGAAAGAGAGTGAAGAGAAAGTGAAAGAGAAAGAGAGTGAAGAGAAAGAAAAAGAGAAAGAGAAGAGAAAGAGAAAGAGAAAGAGAAAGTGAAGAGAAAGAGAAAGAGAAAGAGAGTGAAGAGAAAGAGTAAGAGAAAGAGAGTGAAGAGAAAGAGAAAGAGAAAGAGAAAGAGAGTGAAGAGAAAGAGAAAGAGAGTGAAGAGAAAGAGAGTGAAGAGAAAGAGAAAGAGAGTGAAGAGAAAGAGAGTGAAGAGAAAGAGAAAGAGAGTGAAGAGAAAGAGAAAGAGAGTGAAGAGAAAGAGAGTGAAGAGAAAGAGAAAGAGAGTGAAGAGAAAGAGAAAGAGAGTGAAGAGAAAGAGAAAGAGAGTGAAGAGAAAGAAAGAGAGAGTGAAGAGAAAGAAAGAGAGAGTGAAGAGAAAGAAAGAGAGAGTGAAGAGAAAGAAAGAGAGTGAAGAGAAAGAAAGAGAGTGAAGAGAAAGAAAGAGAGTGAAGAGAAAGAAAGAGAGTGAAGAGAAAGAAAGAGAGTGAAGAGAAAGAGAAAGAGAGTGAAGAGAAAGAGAAAGAGAGTGAAGAGAAAGAGAAAGAGAGTGAAGAGAAAGAGAAAGAGAGTGAAGAGAAAGAGAAAGAGAGTGAAGAGAAAGGGAAAGAGAAAGAGAGAAGAAGAGAGAGAGAAGAAGAGAGAGAGAAAAAGAGAGAGAGAGAAGAAGAGAGAGAGAATAAGAGAGAGAGAATAAGAGAGAGAGAAGAAGAGAGAGAGAAGAAGAGAGAGAGAATAAGAGAGAGAGAATAAGAGAGAGAGAATAAGAGAGAGAGAATAAGAGAGAGAGAATAAGAGAGAGAGAAGAAGAGAGAGAGAAGAAGAGAGAGAGAAGAAGAGAGAGAGAAGAAGATAGAGAGAAGAAGAGAGAGAGAAGAAGAGAGAGAAGAAGAAGAGAGAGAGAAGAAGATAGAGAGAAGAAGAGAGAGAGAAGAAGAGAGAGAAGAAGAGAGAGAGAAGAAGATAGAGAGAAGAAGAGAGAGAGAAGAAGAGAGAGAGAAGAAGAAGAGAGAGAAGAAGAGAGAGAAGAAGAGAGAGAAGAAGAGAGAGAAGACGAGAGAGAAGAAGAGAGAGAAGAAGAGAGAGAAGAAGAGAGAGAAGAAGAGAGAGAAGAAGAGAGAGAAGAAGAGAGAGAAGACGAGAGAGAAGAAGAGAGAGAAGAAGAGAGAGAAGAAGAGAGAGAAGAAGAGAGAGAAGAAGAGAGAGAAGAGAGAGAAGAGAGAGAGAGAGAGGACTGGCTGGTGGATTTGCTTCACACTCCCCATTTATCCACCCTCACCGACTATCCTCCACATTTACCACGTTAGTTTTTCTTGGCTGCTCATATATCGTGTGTCTCTGTCTCTCTGTCTCTCTACGTGACCCTCCTTGTCATGTTACCAATCTGCTCATTCCTTGCCCAATTATCTGTCCCCTGTTTGGCAATACCGTAAAGGTTAAACCCACATACAAGTGGGATTAATTGGGGCCAATAAAGCAGCAGCAGCAGCAGCAGCAAGCCAGTCCCATCTGCTCCATTGTTGATGCGTTGCCCTCAACCACCACCCCCCCCCACCCCTCAAACAGTCATCAGTTTTTACATGAGCCACAAACTCCATAATTAAAAATTAAACAAAGAGGTCATAAACATACCTAGGAAATGGCTGTCGAGGTGCAGTGGTGACTGTCAATGTTATAAACCTCAGCCAGGCAAAGATTTCCGAGCTTTAAACAACACGGTAAGGCATGCACGGAAGTTTGTCTTGCTTATTCAATCTGTCAAACCTCCATAATTAATTCGAGGTAACCTTCGAATCCTGGATCACTGTCGGAATCAAAGGGGCAGATCCATATTCAAAGCTTCATCTCCACCGTACCGTCTTAACAATCGACGGCAGGATAAGCATCCCATTGAGTTTTACTTTCAACAAACACTGTAAAGTAACGGACGGGTCATTTATTTCTCAAAGTTTGAAATACTGGAGGAGAACCTGTGAAATACAGGAAACGTTTCCCCAGCTGCAAGTGGATTATAATCTTACCTGTGATGTTTGCAGGTAACGTCACAAGACGGCTGGTTTTAAAAATGTGAAATAAATACCAATATTCCTCAAATCAATGATGTGTGTTGCACATCACTTGAGGCCCAAACATCACCTTCTCCCCTCAAATGCTGTGCGTGAACGAAAGAAAACAGGTCAGGGTAAAAAAAAAAAAAAAAAAGTCGTTTGGTCGTGTTCATTTTGCAGGTCACCTTGAAAAATCCGGCTCCATTGACGAGGTCAGGTAGGTCAGGTATGGGAGCATGTGCCAGAACAGCGCGTCGCTGCGTCCACTTTCCGCCGGTACTCCAGGGGCCTCCGTCTGGCCATCCCCCAGGCAGATGTCAGGCCCATCCCCATCTCCTTGAGATGATGGTCAACCTGGTGCAACCACAAGGCATGTGGTCGGCCCACTGGCCTCCTCCACTCATGAGACTCCCTCACTGAGAGAATCTAGTGAGCAGGATCAGCGTCAGGAAAACGAGCCACATGTTCATACAGCCGCAAACTGATGCAGGTAACAAATCTCATCCGAGTCTCTCTCAGCAACCGCTCGTTGGACAGAAAATCTGACCAGCGATAGCCAAGGATTCTCCGAAGAGACCTGGCACCAAAGGAATTAAGTCTCCATCTCAGATCCTTGGTCAGAGTCCAAGTCTCGCATCCATAGAGCAAGACTGGAAGTACCAAGGACCTGAAGACTCGGACTTTCGTCCTCCCGCACATGTACCGGCAGCGCCACACCCCATGATCCAGTGAATCCATGACTCCCCAGGCCCGACCCAGACGTCTCTTGACCTCTGACTCACAGCCAGCAGAGACATGAACATCACTGCCAAGGTAAGTGAATCTCTCCACGACCTCAACATCCTCACCACAAACAGACACAGACAGGACAGCAGCATCCAAGATGTCACCGAAAGCCTGGATCTTAGTTTTGACCCAAGAAACCCGTAATCCCAGTGGCTGCGACTCCTCTTTCAGCACCTCGAGGGCCCCCAAAAGGATGTCTAGAGTCTCCGCAAAGATGACTGCATCATCTGCAAAATCAAGGTCCGAGATCTTGACATTCCCAAATGATGCACCGCAGCTTGATCTCTCTGACATCCTCCCTAAAATCCAGTCCATACAAGTGCTGAAAAGTGTGGGGGCAAGTACACATCCCTGACAAACTCCAGTAACAACTGGAAATAAGTCAGAGATGGTACCACCACACTTCACAGCACTCTCAGTACCAGAGTAGAGTTCAGACATCAGATCGATCAGTTTTGGTGGCACCCCACGAAGACCAAGAATCCTCCAGAGGACATCCCGATTCACTGAATCGAACGCTTTACAGAGATCAACATAGGCTGCAAGCAGCCCCTGCTGAAACTCTCGTCTGCGTTCGGTGAGGACACGAAGGGCAAGGATACGGTCAATCGTTGACCTCTTTGGTGTAAAGCCCGACTGCTCTGGACGCTGGTGCTCAAGCAGATGGTGGCGAACCCTATCAAGAATTATCCGAGCAAAGACCTTGCCCGGCACTGAGAGCAGCATCACCCCTCGGTAGTTGTTGCAGTCTTGGCGATCACCCTTCCCTTTCCAGGGAGGGACAACAAGGCCCCTCTTCCAGTCAGTTGGGATGATGCCTGTGTTCCAGGCAGAGCACAAAACTGCATGCAACGACACGAGTGCAGCATTTCCACCAGCCTTGAGAAGTTCAGCATGGATGCCACAGATCCCTGGAGCTTTGCCCGTTTCAACTGGTTGAAACGGCCCAGCGGGCCTTCACTTCAGACTCCTCTGTCAAGAGCCTACCACTCTCTGCTCGAACTGCAGTGCTCCGAGGGATGTGCTTGGATGAACGCAATGCGCGAATTCCCCTGTAAGTGGGACGAGAATCACCTGTCCACAGGTGATGCTCTAACCCCTCACAGATTCCTCGCACATAGGCCTCCTTGTCCACCCTCAGTGCACGTACAGTTTTACGCCTCAGCTCCCTGAACAGCTCAGCTCTGCCATTCAGCCTGGCCCTGCGACTCTGGTCAATGGTATCCAGTGACCCTTGAGAGACAAAATTCTTCTTTGCCCTGCGGTGAGTTCCAAGACATCCACCGGCAACATCAACGAAGGTGGTCTTGAAGGCACTCCACAACTCTTCAGGACCCCCCAAAGCACCCAGACCCCCCCCCCCCCAAGTGTCCACTCAGCCTGTTCACAAACTCCTCAGCTACTCTCTCATCCCTGAGCTTGTCAACATCCAGCCTAGACTGGGATGGTACCATTCTCCAGGATTTAAGGTGCAGCTTTAGAGTTGCTACAACAAGCCTGTGGTCAGTATTGAGGAACTGAGCACTCCGGTAAACCCTGCAGTTCTGGATCATCCTCCAACGACCGTCAATGAGGACATGGTCAATCTCCTTTGCCACACCGCCAGCGTTGGAATACCAAGTCCAGCGATGAGCTTGTGGGCGCTGAAACCATGAACCAGCCACCCTAAGTCCATGACTTCTTGCAAAGTCAAGGAACTTTGTGCTATCCTGGTTCATAGTTCCTGACCCATGGGGACCAACACACACCTCATAACCATCCCTATCAGTTCCAGTCGATGCATTGAAATCCCCCAAGACTAGAACTGTATCTCGTCTGGGGCACTGATCAACCACAGACTCGAGCGTGGCGTAGAATGCATCCTTCACTGTGAGATCACTCGCCTCAGTCGGAGCAGAAACAGAGACCAGGGAAATGACACCTCAGGAGTGACGAATCCTTAATCTCATAATACGCTCGTTGACCGGTGTTACCTCAATTATCATTGGGGTCAGCTTATTGGACACAGCTACAGCAACTCCTTGGGTATGGTAACCATCAGAGCGACCAGACCAATAGTAGGTGTAACCACCCACCATTATCTCGCCGCAATCCGGTCTCCGAACCTCAGAGGGAGCTGCAATCCCAATGTCCAAACGCTTGAGCTCAGATGATAACAGAGACAGGTGATCATCCTCTCTTAGGGATAGGACATTCCAGGCACCCACCCGAAGGGACCGCCTAAGGTTAACCCAAGGAGACCGCCGTCTGGTGGACGACACCTCAGCACCACTCCGACACACTCTCCCGCAATCTGACCCAGGGATGTTACCCCATGGTTTCCCTCCTATCATCAAAGATTGGGGGTCCCGAAGGCTTTGCCCCAATCCCGTCATCCGGTGAGCTGCCCTGTGAAGGGAAGCTGCACAGGAAGTACTCCCATGGAGTGGGTTTTCAGATTTTTTTGCGTTTTGCGGAATGAAGGGTTTTACGGTGGCCGGAGTGCAAATCCTGCCACCAACCTCCTAATAAGAAGAAGTAACCCAACTGCAGGAGGACGTCCGCAGACACAGTTGGGCACTAGATATGGATGGCCGTTGGCTCACAAGTAGCTCCTCCACCCTTTCCTCTCAACTGACATTGATAGAAAGAGGACCGAGTCCAAGAGTTGAAATGTATCTCAATTCTGACAAATCTCACTCACCCTCTGGCACCATTGACGAGGCAAGCGCAAATTCTAAAAAGTTTATCTCTTGTGTTGTAGAGACAGCAGCTATCCTATCTCATGGAGATACATCTTGCTGATATTTACAATCGGCCAATGGTGGGAGACAAATCGGTAGGACGAGTTCTAAGCGCACACTCCATTTCCATACTTTCCACCACCTGAGTTTCTGCAGGGTGCACACTGTGCACCATCAACACCTTGATGGTGAAACCACCAAATGCAGGATCACTGCTCACCTACACTCATTCATTCATTCATTTTTTTTCTCCCCCACCTGCTCTTCAATCTCATTCTTCACTCCAGGTATTCAAGACAGCTGTTCAGCATCATCTCAGGTCATCCCCGATCCAAAACCATGACCTTTTCTACCCCTGTTAACCCCCACCCAAATTTCCAGTTTTTTCCCCTCTTGAGAGTTTTCAATATCTCTATCTATCTACATCACAACTGTTCTCACCTTTTCATCAACCAAATTACAAAACACTGGCAATTATTTTATTAGCCGATGGAAGTTTGCTTTTTCACGAGAGTTAAAGGATAGACTAATTATGTAGGAGAGCATGTGGCAATTGAACCTGAGAATGTAGCGCCACGAGGTTCTCTCAAGCCAGGGGAGCGTCATCATTGGTGGAACATCAACTCGGTGTTCCATCCCTCGGATGGACGTCCCATCTGCCAGCATTAATTGACGATGTTAAAAAGACTCCATGGTGTCCGCCAGGAAGAGGAAGCAAGCTGTAGCCGGCACCATTAACAAATTCCAAATTCCTGTCCTAACCAGCAGAGGGCATTGCATCAGCAGCATAGCCACATCATTAGCGAATGATGCTGCCCCACAGATTTGTGCTGCATGTGAACTAACTAACTAACTCGGTGCTGATGAAGCCAAAAGAGTAATAAACAAGTGTGCACACATTACAGCCTGCATGGGCGAGCTGGCTGCTAAAAATCGAGGACAGATCATTCTTACAAACGCAAGCTACGAATTGCCCAAAGCACACGTAGTCCGATACAAGCTGGAGAACTACGCACGCGGGCGTCCACAAACATGGTGCGGTTAAAACGCAACACGCCATTAATCAAATGTCGGAGACTCGGGAGCGCCTTTGCGTCTTGTAAAAGGAAAACAGTTACTTGTGCTACACTTGAAATTACTCATTGACTTTCCTAACAAAGGAAGGTAAAATTGAAGAGAGATATTTTAATCGTCTGAAATTTGCATCTTGCTTTGGATTCTCCAATGGGACAAATGTTTAAAAGTTAAACCAATGGGGTATCTGTTTCACTCTAAAGCCATGGTCTTATACTCATTGCAAAAGTGGACATTTGTGCTCAATATATGCCAATAGTTCATTTGGTTTGACATCGCTTATCGTTTGAGTATACAATACACTTGCATACAATGCCTGATAATGTCATGCTACATCATGTCTCAGACCACCAGTTTGGTCTCTGACATGGTCACTCTACCCTGGATATGCCGCCTTCGCTCTCCAACCAAGAGATGGAGGCTCTGAATCTCACATAAGAGATCAGGATCATCACTCTGGAGATATTTTGAGCATTTGACAGTCTGGCACGACACCTTGCTCTCAAAGATCTCAGCCTACAGCATCCAAGGCCACAATCTTTCATGGCTTACCAACTTCCTTCAATCTCAGTGAGCAAATGGCTCTTGTTAGGATCCTATCCCTGTCAAAACTGGAGCAGCACAAAGCAGTGTCTTGGGATGAGTTCCATTAATCTTCAACAATAAATTTTCTAATGCCCTGAAAAATTCTCCATCTCCTTCTCCTTCTCCTCCTCCTCCTCCTCCGTGTGCAGCACAATGCTGCGAGTAACATCATTTTCTGGAGGCATGGCTGTGCCGCTGATGCAATGCCCGTTACCAGTACACTGGTACTCATTCCACCAACCTCGGAAGGATGACAGTCTGAGTCAACCCTACCTGGTGTTAATTCAACGGCCTGAAAGGGGGTTGAACTCAAGACTCGGGGATCTTAAACCAGCCACCTTAACCATTCTAGTATCCTTCATCTTTCAGACGGGCAGGTAGGCAGAAACCCCTTTCCTCTCAACTGACATTGATAGAAAGAGGACCAAGTCCAAGAGTTGAAATGTATCCCAATTCTGACAAATCTCACTCACCCTCTGGCAAATCCTCCCATCTACTTCCCACAAACTTGTGGGCCTCACAATCTGCTCAGATTCATCTTGAAAAATAAAACAAAGCAGCTGGATTAAAATCTGGTGTTGGCTTCGTGGTTAGAGTGGTGGCTTGGCATTCTAGGGTCCTGAGTTCAAGCCCCGTTTTTTACGCTGAATTAACACCAGGGGGTTGACTTAGCCTGTCATCCTTCCGAGATCGGCGAAATGAGTACCATTATATCAACCAAAAGGCTGCACAGGAAGGGAAAGGGCATCAATGGATTGATTAAATCTGGTATTGGTGTGGCACAGGCATGATGGGTCGATTGGCCTCCTCCTGCACCTCAATTCCTTGTAAAAAAAAAACAAACCATTTATTTGGCAAACCCAAACTTCCATCAATGTACCCAGCCTTCATCAGCAGCTTGATGAACTAAGCTATGAATTTGAGCTGGCAATCCTGCCTCACATACCCCTGCTCTCATTCTTCTCCTTGTCCATTTTTCCTCCAAGTGTCCCGTTACCCTGCTGTTGGAGTCTCTCACCGCTTTCGACTTTGTTCTGTAGCCCCTCAATGAGCCTAGACTTTGGATGCAAAAATTACTTAAAATAGATGGATTTTACGCAAATTTATTGATGCATAAATTTGTTTTTTATTAATACAAAGAAGTGAAGTATCTTTGTGAAGATGTAAATCTGCAAAAATAAACAACAATATCTACGAATGTATGGTGACTATCTATATATATATATATATATATATATATATATATATATATATATATATATATATATATATATATATATATATATATATATATATATATATATATATATATATTGTTGTGGTTGACGAAATTCGCAAACCACCATTCAGGTCCCGTAGGTGAGATATCTCTAAGTATATGTGTAGTTAGGCCCAAACCCGTTGTTTAGAGGGAATAAATGTCATTCATTCGGGCCGCGACCCTTTTAGATAGCCGTTTTTCTTTTACTATCTTTATTTTGGACCAACCGCCATTACTACCACCACAACCACCACCAACCACGTCTCAACAGCCATCACACAACAACCACCAACCGCAACGCCGCTTCACAACAACAACGCCAACAGCCACGACCTTTACCGTCACATCTCGCTCTCGCAACCATCGCATCACCGCCATTCCCGCGCCGCTTGTGGGCACCGATCCTGGACTCGTACAGGGCGCGCACCGAGCAGCAGGTGCAAAAACACCAGCCTTTCCGAGAAATCGGATCAAGAATGATTCACGCCCACTTTTCCTCTGTCCAATGGGGAGCGTGGCTCCGCCCCCGAGCCGTTCCTGATCCAAAAATCTGCATATGATTTCTCCTGTCGCACTATAAAGCGCCGAGCGTGGAGCGAATCGCAGTTGGGAAGAGTTGAAGAGTTGAGCAGTTGGGAAGAGTTGAAGAGTTGAGAAGAGGAAAGAGTTGGAGAGTTGTGGCGGCGGCGAAATCAGTCGAGAGAGTGTCTGTCGGGGTCCGGAGAGGCTGGAGAAGCCAAGAAGCTTTGTGGAGGTCTGCGCTCGTGTCAGAGTCGGGGAGCTGCGGAGAGGGGAGGCCGGTAACGCGGTCGAGGTCGCAGTGGAGTCGCTCGTCGCGGGACCCAAGCCAGCCAGATATCCTCTTTCCCCCGAGCATCAACAACCCCCCCCCTGTTTCCCCCCGCGCTGAGATAGTGTGAGAAGGGGGCCCCGTTCCCACCCCATTCCAGGCAGTGTCAGCGAGGCCCGCGGAGTCGGGGCGCCGCCGCCATTTTGCGGCTCATCACCAGACGGGTAGGCTCGACGCGGTCTCGGCCCCAGGCCCGTCTGCCCCCTCATCGTTGAGGGTGGCCCCTTCCTTTTTCTCTTGCTTTGAGTATATGTGTTGGCGGCGCCGTCTGTGAAGTAAAACTGTATAAGTGTTGCCGTGTGCTCGGTAGTCGGTAGTAGATCTGCATTGTGTTTCTTTTGTTGCATTTGCTTTTTGTGCAGAATTGTCGCGTTACTTTTACATTTGCTTTTGGTGCATAATTGTGTGATTGTATATGTGTGCTTTCCGTTTGCCGCGGAATAAATGTGCTTTATGTTGAAGTGTTTTTCCCGTTTCGCTTCGTCTTTTCTTTTATTGAATCTCCATCTTACTTCACGTAAAGGGTTGGTCGTGGGCTAAATACGCCCAATAATTAATCGAACCGTCGAGGTTGACGATAACACCGCTCGGTTATCCCGATAGTACGGAACGGGTCGCTTAAAGTGGCCCGTGTCCGAAGTCGACCTGTGGCGAGGTGCGATCGCCCGGTCTACCCTCCGTGTGGGTACTTAGGTAGGTCGAATTTGGCGAGCAACCCTATCCCACGCGGGGGGCCGATTGGCACGATTGTGGTGAGGCCGAAAGGCCCACCCGTGACTAGTTCCCGGCGTTAGTCCGAGAGGGTCACGATGGGATTGTCCGTCCGGTGGGCGACGTGCCGCGATTCGAGTTACGTGGCCGCGAATCCACAACAATATATATTATATATATATATATATATATATATATATATATATATATATATATATATATATATATATATATATATATATATATATATATATATATATATATATGTCTGTTTGCATGGTCATATCTTGAAAGCTATAAATTCCATCCTCGGGGTACAGATACAAACTTGCACAGAAAGTAACACGAGCTATGTGGTGGCCATGTCCACAGAGACCATTTTGAGGCCACAAATAAAGGCCAAAGTGACCAATTCAGCAATTTTTGGCAAACAGGATGACCAATTGGTCTCAAATTGAAAAGGACGTATTTTTTTGAGTGCAACACAATTAACCTTTTTTAAAGTCCATGAAATAATTTAAATTGATATTTGAAATTGATATTTAAATTGATCACTGGAGATGATGGGTGCTTTTGCTAGTATTCTATAATTAGCCAAATGGGCAGCTGTCTACAAATGTGGATACAAGTCGTTTAAAAATACATCAGGTCAGGATGACCAGCAGATGTCCCAAACCAATTAACCTTTGCTCAAGTCGATTAAGAAGGATCTTCAATAAATATACAGAACTTGAAATTTCTCAAGGCAACATTTTCACCATCATCCATGGAGATAATAAAGCATGTCCAAGGTCGCAGCCAGACGCGTCACCTGATACTTCAGCATGCACGATTAACAGCAATACTAATCCTGCAAATCGACGATCAGCTTCAGAAAAGTGCAATCACGGGGGAATATTATAGCACACATGCAAATATCGTAGCAGTCTGATCAAAGATAAACACAAACATAGAGGGTTGCTGTACAAAAAGGAACGCATCTCCATCAATACACTGGTCTGCGCACAAGGCCTGCCTTTCGCACACATCCCTCCATTCATGACTGGTTTCAAAGCAGCTGGAGCATCACACTGTACAGCTCAGACCTCCCCCTCTCCTCCCAAGCCCCCAGCAACTATCACTCAAATTGACATTTGCCAAATGATTGAAGCAATCAAGATGAAACTCAAGGAACAATTTGAGAATAGACGTTTTACTCGCATAGGGAGTTTGAACAATGAAAGGAGCAACAGCGTTAAAGTCAAGGGACACTATAATAATCAAAGGTTTAAAAAAAAAAATTAAAAAAATAAAATAAAGTAGAACAAGAAGCGAATACTTCGATATCGCGCCGCTGGAGGCAGTAAAAGTTTAGGTTAAGAATGATGAAACAATTTTGCAGTTATAAAATTTAAATGTAGACACGGTGAATTAGCATGCAGGATGGGAAGAGTTGTGACATTAGACAAATTTCTATTTATTGCCCTCAGATCAAAGGGACGTACGCGGCCATAAGTGTGACAGAAGACACAGGACAGAATAGCCAATTATATAACAGCGCGATGTCGCCGTGCTGTAATAAGGAAAAAAGGAAGAAGGGGAAGGAAGGAGAGAAGGAAGGAAAAGGAAGAGGAAGCAGAAATAATGGTATGGAGGCAGAGCTTTCTGAACAATATATATATATATATATCAATAACTCAACTCCAATCATCAAGTTTGATACCTCATTGGTCTCTCCAAAGACATGCCGGCGCTCCGAGTGCCCAAGAATGACCCAGGAAGCTCCGCAATCTTTGATCATGGCAGGGCTGTGAATGAACCAAACAAACGTGCCACAACACGGGTCAAGATGTCACGGCTCAGTGTGTTCAAGACGAACAAACATCAAGCCGTCGGTCATAGATGACAAGTCTTGAATCACCTTGTACTGCACTACCAACAGTACCTGATTTCCGCTGTGAAGGCTCCTTTGGCAACTTTGTAACAATTCTGTGCAGACACGCCGATTTTATCATTCAGCTTTTGACGAGCAAAATCAATGTAGATCGAAGGGGCGCCGCAGACGACCTCTGTGGATCATGGTGACAAGGAGGAGACAAGCCGTAAGTTTCAAGTGACAACGTGCCACATACAGAATCAAATCACATTGCTTTTCCGGTTCACACTTTAGAAGCAAACAGACGTTAATTACACAAAGTAGAAAATGCAAATCGATAGTGCAAGATGTCAAAATTCAAGACCCAAACAAACATTATGCCTTCGTGCCAAATGCTCTGTATTAAAGATGTCAAACTTCCACTCATAAAAAAAAAAGTATTAAAAACTTCACATTCATATTGTTGCGGAAATGGTCCTTAGTGTGTTATCAAATATAGGATTAGCCCAGATCCCCCATTAAATGCATGTTTAGCCAGGTTGTTCGGTAAATGGACGCTACATGTGTGTCGGGAGATGAAAGAGGCTGTTCATCGTTGGTACATTGGTGGTGGACCGAGAGCTTCTTCTTCCTTCCTTCCTCTCTCCGGACAATAGTCCCCGCCCAGCGCTGAGAGGGGGAGTGGCCTAGAGAAGGAAATGAAACTGAAGGGACGAGCCAGTCGGTTTTGAGGCGAGCGAGTGAAGAAAAAGACTGCAGGAGCGCCGGGGAAGGCGGTGGTGAAACTGAGCACTGAGGTGGCGCGATGGGTTTTTCGTGAGGAGCGAGCCGAAAGAAAGGCAGGGAAACGACTGCATGAGGTCTGTCTTCCCTCGGCTGGATGAGAAGCGACTCGTGGGAGTCGGGCGATCGACTTTGTGGAGTGGTTTTGGCCGGCGGTGCCTCCTCGGGCACGGACCCAGCCTGCGGAGCCCAACACCTCGATTTGGCCTTGTCTGGTGAACAGACCAGGCCTGGACTTGTATGCTGGACCTTGTGAAAAGCCAGCTGGAGGATACCACCGTGGATCTTTCGGTCTGGTGCAGTCGACCTCGCGGGGTTTGAACGCGCCGATGCTGCGTGCATGAGGGCTGCGACACATAGACGAGCGCCATTTTTCCACGCGGCGTGCTCGAGCTTGGGGCTCGAATCCATGGACATCAGCTTGTCACGAGCCACATCCGTGCTTTTGATAGTTTTCCTCTCGTCCATGAAGCATCACCAAGTACTCTGTGTCTTGTCTGCATGTTGTTTAAGGGTATCTCGTTAGGGTCCCCTTCGAAACCCGTAATCCTTAGCTCCCTAGTTAAGAATGGGTTAAAGATTAATTACAACATTGTCGTGAATGCTTTGCTTGTGTCGTGTTCCCTGACGTCCCCAATAAATCTGGCTGATTCGTATGAAGTTGCCGCTTTGAATTAATTTGTTCCACGCCGAGGAACGATCCGCTCGATTTGGATATAAAAACCACTCGGTCTCTGACAAAACCAATCTGTAACCGGGGTCTATTTCCCCAACTGGTAAGGTCCAGGGGTACGTTGGTATCGAGATTTAAGACGCGTGACCCGAGGCCTGTGCCGAACCAGCCGGCGTTATAACCCTGCATTTATCCTGTGGTCCATTTATCCGTTACAACCCTGTGGTCCAACGTTATAACCGTTATAACATTTGGCTGCCGAGAGTAGGATGTGAAAACCCAAACTGGTTACGGACAGTGATTGACGCACTCGTCCGAATCTCACCACCGCTGAATCCTTAATATGTAGCACAAGGCTGCGGGGTAGCATCATTGGCTGAGGGCACGGTTGTGTCGCTGATGGTTATGGCAGGAGTTTGTTATTTGTTCATGGTGCCAGCAATAGCTCGCCTACTCTTCACGACGGACACCATGGGATTTTTAACATCCACCAGCGAATGCCGGCTGATGGGACACCCATTTAGCGTCCATCCAAGAGATGGCACACACACTGATGAATCATCCTGCTTGTGAAACACCAGGACAGTTTATAGCTGGTTCAGGATTCAAACCCAGGCAAGATAGCATATTGTGTACATCTAGGCCATCCTGCCAGCCCTTCACATTCATGATACAGTACAAATAAATCTATGAGGTGCGACGCAACATGATGACTCCATCTCAATCCAAACAAACATTGCCCCTGCATTTTATTTTTCAAACTTGCAGCGAGGAATAATTGATGATGGTTTAGCATTTATAAAAGTTTTTTTTTTTAAATAAAAAAATAAAAAACAAGAAAAGAAAAGATGGACAAAATAATCAATAAATACCACGCAAAGAAAAGGCATCCCAAACCAGTTTATATTTTGGCTTGGAGAAGCTCTAAGGGTTGTGGAGGACTCTCAGCAACACAAATCACACATATTCATATACCATGAAGACAAGATGATGCATGACTGGTCTTCGGACAAAAACAGCCACTGAGCTTGGGTGTAGTGACATCACTTCACAGAGCACTCTTCTATGACGATACACGTTGCTTTCTCTTCACACTTCATGGGGGAATTAAGGAGGAATTTCCTCCTCCCTATGGATGCCAACCTATGGGGCTTGTCCTTGCTCTATCCTTTAAATGCTGAGAATCAGAGCAAGGAAGCAGTACGAACCATTATTCAAAGGTTTTGGTACGACACGGGGAGGGTAACGATGCAATTGTATCGGAATCACGTATACTCTCTGCAAGATTTTATTGGTGAGATCGAGCAAAGACTGGGCAAACGGTTCCATGACCACTTGCCCAATGTTTGAAGCGGAAGCACAGTTCCTCAAGCCGGTTGCTCGAAAAGTCAATCTTACCGGACATTCGTACATTGAAGTCAGATGGGAGTCGACAAGAGTATTTTTCTCCATTTCAGCACCACGGACAGTCAAAAGCATAAACAAAAAAGGTTATTCTTCAGAATCAGCACACGTTGGACTGCCATAAGATTAACGAGGGATTTTCATTCACTTCGACCTCTTGTCTATAAATTTTTGTACGCACACAAACACACAACACAGACAAACACACAATCTAATTATTCGAGCTTCAGCGTATTTGAAAACTCGACCCCTCAAGAATGTCAACGACGTCGACTCAGGAGGGGTGACATTTCAAGACTCAGAATACCATATGCTCAAATTAGCTCTGCCCATCACACTTGCCATGGCATAGTGCACATAGCAGGATGGTGAAAGAGGGTATCACGATCTTCGTTTCATTTCAGTAACTACCTTTTGCATGCACTCTTATCAGCATGGTAAATCAGACTGCCATTTAAAATAATTTTTTAAAAGACAGAGAAAAGTCCAGAAAAATATGAAAAGCCAACTTGTCGTTTAATTTGCCTTCACCACTTTGAAAGATAGCAAGAGAGAGACCAAGGCAACAACCTATTGGCAGCAAACACAAATTTGTCAAACTGAATTCAATAAAACAAATGGTAAATGGCTCAATCATGTTCAGATATATTTACGTGAAGCCCTTCATTCCAAACTGTAAACGAACCTTGCACCAACCTCATGCCAAAGCCTTTAAAAATAAATAAATAAAGGATCATTTTACACCTTAACCAGTTTCATAGCCACAGCCATTTTGTGGGTGGTGTAGTGCTGCACCATCAACTTCCTGAAGTACATCCCCACAACTATTTGCTGTCGTTTTTTAATTTTTATGCAATGAACTGTGTGTGCACTTTTGATTGCTTCAACTCCTTATCCTTGCAACGCAGCAGTTCCTCAATCAGACTGACCATGTCGTAGTCAATACGTCACTTTCGAAATATATAAATGCTAAATGAGGCCGTTTTGCACTGTGTGTGTGTGTGTGTGTGTGTGTGTGTGTGTGTGTGTGTGTGTGTGTGTGTGTGTGTGTGTGTGTGTGTGTGTGTGTGTGTGTGTGTGTGTGTGTGTGTGTGTGTGTGTGTGTGTGTGTGTGTGTGTGTGTGTGTGTGTGTGTGTGTGTGTGTTTCGGTTTGGCTTTCAGGGCACATTTCACTTGCTGTTGCTCGGGAGAAATGCAATCAATATAATCTTTCGAAGATAATTTTCGGTCTACGATGCAACTTTTAAAAACTTCGCGTTAATGCATTCGTGGGTCAGATTGACCCTGGTTTTGTCAGACCGTTATTTTTGTATAAATGAAAAAAGCAAATGTCATTATCTTTATTATTTTATGCATCGAGGTGTAATCTTTTAGTATGTAATGTTTTTTGTTATTTATTCTTCCTTCCCCTCCTCCCTCCCCTCTTTGGATGCATTTTGTGTGTCATATTATCCCGCCATGATTTTTGTTTTCCTGCAACTTTTTTAATAAAAAAAATTTTTGTATGATCTTTCACGCATGCACCAAATAAATGGTTTTACACATTCCTGTTTATTTTATTTTTATTTTTTTTTGGGGGGGGGGATTGTTCGAAAAAATGCCATTAAAAATTTCATATGAAAAAAAAAAATAATAATAAAATAAAATAAAATAAAACCACGTTGATGCATTCGTGGATCAGATGGACCCGAGTATTCATTAACCTATATTTCACTCTAACAAAACATTTTTACACATGACCTTTCATATATGTTTAGAACAAAGTGCAATGCATATTCCTATGTGCGTTTTGTTTTTGCTTTGTCTTTCAGGATCACGAGGAAAGTTATTTTTAAAATGCAATACCCCCACGAATACATTCATGGGTCAGATTGATCCGGCAGGGTTTTTGTTTCCCTATAATTTTGTTATAAAAACGTTTTTATCTATGATCTTTCAAGCATGCTTCGAATAAAGGGCAATTCATAATCCTGGATGAGTGTTTTCTTTTTCCAATCAGGATCAAGGGAAATTCCATGACAACAATGAATGCAGTGGTGACTAATTTAGCCCCAGGCTAGTATAGGCAAAAAAAATTGTTTTGAAGTTGGTTTTTTTTGATACATGATCTTTCATGTCTGCTTAGAATAAAGAGTAATACATATAACTGTGTTTGTGTTTTTTTTTTTTTGTCTTTCATGATTGAAGGGAATTGATAGCACAAGTTTGTGGTAATTGTCCTGTGAAATGACCCAAGATAGCTTGCAAAGGTGCAGTCAGTGCTATTTCCCTTCAATACCGAAAGGCAAAAATAAAATAAAATTAAGACAGGTATATGCATTATCCTTTATTTGAACCATATATGAATGATCATGCATAAAATGTTTTTGTAACAGTTATAGTGAAACGAATAATCTTTCTGGGTCAATCTGACTCACGAATGCATTCAAGGGGGTATTGTGTTTGAAAATATTTTTTTCCTCACGACCCTGAAAGACAAGAAAACAAAACACACAGTTATATGTATTAATGTTTATTCTAAGCAGACATGAAAGATCATGTATATATAAATAAATAAATAAAAACTTCAAATTAAAATTATAGCAAAACAATTTTTTTGCATAGCCTGGGGCTAAATTAGTCACTACTGCATTGTTGTAGTGGAATTTCCCATGATCTTGATTGGAAATAAACCAAAACACTCATACAGGATTATGAATTACCCTTTACTCGAAGCATGCATGAAAGATCACAGATGAAAACGTTTTCATAACAAAATTGTAGGGAAACAAAAACCCTGCCAGATCAATCTGACCCGTGAATGCATTCGCGGGGGTATTGCATTTTTTAAAATACATTTTCTCGTGATGCTGAAAGACAAAGCAAAAACAAAACAAAAGAATATGCATTACACTTTGTTCTAAACATATATGAAAAGGTCATGTGTAAAAATACGTTTTGTGAGAGCAAAATATAGGTTAATGAATACTCGGGTCTATCTGACCCACAAATGCATCAATGTGAAGGTTTTTCATATGAATGACATTTTTCAAACAATCCTGAAAAAAAAAAAAAAAAAAAATGCAGGAATGTGTAAAACCCTTTATTTGATGCTAGTGTGCAAGGTCATACAAAAAAAAATTATGAAAAAAGTAAGAAAACAACTCTGCCAGGTCAATCTGTCCCATAGGGCACGGCCGAGCGTTAAACAAAAGAGTGGCAATTCCAAGATTGTTAAATGCAATTGTGTTCCTGATTGCAAATTTGACTCACAGAAATATAGGAATACGAGAAATATCCTTGATTTAGAAGTGACGGGTTCATCCCATTTACTGTTAGTAAATTCTAGCATCGACAGTGGATACAACAAACAAACTACCATACACACTTCTTTTACCAATAGATGCAAAAATTTTCTTGTGGCTCCATAACTAAACACATATATATATATATATATATATATATATATATATATATATATATATATATATATATATATATATATATATATATATATATATATATATATATATATATGCAACATGTGGAGTGTGATGAGCACTCCGCCGATCCCCATTGGACACGGTCCACACCAAAGTGTCAAGAGAGGCCTCGACCTGGTGACTCTGTCAGAGACAGATTATAGACAGAGACAAAGACAAAGGTGAGGTTGTGGAACACGTCTGTCCGCTGGGGCCTTCCACTGAACCACCTGGTTTGGAGTTTGCAGTACGAGGAGGTGCCTGTTTACAGAGCTGAGAAAATATGCCGAGCCTATCATTGTGCAGAGGCATAACCCTTTCGAAAGACTGCACCAGACAAGGCCAAATACGTTCCAAGTATTTTTGGCTTTTTAAAAGCATCTTATCCTGGCCACGTGACAATACATTTTATTTCTCCCCAAACATTTCAGCTTTCTGTGCATGTGTGCAGAGCATTTTGGGGTGGATTACACCATTTCAAAAGTGCCGTATTACAAAGAAGGCTCATTTCCAAAGGTATTTAATCCCATGTGTGGTGTGTGTACTGGAGCCGTTTCAACACACGTCATGTCACCACTTCTTCACATCTCCACAACTGTGTTCACGAATCTCAATGACTCAAAGCCAGGTTTAGCCTTTGCCTGGGTGGCCTGAGACACACTGGAGATCATTGCTCAACTTATTTGTGCAACGTAGCAGTGGTCAGGGAACCTGAACAGAGTTGGGTAACTCAGTTTCCAGTTTCAACCAAGATGGTGACTGTTACGGATTTGAAACAGCAGTCAACGATAATCATAAAATCTGAAGGGGGGGGGGGGGTGGTGGGGAAGACGAGACGAGAAATGGCAGTAAATCTCACATACAATGCAGCAAAAATTGTTGTCCATATTGAAGTAAAGTAAATCTAAAGTCAACCTTCACTTGCTCCCCTCTGTGAATCTAAATTCAATAGGAACCACCATCCTTTTATACACTATGTAAGTGTCCGTAAGAGTACGCGTCTGAAGAGCAATTTCCTACAGGATTTTAAGTCTACTGCCCACTGTAACCTCATGGTCGGTCTCGGTCTCATTTCCACAAAAGAAGTTTACTATACCCACGGAAACCATTCTCACCCTTCTCCAATTTCTCTCCTTGCATTGTCCCACAACTCCATTATCTGTTGATCCATTGCCCATGTCTGCCCTTCCATGAGTCTCAAAAACTGTCTAAACTTGAAGGATCAGCAAGTATAGATATGTTCAAGATTGTGTCACACCCGAGTTTCACGTACAATTAAACCAAAAAAAAAAAAAATAAAATAAATCAGTAAAAGCAGTGCAACTCGGAGGCACAATCTGGAATAAGATGCAAATTAATTGGTTTGTTATGTAACTATCTTGAATACATATCTGGTGAGAGTGGAAGTTAACACCACAAGACAACTCATAAAATTGACCACACCTTCTGCAGCAAGAAATAAAATCCAATAAAAATGAATAAAACCTCGAGCAAAATTGTGAAATAAAAAATAAATTAATACCCCCCCCCCCTCCATCAGTAAAGCCAAAGGATACTACAATTGGCAAAGACTTAAGTAGGGAGGTGAAGGTGTGAAACCTTAACCACACTTAGTGGCATAATGGTTTGAATTGCCAGTCTGAATCTGGGAGGTCTCTGGTTCGAAAGGTCCCAGAGAAGACCCAGGCAGTCATAACAATGATTGAAAAAAAAAAAAAAAAACGGTACGTACATTCCATTGAAATCAAGTAGTTCTCCGATCATGTCAGACAGAGCGAACAAATTGCTTAACCCTGCTATGCACAATGTGTGAATGGTTAGAAAACAAAAAAGGTGACATTAGATTGATGTTTCCTTTTGGTTATAACCTGCCCATTAATGGCAGCGAAGCTCCACATCCACTTCCAAATCTTTTACTACACGTTCCAGCTTTTGTTCATGCAGTAATTACCAAACACCAGCCAATTAAAGTTACAAACGAGTTCTGCAAAGTATCTGGCACCAACTCCACAGACCCATCCCACTTCAAGAAATTAATGAAAAGAACAACTAAAATGTCCGGGTTCAGCATATTCTTGACTGCAGGAACTGGAGGTACAAAAGAAAAGTCATTTTTGTTCAATTTATTGTCCAGTATCGTAAATACCCGTCCTGGCAACCACACTGCAGGCATTTCTTCACGTCGCAACGTTCTTAGCCTTCCCTGCCCGTGTCCTCCTCCACATGGTCACGTTGCTCTTCCGAAGTAGATGCATTCAGAACACTCTTTAGCTCAGCTTCGCTGCATTCCGGTTCAAAAGAATACGGTTCTAATCAAGGAGAAAAATCCATTGCTACGGCGAGGTGCGTTGCAATGTGGTGGCTCAGTCAAAGTCTACTGGTGCTGTGACGTCACTTCAACCAGTGTGTGGCGTTCCGCATAAACTTAATTTTGTTGAAATTTCTGTTCTACTCGGCACATTGCCAAAAATAGTGTGCACATTTGGATAAAATACATTTTATTAAACAAACAAGTCAGTATTTTTCGTTGGGTGGAATTGTGCTTTTACAGCTCATTGGAGTCGGGACAGGTACCGGAGGTTTGGAGGGTAGAAAATGTAACCGTTTGGTTTTTAAAGAAAGGTCCCAGAGAAGAATTGAAGAACAAAAGACCCATCAGTTTTATTTTAGGTGGAGCGAAGGTGTTTGAGTCATTGCCAAACTTGAAAAATGAAACTCATTTTTGCTGATGACTGCCGGGTAGTGGTGGCAATAAACAGGGAGGGAAATAGAAGCAAACGAATGGACAGACTGGTTCACCGAGAAAGATCTGTGATGTTCAATCTGTGAAGGAACCAATTTAATAAGTTCAAAATAAGTAAAAAATTGTAGTCAGCATGGATTATTGTAGGGAGATAATGTTGAACAAATATATTGGAGTTCCATGAGTGAGCTTCAGATTGGGCAGATGAGGAAAGTACAGTGGATGGAGCACAATCTCACCTTTCAGAAGGAATTTGATAAGGTACCACATAAGAAGTTGTCACTCAAGATGACGGCTTGTGGAATGGCTGGTAAAAGTAGACAAATGGAAACCGACTTGGTGACAAGGCAGCAAAGAGTGGCTGTGATTGGGAGGATATCCGATTTGGAGGGTGTAAGTAGTGGGGTACCTCAGGGGATCAGTTATCACACAGTTATTAGCCCCCCCCCCCGCCCCTCACCGGTATCACCTGAGAGGACTAGAGGTCTGTCTGTCTGTCTGTCTGTCTGTCTGTCTGTCTGTCTGTCTGTCTGTCTGTCTGTCTGTCTGTCTGTCTGTCTGTCTGTCTGTCTGTCTGTCTGTCTGTCTGTCTGTCTGTCTGTCTGTCGTTTCCAGATTTTTCGATCCTCATGGAGGATCTCCAAGTCTTACTCACGTTGTTCTTCATCATCTTTTTGTGGACTTTTTTTGTTTCACAGCCTACAGTTTTCATCGAAACTTCCTGAAACTTGGCATATATGTAAAATTCCCTGCGCAGACAGAAACCATCTCAGATTTTGAAAATTCTTCCTAGAAAAAAAATTTATGACGTCAAAATATCTCCGCGAATCGAAATCGCCGAAAAAATTATCTCCGAAACGAGGCAAGCTTTTTGAATTCTCTTTGCGGGAATCGAACAGGGCATGAGCAGAGATGAATTACCGCACATATGATACATCATTATGACGTCATAAAAATTGATATTGCGTCATTCCTATTTTTTGACATTTTTTGTTTCACAACCGAGTTTTCATCGGATCTTCGTGAAACTTGCCATGTATATGCAGAAAGCCCACGCGCAGGCAGTAACCATCTCCGATTTTGGAAATTCTTCCTAGTAAAAAAGTTGACGTCATAATATCGCCGCTAATGGAAATCGCCTATACCATTATCTCCGAAACGAGGCAAGCTGTTTGAATTTTGTTTGTGGGAATCAAGCCGGGCATTAGCACAGATAATTTACTGCAAACCTGATACATCACAATGACGTCATATTCGTTTTTATGACGTCATCATTAAGAGGACGAGGATCTTAGCTCATTTGAGCTTGTTTTTCTCCCATACCCTTTAACATATTCAACTGAAACTTGGAGCATGGCTTTATTACAAGGTATAGAATAAGTTCGAGTTTCAGGGCATTTCATCAATTTTTTTTAAGACTTTGATAATAGAGTTTTCTTCTTCTTCATTTCGGTCCCAGTGTCGGCCTGATTTACATCAACGATTTGGACAGGAGGGTTAATAATAAGCTTTCCAAATTTACAGATGGCATCAAGCTTGAAGGAGATAAGGCAGACAGCAGAAGGGGTAGGTTGAAGAGTGGGGTATGCAGATAACAATGGTGGCAAATGTAGAACCAATCGGGTTTTGGGACATATTCATCGGGGGATAAATTGTACATCAAAGGTGGGAGTGTCAATACTATAGGAATTTAGTGAGGCTCACCTGGAATATCATGCACAACTATGGTCACCACATCCGAGGAAGGACAGAGTTGCCATACAGAGGGGACAGCAAAGAGCAACTAGCTTGATCCCGGGCCTATAGTGAGACCAAGGCATGAAGAACGGCTGGAAGAGACTAGTCTTTATATTTTAGAAAGGAGATGAGTGCAAGGAGGTCTGATGAAGATGTTTAAGGATAATGGAGGGTATAAACAAAATAATTATTCACCAGAATGGGCAGTGACGGGACAAGGGGGGGGGGCACGGTTTACTTTCACAATGACAGTGGTGTATGCATGGTTGTTTCTCTGTCGGGAATTCTACTGGAGCTTTCTGATGTGGAGTACGATACACCAAAATGATGGTCATCGTCTCCCAAGTTAATTAGGCCGAATAATAACAAAAAAACCCAGAAGAATTCCCACGTTTTAAACGCACGCCACGTTGAGGTGTATAGAGCAGCTCAATCGGTCTTTCCACAGCATGACTTTTCTATGTACAAAATAAATTAAAAATAATAACATTGTAACAAAGCATATATTAATATTATCAACAATAATCGTAATAAAATTTGGCAATAAGAACGGTGTGGACTTGGTGAACGGGCATGGGGTCGGGCTGCCTTTAAAATAGCTCGTCCGCCTGGGGGAAGCCAAAAAAGGTGTATAGAAGATCCTCGGGAGGTCGGTTGGATCGTGCACGTCCTTCCATTTGACCTTCGAGGGAAGTGTGCGATTTGAAGGCCCCGAACGCACCTCAACCGTGTCACAACGTGTTTCAGTTAATACAAAACGTTTTTATTTTAATAATTTAAAATGACGAGCTCCGAAAAAGGGGAAACTTAAACGCAGGAGGCCGTTCGGCCAATCACATATTCCGCTATGATTACCAACATATGGTGTTTTGTTCGAACTCATCCTTTTCGTCGGGGGTTGAACTGCCGACTTAGGCGCAGTGAACGATCTAACCACGAGTATTTAACTTCCACAAAGCACTCGAAATCAAGTTATCGGCATACAGCGACGCACACGAGCCGAGCCGTGAGCCAGACCTGGAACCGAGCCGTGAGCCAGACCTGGAACAGAGCCGTGAGCCAGACCCGGAACAGAGCCGTGAGCCAGACCCGGAACAGAGCCGTGAGCCAGACCCGGAAGAGAGCCGTGAGCCAGACCCGGAACAGAGCCGTGAGCCAGACCCGGAACAGAGCCGTGAGCCAGACCCGGAACCGAGCGTGAGCCAAACCCGGAACCGAGCCGTGAGCCAGACCCGGGACGGAGCCGTGAGCCAGACCCGGGACGGAGCCGTGAGCCAGACCCGGGACGGAGCCGTGAGCCAGACCCGGGACGGAGCCGTGAGCCACACCCGGGACGGAGCCGTGAGCCACACCCGGGACGGAGCAGTGTGCGTTGCATCATTTATCCACGGAAGGGTTTACCGTTAATCCACCTACCAGTGTTCGGGTCCAGCGACGCCTTGTTGAGAGTCTCGATGAGCGCGCCGAGGCTTTTCTTGTCTCCGTTCATCTTCCAATTCCCACCAACGAAAAATTTGCGGCCTGGCATGGTGCTCAACCTCGGATCACTATTCTAGGAGCGTGCGAACAAGGAAAGCAGGACGAACGTGAACCGTCCGAGGGTTTTAATGTCCACCTGCGCCTCGTCGCGCATGTGCAAAGAGATCGGGGCGTTACGCCGTGACGTCATCGCACTGTTTGGTGGGAGGACGGAATCAAAAATAGAAAATAACATTTGGAACGTCACAAACAGCGATGTGATCAATAAAATACTTAAACTATTACAATTTTATACTAGCATCGTTATCCATGGTATACTAACATGGTTATCAATGGTATACGAACATGGTTATCAATTTTTTTCGAACATGGTTATCAATGTCACACGAACATAGTTATCAATGGCACACGAACATGGTTATCAATGGTATACTAACATGGTTATCAATGGTATACGAACATGGTTATCAATGGTATACTAACATGGTTATCAATGGTATACGAACATGGTTATCAATGTTATACGAACATGGTTATCCATGTTATACGAACATGGTTATCAATGTCATACGAACATAGTTATCAATGTCACACGAACATGGTTATCAATGGTATACTAACATGGTTATCAATGGTATACAAACATGGTTATCAATGGTATACTAACATGGTTATCAAGGGTATACGAACATGGTTATCAATGGCACACGAACATAGTTATCAATGGCACACGAACATGGTTATCAATGGTATACTAACATGGTTATCAATGGTATACGAACATGGTTATCAATGGTATACTAACATGGTTATCAATGGTATACGAACATGGTTATCAATGTTATACGAACATGGTTATCCATGTTATACGAACATGGTTATCAATGTCATACGAACATAGTTATCAATGTCACACGAACATGGTTATCAATGGTATACTAACATGGTTATCAATGGTATACAAACATGGTTATCAATGGTATACTAACATGGTTATCAAGGTTATACGAACATGGTTATCAATGGTATACGAACATGGTTATCAATGTCATACGAACATGGTTATCAATGTCACACGAACATGGTTATCAATGTCACACGAACATGGTTATCAATGATATTCGAACATGGTTATAAATGTCATACGAACCTGGTTATCAATAGTATACGAACATGGTTATCAATGTCACACGAACATGGTTATCAATGGTATACAAACATGGTTATCAATAGTACACGAACATGGTTATCAATAGTATACGAACATGGTTATCAATGTCACACGAACATGGTTATCAATGGTATACGAACATGGTTATCAATGTCATACGAACATGGTTATCAATAATATACGAACATGGTTATCAATGGCATACGAACATGGTTATCAATGTCATACGAACATGGTTATCAATGGCATACGAACATGGTTATCAATGGCATACGAACATGGTTATCAATGGCATACGAACATGGTTATCAATGGCATACGAACATGGTTATCAATGGTATACGAACATGGTTATCAATGGTATACGAACATTGTTATCAATGGTATACGAACATGGTTATCAATGGTATATGAACATGGTTATCAATGGTATACGAACATGGTTATCAATGGTATACGAACATGGTTATCAATGGTATACGAACATGGTTATCAATGGTATACGAACATTGTTATCAATGTCATACGAACATGGTTATCAATGGCATACGAACATGGTTATCAATGGCATACGAACATGGTTATCAATGGCATACTTACATGGTTATCAATGGCATACGAACATGGTTATCAATGGCATACGAACATGGTTATCAATGGCATACGAACATGGTTATCAATGGCATACGAACATGGTTATCAATGGCATACGAACATGGTTATCAATGGCATACGAACATGGTTATCAATGGCATACTTACATGGTTATCAATGGCATACGAACATGGTTATCAATGGCATACGAACATGGTTATCAATGGCATACGAACATGGTTATCAATGGCATACGAACATGGTTATCAATGGCATACGAACATGGTTATCAATGGCATACGAACATGATGATATCCACGACAAAGTCTTGGTTGAGTTCAATTTCAGAACTTAAACAACGTTGTGGTGGAGATGACGGGGGATTTCCCCTCCCAGATACTCAGAGCAAGCGTATCACAATCAGCATGTTATCAAACGACTCCGTTGATGATGCTCTCATTTAAAACAATAACACGGACAAAGGGTAATGTTGTTGTTTCGTATGCAGCTGGTGGCCGCTGGTTACATCTTTTCCTGGAACTGCGGCAGCGCCGCTGATGCAGTGCCCCTATTACCAGTAAGCTGGTACTGGCAGGGCCGGATCTAGACATGTGGAGGCCCACCCGACCTCAGAATACTAAAAAGGTGACAAGACATATTTACAGTCATCCATAAAGTATATTTTTCAAGAACAAATAATCTGAACTTCGATATAAAATAGAGAATGAGATAAGATGAATATCTTACATATCTTACAACCACTTACAAAGCTTTTGTCCGCAGCCTAATGGAGTACTGCTCTCCCCTCTGGGCTGGTGCTCCTGCCTCCCACCTTTCTCGGCTTCACGCTGTGGAAACCAAGGCATTTCGGATCATTGGCATCTCCCGCAATGAGGCTGAGTCTTTGGGCCTCTCACTCAATCACCGCAGGTTGCTTGGTGGTCTTTCTCTCTTCTACCGTCTCCTCTCCAGCCTCGCTCCCCCCTGCTCTCTCTGTGATTTGTCGCCACCACATTTCCGCAGGGCGCTCAAGGTCCGCCAACAACCCCCTTCTGGTAAAACTACCAAAATCACGAATCGCTGCTCACCTTCACTCTTTCATTCCTCTTTTTTCCCGCCTTTGGAATAAACTCCCTCACTCTAGCCATTCCCATTCTTCCCTCCAGGCTTTCAAAACAGCTGTTCACCACCACCTCTTATCATCCCCCATCCAAATCCTCGATCTTTTCTACCCCCGATAATTTTCTACCCAAGCCCACCTCCTTCAAATTCCCTGCTTTCCTTCCTGAAAGTCCCTGTAATATCCATCTTCTCTTCTCCATGTTCCCCGTCCCATCCCTCTCCCTTCCACAGATCTCCAAATGTCTCTGTTCCCCACTATTTTGTCCTTCCCACTCCCTCCCCTCCTGTCTCATGCCCCCCTTGATGTGCGTTGTGCGTTCGCTCTCATACGAGCCTCGGCAAGGTATACAAAAAAAATCTTCTATCTGTTCCACTAACTACCAACTACCATTCAGGCACTCACAAATACATTTTTCCTTCCAATGTTTTTTTTTCATGAAATATGTGGAGGCCCCCTGGTTGTGGAGGCCCCTGGGCAACTGCCCAGCTTGGCCATGCCTAAATCCAGCCCTGGGTACTGTTCTCATTTTGCCGACTTTGAAAGCATGACAGGTTGAGTCAACCCACCTGGTGTTATTTCAACGATATTGCAGGCTCAAGGCTCAAAATCGGTGAGAGAGCAGGGAGCGGTGGGAGTGAGCAGGAGCAGGAAAGGGGAGAGAGAGAGAGGGGGAGAGAGAGAAAGGGGGAGAGAGAGAGAGAGAGAGAGTGTGAGAGGGGGAGTGTGTGAGAGAGAGAGAGAGAGAGAGAGAGAGAGAGAGAGAGAGAGAGAGAGAGAGAGAGAGAGAGAGAGAGAGAGAGAGAGAGAGAGAGAGAGAGAGAGAGAGAGAGAGAGAGAGAGAGAGAGAGAGAGAGATAGGTGATGGACCGGTCCACTATCCTGGGGGGGGTAGGAACCATCCACCCACCCCACCCCCCACAGAATAATGGACTGGTCCACCCCCCCCCCAGGATAATGCACTGATCCATCCACCCACACCACCCTCCCCCACCCGATGATTATGGACTGGTCCATCTCCCTCTAGGATAATGTACTGGTCCATCCCCCACTTTGGTTAATTGACAGGTCCATCCCCCTCCCCCCGGTAGGATAACGTACTGGTTCATCTCCATTTCCCCAGGATTGCGGACAGATCCGTCCCCACGCTTCGGATTATGGAACTGTCCATCCGCCCCCCCCCCCACCCACACCCCCTCCCCCAGGATAATGAACTGGTCCATCCCCAAGGATTATGGAATGATCCCTCTCCCCGACAGGATAATGGACTGGTCTTACCCCCCCCTCCTTCAGAATTATGGAAGGATCCACTACCACAGCATAATGGACTTGTCCATTGCCCCCACCCCCCACACCCAGACCAATCTCTCCACGCCATCTCAGACCAAGCTCCCCTCCCTCGCCAAGACCAGTCTTCCCCACCCCTCTGCCAGACCAGACCAGTCTCGACCCCTGCTCCCAGACCAGTTTTCCCCCACCCCCACCTCCCACACCAGTTTTGCCTCCCCCCACCACCTCCCAGACCAGTCTTCCACCACCACAGACCAGTCCCCCCACCCACCAAGACCAGACTCTTTCCCCCTGTCAGACCAATTTCTCCCCACCCGCTCCCAGACCAGTCTCTCCCCCTCCTCCAAGACCAGTCTCCCCCCACCACCTCCCAGACCAGTCTTCCACCACCACAGACCAGTCCCCCCACCCCACCTCCCAGACCAGTCTCCCTCTTCCACCTCCCAAACAAGTCTCTACCCCTCCTCCCCCCTATGAAACCAATCTTCCCCTCTCCCCCTCCCCCCCCCACACCAGTATCCCTAGGTTTGTCCCTCTATCCTGCTGTTTTTGTGTTGTTTTCTCCTTTCTACTGTTTTTCATATATTTATGGCTTAATTGCTTATTTATTAATTTATTTTTCTGCATGTTTTGCAAAAGTCTTAAATTACCTGACCTTGATTGGGTTACCCAATGTGTATTTTAATAGATGTTTGCCATTATCCCAACATATAACAGAAATCAATTTTTTGATGATGTCGCAATAGGATTGTGATCTCACCTGCAATTGTAACCATAGTGATGAAACGTCACAGAGAGTTTGTTATTATTTGCTTTGCAGCTTTTAGAGCAGACGCGCTTTGTTCGGTTCGTGTTTTGCTTGTGATTAAATTGTGCTCATTAAGAGAAATGGATTGGAATTCTGGAGAGGGACATCAGTGGAGCTTTGGGAACAATTCCTCATCTCCATCACTTCCAGAATTAATCTGGGAGAGCAGCTCATCTCTGTCACTTCCAGAATCGAGATTGGGGAACAATTACTCATCTCCATCATTTCCAGAATTGAGCTGTGGGAGCAGCTCATCTCCGTCACTTCCAGAATCGAGATTGGGGAACAATTACTCATCTCCATCATTTCCAGAATTGAGCTGTGGGAGCAGCTCATCTCCGTCACTTCCAGAATCGAGATTGGGGAACAATTACTCATCTCCATCATTTCCAGAATTGAGCTGTGGGAGCAGCTCATCTCCATCACTTCCAGAATCGAGATTGGGGAACAATTACTCATCTTCAACACCTTTGGCTCCACCCTTCAGGGTTTGTGAGACTTTGTTTATGGTTACCTATTTTATACGTTTTTACTCATGCAATGAGATTGGTGTTCGGTTCAGGTTTAAGATGACTGCCTTAAGATCTTACGACCTGAAGTTTGAGCCCCTGTCGTGCCGTGAAATAACATCAGGTGGGTTGACTCATCCTGTCATCCTTCTGAGGTTGGCAAAATGAATACCAGCTTACTGGTAACAGGTGGCATTGCATCAGTGGCACAGCCACACTCCCAGCAATGATACAACCAGCAGCCACAGACTGCATCATCTCATCATATAATGGGCGTAAACCTGGAACTTCTAACACACTTTTTCTGAACATATTCTGTTCATACTTCTGAAATCTTCACATTATGTGTTCCATGTATTTACGCAGGTGATTGCGGATTCAAAAAATCGAATATGGATAGAATTTTCCAAGAGGGAATCGATGACGTCACAATCAGCAGAGTTCAGCGGCAAACCGACGGCCCAGTCCCAGACGATGTGCTTTACTTAACAAAGTCCATGAGGTCAGGACGTTAGTTTAACTCAGCATTTACGACTTTTATCCTGCCATGTTGTTAATCTGTTGTTGGAGGTAAAATAGAAACGATGAATATGTCAAATCGTTCGTGTTACTCATCCGGCACGATGTGTCAAGGCCAACAATCTAAAGCGACCGGTCTCAAACACTACCATGGACACCCAGACACACCACCGATATGAACTGAGCTGTTGAATGCGGCGCAAAACATCCAAAGAAAGTACCGTCACCGAGTATTGTGATCCGTCCTGTCCCCCATACCCGTCGTAGACGGGTATCTGCTAGTACGTAATCATAACAACAAGAAGGTCACTCGGTAGAGCGCGTACCTCCGACACGTCATGCCTGATCCACGAGAACATATCGGGCCCAATACATTTTTGAAATATCATGCTGTACAGTACTATATCGTTTTTGGCCCAATCTCTCAACGGTGAAGAATGATTGAAAAATTGTCGTATCCACATCCAGATCCGGATTTGGATCTTCACCAAAATTCAATCAATTCTTCCTTGTCACACTCCCAAACTGTCCACAAAATTTCATCCATATCCGTGCACAACTTTTTCAGATATCCTATACACAAGCAAACAGACAGACAGAAAGGGGTGAAAACATCACCTCCTTCACCTTACGTGGTGGAGGTAAGAAACATTGGGGCAATAACGCTGATCGCTCACCTGGTAAAATAATGGTACTGAGGAGGTAGTCAAAAGTCATGTGGGACGGAATAAGCAAAATGTACCAATGAACCAAAGCTATAGCAAATACCTATTTTGGGGGCAAACCACAACCCGTAAATCCCCTTTAACCTCAATCGTCTCTATGATGTGAACAAACTTTGCTACATCATGAGTGATGAAGGTTGGAGTCAAGTTTCATCGGAATTGTGTGTGTAGTTACAGAGAAGAAAGCAAATACCTATTTTGGGGGAGCAACCCCCCCCCCCTTACACACCGTCAAACCACAATTTTTTGAATGTCATGAACAAACCTTGGTACATCACGGGTGATGAAGGTTGAAATGAAGTTTCATCACAATTGCTTGTGTAGTTTCTGAGAAGAAAGGAAATGCCTCTTTGGGGGATTTGTTTATTGAGGTTAAAAAAAAGCTTTGATCACAGAATAACATCATTTATTCATGTGGAATGGAAATTATTCTGTCTGTTAACATATATATATATATATATATATATATATATATATATATATATATATATATATATATATATATATATATATATATATCTTCTCTTCTTCTCCTTTCGGCTGCTCCCGTTACGGGTCGCCACAGCGGATCATCCGATCCGCATAGTGATTTGGCACATGTTTTACGCCGGATGCCCTTCCTGACACAACCCTGGTCGCCTCTTACGACACAGGGATATGGTACACCTATTTTAACCGGGGTATACACTGGCCCAGTACACTGGTACTCATTTCGCCGACCTCGGAAGGATGACAGGCTGAGTCAACCCCCTGGTGTATTAATTCAGTGGCCCAACGGGGCTTGAACTCAGGACCTTTTGGATCCCAAGCCGCTGCCCTAACCACTGCGCCAACACACCAGGCTATATATATATATACACAAACATACACACACACAGAGTGACAATAGAAAGTCCACACCACCCTTTCAAAATTTTCACCTTAAGTTGCCTTATATCCTGGAATTAAATTTCATCAAATCAGACTTTTTCCACCTTTGTTTACACATCGTAACCCACAACTTCCAAGTGAAAAACAAATTCTACAAAATTCAGAAAATTAATTAAAATACAAAACTCGAATATTTTGGTTGGATAAGTGTCCTCCCCCCTGAGTTAATACTTGGTGGAAGCACCTTTAACAGCAATTACAGTTGTGAGTCTGTTTGGATTGGTCTCTACCAACTTTGCACACCTTGATTGGGCAATATTTCCCCATTCTTCTGTAAAAAACTGTTCAAGCTCAGTCAAGTTGTGTGGAGTGTGTTGATGGACAGCAATCTTCAAGTCATGCCACAGATTTTCGATTGGATTTAGTTCGGGGCTCTGACTGAGTCATTCAACGACATTTATATTTTTTTACTGATCCACTCCAGTGTAGCTTTGGCTGTGTGGTTCGGGTCATTGTCATGCTGAAAGGTGAACTCCCGTCCCAATTTCTTCTTTCTTGCAGATGGTAACAGGTTTTCCACTCGGATTTTTCTGTATTTTGCTCCATCCATTTTCCCTTCTATCCTGACAAGTGCCCCAGTCCCTCCTAATGAGAAACATCTCCAGAACATGATACTGCCACCACCATGCTTCACAGTAGGGATGGTGTTCTTTGGGTGTTGTGCTGTATTGGTTATATGCCAAACGTCACACTTTACATTTCGGCCAAAAAGTTACATCTTTGTTTCATCAGACCACAAAACTTTTTGCCACATTTTCAGAACCTCCGAAGTGTTTTTTTGCATACTTCAAATGGGACTCAAGGTGGGCTTTTTGAATAATGGCTTACTACTTGCCACCTTACCGTACAGGCAAGACTTGTGGAGTGCTTGGGATATTATTGACACATTCAAACAGTGACCAGTCTTTACCAAAAAGGCATGTAGCTCTTTCAAAGTTGCAATTGGTCTCTTGTTGACCTCTCTGATCAGTCTCCTCCTTGCTTGGGCATTCAGTTTGGAGGGACGGCCTGATCTAGGCAGGCTCTTGGTCGTACGATACACCTTCCATTTCTAAATTATTGTCTTGACTGTGCTCCAAAGGATATTCAAGGCGTTTGAAATATTTTTATAGCCATCCCCTGATCTGGGCCTTTCCACAACTTTATCCCGGGGGGTATTTAAAAAGCTCTTTGGTGCTCATCGTTGAATGTTTGCTGTGAAGTGTACTTCCCAGCAGAGGAAACCTGCAGGAACAGCTGATTTTATTCTTAAATAATCAGAATCACTACAATTTAACATGGGTAGAGGCCAATTAACTTGTGTGATTTTGAAGATTATTGATTACACCTGAGCTAATTTACAATTGCTATTATAAGGGGGGTGGACACTTATCCAACCAAAATATTCGAGTTTTGTATTTTAATTAATTTTCTGAATTTTGTAGAATTTGTTTTTCACTTGGAAGTTGTGGGTTACGATGTTAAAATAAAAGGTGGAAAAAGTCTGATTTAATGAAATTTAATTCCAGGTGATAAGGCAACAAAAAGGTGAAAATTTTGAAAGGGGTGTAGACTTTCTATAGGCACTGTAGATACATTAGAGCGGACATGCTGGTGTTCAGCACATCATTTTTGGAAGCCATCTTGGAGTCTGTATGATGACGATGTCTTCCAATGACGATAACGACACTCAAATCTTTCATGAACCGGCTGGTCAGGCACGACGTTCGACAAAGGTTAGACAGGAATTGGTAATTTGCCCAGGGTGTTGGCAATAGCTTGCTGACTCTTTGCAAAGGACATTGTGGGATCTTTAATGTCCACCAACTGTTATCGGTGTTGGGATGCCCAGTTTAACGGCCATCGGAGGGATGGCACACACATTGATAAATCACCCTCTCTGTAAAACACCAGGATGACAGTTTGTAGCTGGTTCGGGATTCGAACACAGGCTGGAAAAGCAAAAACAGCACCGAAAGCAGACGCCGATGCACGGACACGCACTTCGACTTCGATATAATAGATTTGTTAATACTTTATTTATTTAGTTTTCGATACATACCATGAGCTAAAAAAAATCTGCTGCTGTGATTTTGCTTTGTTTATGACCTTGTTGCTGTTCTAATTTGGGATCTTAATCAAAGAAAATTATTTCAAAAAGTTACAAAAGAAAAAGGAAGGGGCAAAAACCCTGTTGGATGCAGAGGTTCTAATCAGAGGCCATGGTTGCCTCGCAACACGTCGGATAGCAGAGTTATCTGTGTCAGGCGGCCTCGGGACCAGAGGTCGGATCGAGATCCGAGGAGTTCTCTCGTGATAAACCCAGACCCCGGATCCATAACAATATATTGTAAGGTTAAAGGAGCCATTACAAAAGGATGACAATGTCCATCGGTCAGTTATTTCAGCTTTTTTTTTTGCCTCTTCTCCCTTATTGCTGGCCGGATTATTTTGAGACTGACCGTCAGAGCCACTCGGGTCCATTATATGAAAATCAGTTTGATGGCTTTCCCATCGAGATATACTGTACAGGGTGTCCCTAAAAAAATGACATCATTTTGTAGTCTAATAACATAGCTAATTCTCGCTCAAATGATCGCAAATTTTAACAAAATGTGTAAAAACTAACTAGGTTGAATGTTTAATTCTTATCTCAATGAGAATGTACCAGGAAGATGGATTGGGCATGCCAGTGATAATGACAATGTGCTGTTGAAATGGCCACCCCATTCACCTGACTTGACGCCTTGTGATTTTTTTTCTATGGGGCTATGTGAAAGGACTAGTCTATATCCCTCTCTTCCTACAAGCCCAGAGGAACTTAAGCAGAGAATCACTGAGGCGCTGGAGAATGTTACGCAAGGCATGCTACAGCGTGTTTGGCAGTAGCTGGACCACCGACTTGACGTGTGTCGTGTCACAGGCGATGCGCATATTGAACATTTGTGAAGTTTTGAGAAAACGGTTATAAAATCTACATCCCTCTGAATCTCTTTCTCAAATTTTAATAAATAAATATTGTATTGTTCAACATGAAGCCGATTTACTTTTGTTTGCCTGGGACATGTAGTTACTTAGATATTCAAGTTTCAAATGATGTCATTTTCTTGGGGACACCCTGTATATAGAGAACGTAATGAGCATTGTGGAGCACTCTATTGATATCCAATGGGCCACAAGTGGAGTATTCACGTGGAATTCGTTCACGAAGGATAACGAGTGAAATGTGACACAAATACTCCACGGGTTACCCATCTGATCCGAAGAGTGGTACACAACGCCATTGAGGGTTTATATTTATGCCATGATCCCGAAAATTTGATGTTTTTGGATGGAAAACATCTCAGATCTTCAGCACAAAACTTGCCCGATCGATGATGTCACAGTCGGGATTAGGTACTCCAAGATGGCCGCCACAAGTTTCACGTTCCACCGTTGGAAATGACCAGCATGTCCATTCTATTATATACTGTTGGACCCCGCTAATCGTGGATTGGCTATACACGGACCCCGTGTATTCGCCAGTCATAAAGTGTGACCCGTTTTGACATTTGCGGTTTTAATTATTTATATATTTATTTATTTATGTTCACACTTCAGGACCGCTGGTCTCCTCTGTCCTTCTGCGAAATTGGAAATCAGCCAACATCACAGAACTACATAAAAAGGAGCAAAAGCAGATCCCCTTAATTGCAGCCCAATGAGCTTACTATTCTTCCCATCATCAGCAAAGTAATGCAATCCATCATTGCAGTTGACATAAAATCATTCATTTTCTCCAACAGCCTCATCTCATGTCATCAATTCAGATTCAGACCTCGTCACTTTACCTTGGACATGCTGCTTCTACTCTCCCAACAATGGTGGAAGACCTCAATATCAGACATGAGATGAGGACCTCTCTCTGGACATAAATTCTGGCATCTTTGCTTGCTCTGAAGATTGTCTGCCTATGGAATTCAAGGCCAACTCCACTCTTGGATGACTGACTTCCTCCACCCTTATCGTCAACGAGTGACTTTCAATGAAACCCTTTCTTCTTCTGTCCCTCTCAATGCGGGATTACCCAAGGCAGTGTCGAGGCGCCATCTTATTCCTAATCTTCATCAATGATCTCTCTGACTCTGGAAAGCCCTCTTTATCTCATTGATTCCATTCTCAGCCATGACTTCTCTCATCCTTCTGACAGACGGGCAGCAACCTCTTCCCTCTCCTCAGACCTTGACAAAATCAAACTGGTCAAACACAATTTTGTTTGTGTATGCAAATTGAGCACCCTTTGTGTTTTCCCTTACCCCTCATTGTTATCTACATCCCTCGTCTGATTGTGTCTGTTCTCCCTCTGCCATGCTGGTGTTTTCTCCTTTCTCCTGCTTTTCCCTTTGTTATGTTGTGTCCTGATTTGTTCTGTGTAACAAAAAAAATGTAATAATATAAATGTAATCGACCATGTAATTTAAAAAAAAAACGTTTACCACGCACCTATTTTTGGTGCGTGTACAGTTTACCACGTTGGCCCACTAATACCGCATATTGTCTCTAACCACCTCGACAATTCGATCACGTCCCCTACAGTTGGAGTCTTAGATGTGACCAAATCATTTAATTGATAACGTTTCTCTGTGGTATTTTTATTGTTTCTTTCAATGTAAAAACTGTAAGCCTGGTGTTGGCTTCGTGATTAGGGTGGCAACTTGGGATCCTAGGGTCTTGAGTTCAAGCCCTGTTGGCCACTGAATTAATACACCAGGGGGTTGACTCAGCCTGTCATCCTTCCGAGGTCGGCGAAATAAGTACCAGTGTGTATTGGTAGAGGGGCACTGCATCAGCGACACTAACACGCTTCCAAGAAATGATAGCCACCCCGGCAGCTAGACTACCATAAGCAAGATAGAACAAGAATATAACAACTGGATTATTAAGGTGATATGATATTGAGAAATATATATTAAAAAAAACAAAATTGTGAACACTCTTTATCTGGTGTTTTACAGACAATTACGTTTTCTTACACTTTGTGTTTAGATCCAGAACTATGAGCTCATCAAGAAGCTCGGGCAAGGAACCTTCGGAACCGTTTATCAGGCAAGGCATATCTACTCCAATGCTGAGGTACGGAAAAGTGAGGTGTGAAGCTTTAAAGTGTAAAAGTGCTTCGTGTTCAGGAAGGGTTAATCAAAAATCTACTCTAACTGTACCTGTAAATTCATTCATTAACCCACGCACACAAAACACAAAGTGGGGTTCGTCAAAAATGAAGAAGAAGACCTTTCTAACCCACCATGTTTAATTCAAAAGGGTAAATCCAAAGGGTAATTCTAAAGGGTTATTCCAAAGGGTAATTCCAAAGTATAATTCAAAAGGGTGATTCAAAAAGTTAATTCTAAAAGGTAATGCTAAAGGTAATTTAAAAGGTAATTCCAAAAGGTGATTCCAAAAGGTAATTCGAAAGGGAAATTTTAAAGGTAATTCCAAAGTATCATTCTAAAGGGAAATTCTAAAGGGTGATTCTGAAAGGTAATTATAAAGGGTGATTCTTAAAGGTAATTATAAAGGGGAATTCTAAAAGGTAATTCTAAAGGGTAATTCTAAAAGGTAATTCTAAAAGGTAATTCTTAAGGGTGATTCTAATAGGTAATTCTAAAGGGTAATTCTAAAAGGTAATTTTAAAGGGTAATTCTAAAAGGTAATTATAAAGGCTGATTCTTAAGGGGAATTCCAAAGGCTGATTCCAAAGGGTGATTCAAACAGTAATTCTAAAGGGTAATGCTAAATGGTGATTCTAAAGGGTGATTCTGAAGTGCAATTCAAAAGGGTAATTCTAAAAGGTAATTCCAAAATGTAATGCTAAAGGATAATTCTAAAAGGTGATGCCAAAAGGTAATGCCAAAGGAAATTTAAAGGTAATTCCAAAAGGTAATTCGAAAGTGTCATTCTTAAGGGAAATTCTAAAGGGTGATTCTAAAAGGTAATTATAAAGCGTATTTCTAAAGGGTAATTCTAAAAGGTAATTCTTTAGGGTGATTCCAAAAGGTAATTCTAAAGAGTAATTCTTCAGGGTGATTCTAAAAGGGTGATTCTAATAGGTAATTCTAAAGGGTAATTCTAAAAGGTAATTCTAAAGGCTGATTCCAAAGGGTGATTCAAAGGGTAATTTTAAAGGGTCATTTTAAAGGGTGATTCTGAAGGGTAATTCTAAAGTGCGATTCAAAAGGGTAATTCTAAAAGGTAATTCCAAAATGTAATGCTAAAGGATAATTCTAAAAGGTAATTCTAAAGGGTGATTCTGAAGGGTAATTTTAAAGGGTGATTCGAAAGGGTAATTTTAAAGGGTAATTCCAAGGGGCAATTCTAAAAGGAAAATATAAAAGGTGATTCTGAAGGGTAATTCGAAAGAGTGATTCCAAAAGGTCATTATAAAAGGTGATTCGAAAGGGTAATTCCAAAGGGTAATTCCAAAAGGCAATTATAAAGGGTGATTCTTAAGGGTGAATCTAAAAGGTAATTCCAAAGGGTAATTTTGAAGGGTAATTCTAAAGAGTAATTCCAAAAGGGTAATTCCAAAGGGTATTTCTAAAGGGTGATTCAAATTGGTGATTCTAAAGGGTTTTTCAGGGTGATTCTAATGGGTGATTCTAAAGGGTGATTCTAATGCAAACTATTGTGGGTAATTCGAAATGGTGATTCCAAAGGGTGATTCTCAAGGGTGATTGTAAAGGGTAATTCTAAAGGGTGATTGTCAAGGGTGATTGTAAAGGATGATTCTGAAAGATGATTTTAAAGGGTGATTCTAAAGGGTAATTCTAAAGGTTAATTCTCAAAGGTAATTCTAAAGGGTGATTATAATGCTAATTCTTGTGGGTAATGCAAAAGGGTGATTCCAAAGTGTGATTCTAAAGGGGAATTATAATGGAAATTCTCAAGGGTGATTCTCAAGGGTAATTGTAAAGGATTATTCTCAAGGGTGATTTTAAAGGGTGATTCTAAAGGGTAATTCCAAAGGGTAATTATCAAAGGTTATTCTAAAGGGTGATTGTAAGGGGGTAATTATAATGGTATTTCTAATAGGTGATTCCAAAAGGTCAGTCTAAAAGGTAATTGTAAAGGGTAATTATAATGGTAATTCTGAAAGGTGATTCTCAAGGGTAATTGTAAAGGGTAATTCTAAAGGGTGATTATAATGGTAATTCTGAAGAGTAATTCTCAAGGGTGATTGTGATGGTAATTCTGAAGGGTAATTCAAAATGGGAATTCTGAAGGGTAATTCTGAAGGCTAATTCTAAATGGTAATTCTGAAGGGTAATTCAAAAGGGTGATTCTAAAGGGTGATTCTCAAGGGTGATTCTAAAGGGTAATTCTAAAGGGTGATTCTAAAGGGTGATTGTAAAGGGTGATTCCAAAGGGTAATTCTAAAGGGTGATTCTAAAGGGTGATTGTTGAGGGTGATTCTAAAGGGTAATTCTAAAGGGTAATTCCAAAGGGTGATTCTAAAGAGTGATTCCAAATGGTAATTATAAATGGTGATTCGAAAGGGTAATTCCAAAGGGTAATTCCAAAGAGCAATTATAAAGGGTGATTCTTCAGGGTGAATCTAAAAGGTAATTCTAAAGGATAATTTTGAAGGGTAATTCTAAAGGGTAATTCCAAAAGGGTAATTCCAAAGGGTATTTCTAAAGGGTGATTCTAATTGGTAATTCTAAAGGGTTCTTCAGGGTGATTCGAATGGGTGATTCTAAACTGTGATTCTAATGCTATATCTTGTGGGTAATTCTAAACGGTGATTCCAAAGGGTGATTCTCAAGGGTGATTGCAAAGGGTAGTTCTAAAGGGTGATTGTAAAGGGTGATTGTAAAGTATGATTCTGAAAGATGATTTTAAAGGGTGATTCTAAAGGGTAATTCTAAAGGGTAATTCTCAAAGGTAATTCTAAAGGGTAATTATAATGCTAATTCTTGTGGATAATGCTAACGGGTGATTCCAAAGCGTGATTCTAAAGGGTAATTCTAAAGGGTGATTATAATGGTAATTCTGAAGAGTAATTCTCAAGGGTGATTGTGATTGTAATTCTGAAGGGTAATTCAAAAGGGTAATTCTAAAGGGTAATTCTGAAGGCTAATTCTTAATGGTAATTCTGAAGGGTAATTCAAAAGGGTGATTCTAAAGGGTAATTCTAAAGGGTGATTATAATGGTAATTCTGAAGAGTAATTCTCAAGGGTGATTGTGATTGTAATTCTGAAGGGTAATTCAAAAGGGTGATTCTAAAGGGTAATTCTAAAGGGTGATTGTAAAGGGTGATTCCAAAGGGTAGTTCTAAAGGGTGATTCTAAAGGGTGATTGTTAAGGGTGATTGTTAAGGGTGATTGTTAAGGGTGATTCTAAAGGGTGATTCTAATGGGTGATTATAAAGGGTAATTATAATGCAAATTCGAAAGGGTGATTCTAAAGGGTAATTCCCAAGGAAAATTCCCAAGAGTGATTCTCAAGGGTGATTCTAAAGGGTAATTCTAAAGGGTAATTCTAAAGGATAATTCCAAAGGGTAATTTTAAAGGATGATTCTAAAGGGTGATTCTAAAGGTTGATTCCCAAGGATGATTCTAAAGGGTGATTCTAAAGGGTAATTCCAAAAGGTAATTATGAAGGCTAATTCTAAAGGGTAATTCTAAAGGGTTCTAAAGGGTATTCTAAAGGGTAATTATAATGCCAATGCTAAAGGGTAATTCCAAAGGGTGATTCCAAAGGGTTATTCGAAAGGGTGATTTTAAGTCTGATTCAAAAGGGTGATTCTAAAGGGTAATTGTAAAGGGTAATTCTCATGGGTAATTCTAAAGAGTGATTCTAATGGGTAATTGTCAAGGGTAATTCTCATGGGTAATTCTCAAGGGTGATTCTCAAGGATAATTCTAAAGGGTAATTCTATAGGGTAATTGTAAAGGGTAATTCTATAGGGCAATTCCAAAAGGTAATTCGAAAGGGTAATTCTAAAGGGTGATTGCAAAAGGGTAATTCTAAAGGGTGATTGTAAAGGATAATTCTCAAGGGTGATTGTAAAGGATAATTCCAAAAGGTAATTCTAAAGGGTAATTCTAAAGGGTGATTCTGAAGGGTAATTCCAAAAGGTAATTATAAAGGGTGATTCTCATGGGTGATTCTAAAGGGTAATTTTAAAGGGTGATTGTAAAGGTAATTCTAAAGGGTGATTCTAAAGGGCAATTATAATGGTGATTCTCAAGGGTAATTCTAAAGGGTAATTCTAAAGGGTAATTCCAAAGGGTGATTCCAAAGCGTGATTCCAAAGAGTAATTCTAAAGGGTAATTCTTAAGGGTAATTCCAAAGGGTAATTCTAAAGGGTGATTCCAAAGAGTAATTCTAAAGGGTAATTCTAAAACGTAATTATTAAGAGTGATTGTAAAAGGTAATTCTGAAGGGTAATTCTCATGGGTGATTCTAAAGGTAATTCTAAAGGGTGATTGTAAAGCATAATTCCAAAAGGTAATTATAAACGGTGATTATAAAGGGTAATTCTAAATGGTAATTATAAAGGTAATTCTAAAGGGTGATTCTAAAGAGTTATTATAATGGTAATTCTCAAGGGTGATTCTCAAGGGTAATTCCAAAGGGTGATTCCAAAGGGTGATTCCAAAGGGTGATTCCAAAGGGTAATTCCAAAGGGTGATTCCAAAGTGTAATTCTAAAGGGTGATTCCAAAGGGTAATTCTCATGGGTAATTGTAAAGGGTAATTATAATGGTAATTCTTGTGGGTAATTGTAAAGGGTAATTCTAAAGGGTAATTATAATGGTAATTCTCAAGGGTGAATCTAAAGGGTAATTCTAAATGGTGATTCTCAAGGGTGATTCTCAATGGTAATTATTAAGCGTGATTGTAAAGGGTAATTAAAATGGTAATGCTAAAGGATTTTTCCAAAGGGTGATTATAAAGGGTAATTCTAAAGGGTGATTCTCAAAGGTATTTCTTAAAGGTGATTGTAAAGGGTAATTATAAGGGTGATTGTAAAGGTCATTCTAAAAGGTCATTCTAAAGTGTAATTCTAAAGGGTGATTGGAAAGGGTAATTATAATGGTAATTCTAAAGGGTAATTCTTAAGGGTAAGGATGAAGGATAATTCATAAGGGAAGTTCTAAAGGGTTTCATTTGTTTCATGGCTTTGCCTATTTCATGTTAAACATGCCAAACTAAACCACTTCCTTCAGACATGGTTGTGATTTTTAAAAAAATTATTTTTTACACTTTGTCTGTCTGGCAGTCTAACAAAATAAAAAATCATTCCAAACAGAAAACATTGTGTTTTTAAGGACGTCATATAGGACACAAACCACAGACATTAAGAACTAATGTAACATATTGAGTAAGGTGGTGTAAAAGATGCTGTATCAATGACGGTAAATTTCCCCCCAATGTTTTTTTTTTTTTCTGGAGAACACAAATCACCTTTTTGGCACTTTCAAAGCCATTCCATGTAATGGAACTTGGACAACATCATACGGCATTTTACATCATCATCACCAATCAAATTTGCTGCTCGCAGACCCCGACCGTGTCCTTTTCTTTCAAGACTGCGGGGTGGGGAGTGGGGCTAAGGTGTATCAAGAGTTTACCATTTTACCATCAAGTCCTTCCCGTACTTTGCTATGGGCTGTGAATTGCATTAAAATGAGTATAAATGCAACAAAGTTCACCTGGATTTTTTTTTGTTAAACCTTCATGCATTTACAAACTCCCCTTTTTGCTATACCTTACTGTACCTTTTGTTGATAGAGCCTGATGCCATGTTTGACTGTTACCATTGGATGAACATGTCACCATGTTTTGGTGATTTAGCAACGTATGCACGATACTTGTGAGAAGTCGATTGTTGTAAATAATATCCCTCAAAGCTATGTACCTATTAATGACAGACTTTTACTTGTCTTTCTCTTCTAGTTTGCTCTGAAAGTTTCCCTCAACGGTGACTGGAACAAAGTGAGTATTTGTTCTTCCCCTTGTCGACCCCGCAATGAGGTTGGAATGACCGGGGAAGTTGTAGTTATGGTAGTACTGTGTAGTCGTTCAGTTGTGTCTTTAAAAAACAAAATTTCTGGTTTCTCACACAAAGTAGGATCAAGAATCCATTCCAGAAAACAAACTCTCCCATTATATTTGGTCTGACACCCCATTGAGTCATTCAAACAGCTTTGTGTGCACACCGAGCATAAAACTCGAGGAAAGCTGATACACAAGGACGTGGGCTATCAGATGAGTTCATTTCATTTCACATGATGTTCCTTTATTACAAACATTGCTCTCTCTTTCTCTTTTTTGCAGTTTTCAAAAGAAGTCTCAATAATGTCTTCATTAAATCATCCAAACATCAGTAAGTGAGGGTTTCATTTCAATGGACAAATTGTAATCATCATTCTGCTGATGTTCTGCTTGTGTCATCACCGGTATTCACTGACAAGTGGACTTCATAACCGTTGGTCTTTGAAATGTTTTTTTTCATAAAATAATTGCAGAAAATTTGAATAAATACTTTGGTATTTCCGTTTATTGTTTGGTATATATCATAAAAAATGGCTCAACTAACGAGTTTACTTCTATCCCTGGTTCAGCAAACTTTTTTTCTCACACAGACCAAAAGAATGATGTCTCAAAGAAGATTTTTTTTTACAACATATTTTATGAAATCATTAAGTAATAGGATTACTGAATCGTGCAGAGGTGGTTCACTTATCTTGGAGCTACCTAGTCTGGATTCGATTCCCGACCTGATTATAAATTGTAAGATAGATGCTTCACAGGCAGGGCGTTGCACCACAAAGTTCTCCGTCCCTCGGATACATATTATGCTGGATCTTACATCTCCTAGCATTAGCTGAAGAATGTTAAAGACCCCTAGTATTGCCAACCTATGGCTGTTTATCAATGCTCTGTCCTTTTAAGTGCTAAGTGTCAAGCAAGGAAGCAGCATGTACCATTGTTAAAGTCTTTGGTATGACGTGGCTGGGTTTCGATCACTGACCTCCCAGACTCAGAGTGGACACTTTAACCACTGTGCCATAGAGTCTGCTTATGGATCCTGCAAACCCACCCTGAGGACCTATCTGAATTGTGGACCCTTTGTATCTTTCTAAAAAGTCGACCATTTTGTGTTGTCCACACCTCTCGGGGGTCTGAGGCCAGTTGCTCTGCACTGGGGGTGTCGAAGGATCCACGGTCTCATGAGAATGATAATGGCTCAGTACAGGTGTTCCAAGGACTCAGGGTCACATGACAATTATAAGAGCATGATAATTGATGATCTCATGGGTCTTAAGATTTCGTCACTCTGCATCCAGTAGATCCACAGCAGGACATTTCAATACCAAGGTACACAAGTTGTACGGATACAAACTACTTTCCCATTCGAAGGAATGTCCAGAACATGCTTTATGTGGAACTTAATGCTGAGTATCTCAGTAGATATGCCACATCATTCACAGGAAAAATGGGGGTGGAGGGGATAGGGGGCATTTGAAGGCCTCACCATAACTTATGGTTCTCATCATGAAGTTACTCTTCACTTCATTGATGTATTCAATGTAATGTGAACTTTTTAATTATGCATTTTGCTCATTATATAGTTTCCTTTATGCTGCACTGTGCCATCCCCACCTAGTTAGAATATTTGATGCTAACAAGATGAAGGAAATGATGTACATGGTGATGGAACTTGCACCTGGAGGTATGTTTCTTGACAACTTCTCTTCTTAAGGTGTGATGTCTGTTCCTAATTCACTGTGGATTACATATGGCTTTGCCGTGTCATTTATGCAATGAGTTGTGTACCTTTTGGTAAGTGCTACGTTTGGTGAAGCTTGTTCAAGCACATTCTACATCAATATAAGTAATAACATGATGTCTGTTTTTGTTTCCCATCTTGTCTCTCACTCCTTCATGGATGGTCACCAAACTTCATCGGCATCAATAACAATGTCTTACAATTCTGCTTATCGCATCTAAATTTACTTCCAACTTCTATTCTGTTCAGCCTGGCTGAAACTAAGCTTTTCTCAAAGGGTTTGCCATGCTTGATTATTTATTTATTTGTATGCAGCCTTTGGCTACTTGGCTGCATCATTTTCTGAGGGCACGACTGTGCTGCTAATGCAATGCCCCCTGTTACCAATTTTGCTGACTTCGGAAAGGCAGCAGAATGAGTCAATCTGCCTGGTGTTAATTCAACGGTGAAAAAAAAAAACAGGGGCTTGAACTCAACATCCCAAGATCTGAAGCCAGCCACCCGAACCGTTATGCCAACACCAGGCTTGCCATGCTGCATTTGTTGAAAAGCGCTTATGATGCCATCCTGTCATGAGTGATGTTCTTGTTTTCCATACCATCTTATCACCCATCAATCACCCTGTTGTTTTCCATAATTTTCCATTTAAGGTGAGAAACAAACAATTATTTAATTCAAAGCTGCTTGTGCAAATAAACTTAATTCAGGGAGTATTTAGTTATCGTTTTGTAGGAAAGTAATAATTGCTGCATAATGTCTGCTAAAAAAAAGGAGTCACGCAGACAAGTTTTACGCAGACAGACACACAGACGCACACAATTTCTGAAGGATTGATTTCACGATATTGTATCGAATCAAAAAGAATGTCCCGTCTTGTATTCCCAACGGAGCTCATGGGTCAGGATGATGTGATTCCAGGTGAAATTTCAAAACGGCAATTTAGAGGCATGTAATATCGAACAAAACAAGAAAAAGAGCAATCAGAGATTGCAGACCCTCACCAGGACTTGTTTTGTGTGGTGTTTGTGTACTGGTGTGTTTCGTAATTAATAAGAAACATCATCAGAACGGTCAATTTATAACTGCTGGCAGTGATGACTGGGTACCAAGATGTCCCATTTTGATGCAACCACGCTTTGAACGGACACCTGATCCTGAGCAATGACGTTTTTTAAAAATTATGATTCAATTGAATTTAGATTGGGATTTAAATAAATTCAATTCAAATCAAATGGAAGACCAAATAGGTACAGTCCTGCATTGGAGTAATCAGAAGGAAGCCAAACAAGCAAAAAGCAAAGATGAAGTCATCAGGAGGAACCTAAATAGGATTTGCATTTCAGCTGCTACTCCTCTACCCTCAAACTCATCCAGGCACAGCCAAGTGAACCTGATTCAAAAAAAATAAAAAAATAATAAAAAAGAACCCATATCAAAAAATTTAATAATTCTGGCTGCTTGAAATTTAATTCTGGCTGCCATGTCCGATCAAGTTGAAATTTAAAACATATATTCTACATCACGACTGGATCATAAATTTGAAATTTCACATCGATTGAGTCAGCAGTTCCGGAGAAAACATGATACACTATTTTTCTTCAATCCAATATGGCTGCCAAATCATGTGACATATCAATTATTCCATAACAAAGTTGTACACCCATGGCTTGCGGAACACTTGTGGGGAAGATTCCCCTCGATCTGTCCAGCCGTTCTGGAGGAGAAGACATTTGTAGGTTTTAGGGTAAATCAAATATGGCTGCCAAACCATGTGACCTATGATGTCCGATGTGTGAAAATTTTGTTCTTCATCGATAAGCGGTCAAACGTGTGAAGTTTCGCCTTGATCTGTTCAGCCACTTCAGAAAAGAAGATTTTTGAAGGTTTTTTTTTTTGAACAATGTAACTGCCGAATCACGTGACCAATGATGTCATCAAAAAATTTCTGTGCACCATTTTATCTCGAAATGACCCTCAACATTTTTCATACTGATCAGATGTTGCATTCTACATCAGCAATTATGACGTCATAAAAAGCACATGTATTCCCCATGAGGAGTACTTGCCATGTGCCAAGGTTCAATTATTTTCCTTGGTGCAGTTTCAGAGAAACAGAGGTCCAAAGTTTTTTATTTTTTTTTTCCAACATGGCGACCACACCACGTGACCTATGACATCATAATTATCAATGAAACATTCTATTTGAGCAGTCGCTCCTACAATGAAAATTTCGTTTTGACCCGACAAGCGGTTGCAAAAAAACCCACTAAATTTCTGTGCGGATAAACAAACAAACAGACGAACAAACAAACAAACAAACGAACCCAAATGCAATACCCTCTCCTTTGACGAGGGTAATAATTTTACACATTGATAAAATAATGAAGTACCCCATTTATAGCAAAGTGGCTTACTTCATCATAGAGTCAGACAGACAAGCATCAGGAGCCACTAAAGTGGTGGCAACTTGGCAACAGTGGCTTCAATGTTGAAAAATCAATTATGTCTTTGCTTTGGTAATATACCATGGATGGATAGTGTGACCATCCAACCCAGTCCCCCAAAACACTTTTCCCTGCATTTGACTCAACAAACTCTTCTCTCTCATCAGTGATCCTCCAAAATCCCGAGTGCTCTTCGTGATTGTTGTCGAATCTGTATATTTCACTTAAATGTTTCAGTCACTCATGGCATCTGTCTGATTAATCTGCACAGGTGATCTGGATGATTATCTCGAGAAATGTACACTCATGACTGAGGAACAGGTGCGCCCTATTATTCATCAGGTGAGCTGAGCCTCCGTGGACGGCCTTCGTCGTTTGTGATGTTTATTGTGTGGTTTATAAACACCATATTTTAAATGAACAAGATTTGTGTGAAACTCCTATTTGCATATCCACCCTTTAAGTCAGTCCTTTCTTTCCAGGCAGCTTGTGTATTGAGATACATACACAGTAAGAACATCATGCATGGAGACATAAAGGTAAAATGAATCTGCACAAAACATGAGGATCATGCAGTCTGAGAAGGACATCAGTTAAAGATGTGGATTGGGAGAGGTTTTTGTGTGGGGAAAGAGGAAAATTATTGAGAAATGATTGAAAGCTTTACTGGTATTGTTTCATTTGAGTTTCTTGGTGTGAGGGTGTGTGTAACAAGGATAGTGAGCACCATCAGAGGCCTTTTAAAGATTGGTACACATTTGCAGCAATTCACTGGACAAGCTCACGGTTAATTGTGACAAAGTGCAGTGAAACCGAGTACAGAGGAACTCTGTTTTCTCAAACGTTTATGGAGGAAACATTGTGTTTGTGCACCAGTATTACATCATACTATCATGTCAGACAGGCTCCGTTAACATGGGCCATCTGCGTCGGGATCTTTCGTCCTGTGAATTGCTGAATGTTTTAAAATTATGACTGTGTTCACTTTAATTTACAACTTTACCGTTGCCAAGGTCCCACAAATAAACTGAAATTGATGGCACACACACAGGAGGCAGATGTATGGAAGACATTTTCTTACCTTTGAAAGGGTTTATTTGAAATGAATATGGAGGAAAAGGTGGATGCGACGAGTAGCTCGGAACAAACCATGCAAATAAATAGACACAATGAGGGAGAGGTGAATATGCAAACTCGTATCAAATGAATAAATAAAGGGCAAATCCTAACCCACACTAGGAGTCACAGATCACACTCATGCAAACATTAAAATTGCAGGTGAGGACTTTCCTTTGGCGATGCGTGGGGTGCAGGAAGATGGTGTAGCTCAGCAACAGTGTCCACGTCTCAGAGAGCCGTCCTCCCTTAGCAACGGTGAAAGGGAGCCAGCAATGAAGTGAGCCAGTGAAAGTGAGCCCAAAGATGAGGCAAAACCGAGAAAGCAGAAAGCAACCTTTTTTGGTCTCAACAGATTCTACTCCCTTGGGACATGCACCCAGAGCAAGCCCTCGTGACCCTCTCTCTCTCTGCGCTTCTCATTCACCCTCGAGTCCTCTGGCATGCAGGGAGCTCTTGTGTGCCCTTTCTCTCGACCCCTCCATGTCCTTCTGGGTGAAGTCCTCCTCCAGGCCATCCTGCCCACAGGGCGGCCCCAATAAAAATAAATCTTTCCATGCTTCTGAGCCCGACAGCACATCACGTCATCATGGCTTGTACACATTGGCTTGAGATATTATCACGGCCTTTTTGAAGCATGTGATGTGTTCCTTTTTGTGATGTGCAGTCCTCACCTGGCCCCACCCACAAACAAGATGCAATTCCACATGCAATATTATCCTGACTATCCTATCTATAAATTACATACACTGCCTCCTCAGCATCGCATGCAACAAAACGACTTCCTTTCACGGGTCCCTGATACCTGGGACAGGTCACAGGTCCCTTTATTCAAGTAGTTTTGATGCATTGACTGTGCAAACCTGATTACCAGTTGAGTTTGATTACCTCCAGCCAGTTCCTACTGAATAATTTCCAAGGATGATGATCAAAGACAAGTTGAAATTAGAACGGCACTCGCATAGTCTCTCCTCGTGCATTCATTCTGAACAAAAATACCATCAAAAATGGAGCACGCTGCTGTTATGGCCCACTTCTATTATAGCGCATATACCCATATCATCCATGCACCCGATTATGTCACATAGTTTATTGGCATGGATTATGAAAGTCATAAATTTCATTCTTCACTCACACCTGGTCATCGATCATATATAAGAAGTTTCAGGTTTTTCAGTTAAAGATTTAAATTCAACCATTTATGGCTGGAATCCCACTTCACCGATGACATCATCATTATCACCCAAGATACCCCATGGGAAGTTGATGACATGTGCCAAGTTTCAACTTTCTTTGTTGAGCGGTTTTAGAGAAATTTACGTCCATCTTTTTTCCTTTAATTCAATATGGCTGCCATACCATGTGACCTATGACATCAAAGTTGGCAATAAAATATTCTCCATCGGGAGTCTCTCCCATGTTTAAAGTTTCACATCGATCGGACAAGTCGTTTCAGAGAAGACCATTTTGGATAAGGATTTAAATTCAATCAATCATTTCTGGAAGACTACTTCACCGATGACATCATCTTTATCATGCAATGTACCCCATGGGGAGTTGATAACATATTCCACATTTCAATTTTTTTCGTTGGATGGTTTAGGAGAAAATTATGTCAAATTTTCTTCCTTTAATCCAATGGGGCTGCCATACCGCGTGACCTATGATGTCAGAGTTGGCAACAAAACATTTTCTCCATGAAGAGTTGCTCCGATGTTTAAAGTTTTGCATTGATCGGACAAGCGGTTGCAGAGAAAAACATTTTTAAATCGAAAATATAGAGATGCAGACATACACAGACAGACAGACAGACAGGCACACACAGATTCACAGACAAGGGCATTCCAATCGTCTTGCATCCCATGAAGGGCAAGACTAATAACGATTGCCACAAGAGAAGGTAATATCGTATGTTCCACATGGTTTGATCTGCTCAGCTGTGTAGGTAGAGAGCAGAAAGGATGCCTGGCGCAGTTCAGGTTGGTCAGGTTCATTCCACAGGTTGGTGAAAGCAGCTCAGCTGACAAGAGAAACAGTGGCACTGGTGTCGATCTGCATTTCCAAATGTCGTTACTGATGAGAACTAGCAGAGGTTCAGCTTTGCTGTCAGAAATGACGAAAATTATATCTTACATCTTAGAGGTGTCACCAAAAGTGAAGCTTGCCTTTTCGACATGCAACACAGAACTCATGAGATGTCTTTGTACTGCTGCCTTGTCCTTGGTATGCACTAAAACATGTTGCTGGCATAGTTCATTGATGGTGGACATGTGGCCTGTGGGTTTATTTTTCTGTTGCTGTGATGATCGACCCGATGACAGTGAGGTTTGTCTGAGCCTGACCGGATGAAGAGTGATGCCGATGTCAGCAACGTTTATGTCCGCACCCTCCATGGCAATGGCAATAGCAATGGGAATGTCATTGGCTGTCGTGAATTCTAATGTCCGTTTGTCTAGCAGGCTTCAACCTATGCGATTGTCCACGACACCAATGAGGAGCAGGACTCGCAAAAAATTTGAGAGTTTCTTGAGCTCAGGAACAAATTTGCAAATTCACTGCCCTGTTGCCTGATGGTTCATAAAGAAATTGAAATGTTGAACAATAACTGATGGGGTATGGGTTGCAGTGATCCAATAGAACTTCCAGGAGTTTGGAATATTTCAGTTCCCTGATGGACGTGGATATGGTCAAATTTTTCAACAACGTGGATGCCTGGGCATCACATAACAACAGTAGGACTGCTTTCATCTGCTTCTCATCTGACATACCAAATAGCTTCGAAGCAGTAATCCAAACGTTCAACAAATATGTCCCAATTAACTCTGTGGGGGGTTGATATCACAGATGCAACTGTACAATGTCATCATGGATTATATCGCAAAATAACAGGCAAAACTGGAGAATTCCACAAACTGAGTTGTGTGTGTGGACAATTAAAGTTTTCTCCAAAAGTTGAATGTCGTTGCCATGTATTGATTTCTGGTTGCGATAACCACACGAGACTTTGCAACATGTCCTGACGGTTTGGTGAAGATGTTGTTGATTCATTGAATCACAGTCATTATATTGATGTATTGAATGATCTTGCTGGGAAGGTGGTGAGAGCAGCAACAGTGTAATGGAATTTCACCAGTACATCGAAGCTACAGGGACGTAGGCAGAAATGGAAGGTAGACTTTGAATTGCAAAGGAAATAATTTAATTCAGTAACTTTTGGGCAACGTTTGCTTGTGGTGCCTGGGTATCTTGAGATATTGATATTCTGGGTTGTGGGTGTTGTGTCGCATCAGCATATTGGCTGTACGAATGTAACCTTCACTTCTAAGATTCCTTTCTGAAAATGCAAACATCATATCTTCCACACTTTGATTTTATCTTCATCTGCTTTCCCCACACTACCAGCTCGAGAACATCATGTACAATGACCTTGGTGCCGTAAAGGTCATCGACTTCGGCCTTTCACGTGTGTTTATGCCTGGCACACTCCTGTTTGGAAAAAGAGGAACGACTGACTATATGGCTCCAGAGATGTTCAGAGACGAGGGCTACAATGGTCCTGCGGTCGATGTGTGGGCTCTTGGGGTTCTCTTGCACGTATTACTGGAGGGATCTTTCCCATTCCGTTCCAAGACGATGATGGTGAGTGTTCCCTCCTCGCAATCGTCCGAATCATCGCGATGATCTTTGTCATGATGATCAAAGGGAATGTCTCTGTCATGGTCATTCATAGTTATGAGTGTGTTCAGCTCAGATCAGTAAAAATCGTAAGAATGAAAGAACAGTAACTGTGAAGAAACAATCATTCCAAGGAAGCACGTTAGCATTGCAATGGAGAAAGCAGTAGGATTGTACAATCTGTTCACTGCATGTTTTTTTTTTTTGTATCCCTGATATAAATTCAAAATGTAAAAATGAGCAAATAATAAGAACAATTTTCAACAATAAGAAGAGGTTTGGAGTGACCAGACTCAGAAGCATTGTGATTATATCATCCGCTCAGTGTTTGGAAGGTCGACAGATCGATTCTGAACCAAAGACTAAAAATGGTACATGCTGATTCCTCGTTGGATGCTCAGCATTTAGAGGATAGAGCAAATATGTATGCCATGGACTGGCATCCCGTGGGGGAGTGTGGAATTTAACCTTAACTGCTCCGTTAACTGCGGATTTGGACAGTGGCTGATGAATTGGTGAATTAACAGATCGATCTCTTTGCAGGAACTGGGATCAAACCATTATCGTTACGACTATAAACCACCCACTTCTGTTGGATATCAGTGTACTGCGCTTTTGAAAACTATGCTCTGCTTAGATCCAGCGAAGAGGATTTCAATGACGGTGTGTGATCATAAAGCTGCTTCTGCTTTGTATATTTGATTTGAATTAACAATCATTCAACCAAGACCGCAAAAGTTCACTTTTTGTGGAGTAAGCGGTTCTTGATCACCAAATGAGACAGCGTCTAAAGGTAATGATGCAATTTCCTGGATCTGGATATACCCAATTATTTTGCTTGTAGGAGATCTTGGAGCATCCATGGGTGAACAATGAGCATTGTGGGCCTAAGAAACGTGCACGTGACTTCGAGAGTGTGGATGTGGATGAAGCACCAGGCAAACGTCTTTGTAAATACAAAGGTACCGATTGATGCTCTGCCTTGGCTGTCATTCTGCTGTTTATAAACGTTGTTGGCCTGGGCTATGTGTCGCTCCACATCGGGTGATGGGATCAATTTTGAGTCAGCTGTGCCTTACGGCATCAGCATTAGGATCGGGCCGGCTGGTGATGCATCAGGAAGGAGCTCATGTACTTGAGTTTGTTTGTGACAGAGTTGGAAATGAGGTCCACTTTGCTTTCCCTTTTGGTTGAGCATCTGCATTCCGTCACCACTGACATTCCCCGTGGATGAGTGCAAATGCCTGTGCCATCGATGTGAGGGTTATTATGTGCCTTGCGGGCCGCAGAATTTGGCCGATCACGCGGGTGCCAAAAACTCCTTGTAAACTCTTGCTTAATCACTCTGATCTTCCATGATTTTCACATACACTCTTTTAGCATTCTCTTTTACCAACATTGTCTCAAGTAACTGCCACTTCCTGATAAACATCCTAAATTGATAATGACCATGCTTGGAGCCTCTTGACAGGATTTGAGTGTACCGCGATGAAGTGAAATCACCATTTTTTGTTCTTGGATCAGTTGATTTATGTTCCATGGGTGGGTATGTAAGACATTCTCGTTCTATGTATACTTTCCAAACTGTCGAGCAATTGTCACACGATCACTAACCTTTAACTTGTCCGGAGATTGCAGAACTAACTCGGGCTTTCCCGTCAATTAAAACGTATATTTAGTATTTGTCAAATTGTTGTAAATATAACTGACTTTTTCTGGTCACCATTTATTGCAATTTGAGTTTTAACTTGTCCAAGCTTAGACAGTGTTACATTGCATTGAAATTGTGGTCAGAGGACTTGAGCTGATCAGGGATCGGCTCAAGGCAAAGGTTACATCTTCCAGTGAGACGTGAGCTGTTTTGCAATGACTGCCTCACTGCGAGCCTTTGTCAGGTTTGACCTGGAGAATGAGTTGGAAAGCTAAAGTTAGGAATGAGAACAAGCAGGGAAAGAGTGGTTATGTACAATGCATAAGACTATACCATGTAGAGAATCAGTTATTGAAAAGAACAAGCAATGAAGCAAGACATTTGCTTGTGATTTGAGTGTTCAACTTGTGCATCTTTCTCCTCCAAGGAATAGTTGAAAGCCATGAATCGGAAGAGAAAGACAAGAAATCAAAAGAGGAAAAGAAAGAACGGAGTGATAGCTCTTTAAATCACCAAACAGAGCAATCCTTAAAGAGAGGTGGGCAAGTCAGCGATCCAAGCAATGTTCTCAAAATGGAAATGGCAGGGAACTGTCGGAAAGAAAAGCGAAAACGGGAAGATGAAGAACGTTCGCGCGAAGAGCAGAGTACTGATGAGACCATGCAAATACAGGTAATGGATTTTGAATTCTTGCAAGGTGATTGGTCGTTGCCTGGGAGATATGTGTGTTTTGCTTCACGTTTGTGCAAAACGGTCCCATATGGTTATCCACCACGAGATTGTACTTTTTAAACTGAGTGGTGCATCTTTTTCATCACGTGTATATACCCATCCCTCCTCATAGCAGATTAGATGCAAACAAATCAATCGCTTAGCAGTTTAGTATATGGCAGCAAACTGGAATTTGGAAAGGGTATCTGCATGAGAAAAACAATGGCCTACCCTATATATGAAAAGCACCATCATATTCACAAGTGAATGCTTCCAGATGCAGGCAAGCGACTTCATGTACCCCTTTGAAACGACCGCGTGCTTTATAGTGGAACCTGCATGTGAAGCACATTTTATACTTTGACTCTCTTTCCCTTGGCAATCATGGAAATTGTAACTTAATGGTGGGTATGCTCCCTTTCTGTGCTCATACTAGTTTGCATCATATTCGTTTTCCCTTTGTTTGTGGTGACAATGCATCGTGCTCAAGCCATTGTCATTTTTTTTCTTGAATGGTTTCGGTTCCTCAGAGTAAAAGAAGGGAGTAATGTGTAAACCCGATTTGAAAGCACACGAGAGAGAAATACATGAAATAGGTGCTTATCAAGGAGTATGTGGTGAGGAATGGTTAGAGGACCGGATATATTTTTTTGGGGGGGGGGGTAGTGGGGCAACTTAGCATAACAATTGTGCATTTTGTGAGGAAAGCACCACATTTGGCACACTAGTAGCCTAACATATTATGAACAGATTTGGATATTGGGCCATCTCAGATTCAGCCGCTGATGGCTGTGGCAGCCATTTTCCACTGCCATCAAAAATTTTGAGATGGCCCAATATCAAAATCTGTTCATCATATGATAGGCTACTAGTATGCCAAATTTGGTGCTTTCCTCACAAAATGCACAATTGTTATGCTAAATTTAGCTAAGTTGCCCCACAAGGGGGAACAGCAGAGGGTTTGTAACTATTTGTTGCAGGTTTGGAACTTCTAGTATCTAAAGCTATGTAAGTTGACTGATACCATGGTGAGTCGTGGAGAAGCTGACTGTTTTACGCAGTGGGAAGTTTTGTTTTGTTTTGAGGGGGAGGAGGGGTTCCCGCACACCGCAACCAAGCCAGGATGCCTATTTAATTTTGAGATATATCCTGCCATCTACAACTTAAAGATCTTATCACCTGGTAATGAGTGGATATGGCATAGGAACCTTCAAGTTCCTATGGTGGTGGTGGTGTGGCACAGGGGGTTATGGTCACAATTCCTGGAGGTGTGTGTGTGTGTGTGTGTGTGTGTGTGTGTGTGTGTGTGTGTGTGTGTGTGTGTGTGTGTGCGAGCGTGCGCACATGCGCGTGCGTGTGTAAGATCTGATCTCCATTATACGCGGAAGCTGTTGTTGGCAGCAATCTCCACACGTGGGTGGCTTTCAGGAGATGAAACGGAGACCTACCAGGACGTCATCATTTCATGATTCTCACTGATCACAAGCGCTGATCAGTCTTTTCGGTCCTACTCGGGTGCCGTTTGACACAAGTCAATGTTTATGAATAAGAAAAAGTTTGCAAACTTGGTTTATACGATTCAGCACACGTGTAACCTGTTGTCACACCTTACAGAGGAAAACCCCAAGAAGAGGAACATGGCCACAATCATCCACAGATCTGAAATGACATGAATGTTGAGGTAAGTGACACAAAAAGGACATCTTGCGTGACGGTGCATGACACCAGCTCTTTTGAAATGATCTCATCCGATTCAAGTTTCACTTTGTCCGGCAAATGACAATTTTATTTTCTCCAAATTGAAAACCCCAAATTCAGACGTTCACTTTTTATCTTCCAAACTTTATTCTTCATGGAATAAAAAGGCTCAGTCATATAATGTAAACATGATACTCATTTTTATCTGATTGGGTACCAGTCTTTTTGCCCTTCCACTTTTATTGTGCATGTGTGGAATGGTGCCTTCAGCAATGGAAGCTTCTTGACATCATATATCGTCCCCGGATCAACATAAATTGCATCCATGAAAATGTTTTCATGTATCGAGGATGTAACAATGTATGACATGTTGCACAGAAACATTGCTTTTAGCTGAGCCTCGCCGCTTTTATATGAAAAGAAGAAGAATCAGTGTTATGTATGGATGTGCAAACTTTCCCCGTGTTACACTGACACCGTGACAGCTGCTTTAGTTCCGGGGTGTCTCCATCAGGGTCTGATGGCACGGTCCTAAGTAAAGCTGGGTGAGAATTTTGTGAGCAAAAAAAAAAATGGATCCTCATCTGTCGTGTTGTCCAGATGTATGACATGGCGACAAGGATAAACATCTCGAGCACGACTTCTTTAGGCCATAGCAATGAATTCGACCATCATGGGGGAGATTTCAACACGTATTCTTGGCGGTCATCTTTCTCCTTTGAGTGGCATTGTGACGGAAGCCTGGATGAAGGCCGACTTCCTGTCTATATATTGGGGAGAGGCATTCACCGTCGTTAAAAACCTGATTCATCCTCGGGCAATCCAGGAGTTAGTTTTTTGTATACCTTGTCGAGGCTCGTATGAGAGCTCGTATAACACGCGACGCATAGCAAGTGGGGCACGAGACAAGAGGGGCGGGAGAGGGAAGGACAAAATAGTGGGGAACAGACATCAGGAGATATGTAGAAGGGTGAGGGATGGGGCGGGGAACACGGGGAATACAAGATGGACATTACAGGGACTTTCAGGACCTTACACGACAGGGAACTTTCGGGAAGGAAGGCAGGGAATTTGAAGGAGGTGGGTATGGGGTGGATTTACACGAGCAGAAAGATCATGGTTTTGGATGGGGGAAGATAAGAGATTGTGGTGAACAGCTGTTTTGAAGACCTGGAGGGAAGAGTGGGATTGAAGAAGGTGTGGGAGTTTGTTGCAAAGGTGGGGAAAAAGAGGAATGAAAGATTGAAGGTGAGTAGTGATTCGTGATTTTGGTAGTTTTACCAGAAGGGGGTTGCTGGTGGACCTTGAGTGCCCTGTGGACATATGGCGGGGACATAACGTAGACAGAGCAGGGGCGAGACCGGAGAGGAGACGGTATAAGACAGAAAGACCACCGACCTGCCTGCGGTGAGACAGTGAGACAGTGAGAGGCCCAAAGACTCAGCCTCATGGTGGGAGATGCCAAAGATCCAAAATGCCTTCATTTCCACTGTGAATCTGAGAAAGGTGAGAGGCAGGAGCACCAGCCCAGAGTGGAGAGCATTACTCCATCAAGATGCAGACAAAAGCTTTGTATGTGGTCAGGAGCTCAGGTGGGCCGAGGAAGGACTTTGCAAGACGGAGGATTCCCAGTCGGCGACTGGCTTTGGAGGCCAGGCTAGAAATGTGGCTTTCCCAGAAAAGATCATGGCAGATAGTGAGACCCAGAAGCTTAAATGAGAGGACTTCTTCCAGGGGATTATTGAGAAAGTCGATGGGGGTGGGGGGGGTTCCAAACGGTCCTTTCGGAGAGACATAGTGAGAGTGTGAGATTTGTCAGGATTGAAAGACATGTTCCAGGTGTTGGACCACTTTATGATTTTATCCAGATCTGCAGAGAGTGAAGAGGCTGTTGCTTGCCGGTCTGAGAGATATGTGTGAGATGTAGCTGCAGTAATATTGCATGTCAAGAGAAGCCTTCATTTCGAAGAGAAGCCATGTCAAGAGAAGAAGAACCGATTGGAGCGGGGAAGAACAGCAGATATTTTCAGGGACATTTATCAAATTCAGATCCAGAAGAGATAGAGTACTGTTGGTTGAGATCTGGGTGGGAAGTTGACCGATTGAGTTATTCCAATGAGTTGCAGAAGTCTTTTGCTAAAGTGCCATGGCAGGTGAGAGAGGTACCCACACCTAGCCAACTGGCATGATGACAATGAAGTCACCACATACGAGGAAGAGAGAGTTCGGATGAGAAAATATAAGTTGGTCCATGTTTTCGGATAGTGACGTGTAAATGGAGTCGTCACAGTTTGGTGGATGGTACACATATAAACATGAGGTAGGAGAAGGGGGAGCCATAGCCAGAGATATTCCTGGGGGTGTCGGGGATGAAGGCAGTGTGCGGAGAGTGAAGAATAGAGCCTTTGATCAAGAGAGCAACTCCTCCACCAGGACGAGGCTTAGGTCTGTCATACCGGAGGAGGAAGTAACCAGGGAGAGATACTTGGGAGTCAGAGATGTCTTGAAGGAGGAAAGTTTCTGTTGGGCACATTATGTCTGGTTTGTCAGTGGCAACCTGTATGGAAATATCTGTCAGGTTTGAGTGAAGGTCCCGGATGTTTGAGGTCCACTCTGTTAATGAAGAGGGAGGGGAGGAGGCTTTGGGTGCAGGGGATGGGAGGGGAGAGGGAGTGTAGGATGAGGGAGGAGGGGGAGGAGGTAAAGAGAGTTGTTGAAAGAGTGTGGGGGATTGCAGATGAGCTAGGGGAGGGGGGCAGATGAGGAGGAGAAAAGGCTCTGTGGTGCTGGGTTGAGGTACAGTGGGGAGTCATGAGAGGGGGAATAAGGAAGTTGAGGACTTGAGGGGATGGAGTGATGATATGGAGGAGAGAGGGCAGCGAAAGGAGGCAGCTTTGTGGATGAGAGGGGGGGCAACTTTGAGAAGGACGAGTGAGGGGGGTGAATGGTGGGAGAAGGGTGAGTGGGGAGAGCTGAGGGAGAAAGGTGAAGGGGAAGCTTGGAGGGGAAAGAGTGTGATGGTTGCTTTGAAAGGGAGGGGTGAGAGTGGTGAATTGACACTGAAGTCGGAAAAAACATGATGATTGATGGAAAGTAAACATGCATTGCAAACTGGGTTTTTTATTTTTAGTTCAGAAATGCAATTAAAGACATTTATTGAGGGATGTAATAAAGGCAAATTAAGAGAATGGACATTGTGACAGTCGGACTTTCAGACAAGGAATGAAGGAAAGGTCGAATTGAGGGCAGTCTGTTGAAATAGAAAAAGAGTTGTGAATTATGATACCGTTATGAGAACCACACATGTGAAAGAGGAAGTTGAAGCATTATAAGAGACTGTTTTTGTTATCATTTTATTTATTTATTATTATTATTCTTTTTGATAAAGATTGCATAAGATTAGGTGAAGGAAAGCTTAAATAAAAATCGTGAGGTGAATGGTGAATTTGGATCGGCAAATGCAGAGTGAAACTGATGGGTCAATGAAAAGTAACAGGAAGAGGAAGGGGAAGAGAGACACGTCGTGTCGGGAGGTGTGCAGTTAGAAAGGATGCAACGAAAATAAACAGTTAAAATGTGACAAATAACAACCGGAAACTTAACTTTCAAAAAGTCGGCATCGACCCCTTTGCGAACCAGCCATCCAACCAGCCGTCCTCTTTGAAGGAACATTGCAATCCATCCCCTTCAGTCATCCTGTCCCAGTTCAATTTCTACTTGTGCACACAGCATCAAGCAGAGTGGATTGCAGACTTCATTGCACACCAAACAAAACTGTCAAACCTGTGTGAGGTTGTGGATACGATTGACGACAAGCTCCTTGATCTGTTGGCTATTGGCACATCCGATGACCGCACTCATAGATGTCGACTTGCTGGGAATACTGACTTCCAAAATGCGAGAGAAACTGCTATTTCCATGGAAAGTGCTGAAAGCAATGCTTTTCAAGTACCAGGGCTACTCATTCATCCGGTACCAGCCTTGTTGTGAATCGGCTACATAATGATGAGCCAAAATGTTGGAACAAGTCTCATCAGAGGCCAGCTCAGTCACTCACCCGCAACAAATGGTTCCGGAATGCACCATCCGGAGACGTGTCGGTTCAAAGATGCAACCTGCCATTTTAGTTCAAAGACTGGCCATATTGCTCCAGCTTGCATCACTCACAAATTGTAAACAAACAAAGCTGCTGTCAAAAAGATTCATCAGTTTATCAGTTCTGAGGAACCTGAGATTGATCAGGTGAGCTCTGTTTCCAATAACTCAGAATCATGTAAACTGTTTCATATAAATTATCATGATAAGCGGGTCCCTTTTCTCACCGTGGTTGTTGTCAACAATCAATCATTGCAAATGGAGGTCAACAATGGTAGGAACTGATTGAGGCACGAATTGGTTGAGCAAAATTTGGCTGAAGTGGAAAAGCATCCATCAACTATGGGCAGCCAACATTTCCCCTACGGCTGCAAACGCACTCGAAAATGTGCTGAGTACTTATCCAGATGTCTTCAAGGATGAGCATGGAAGCCCGCCCAGTCCACTCTGCCCTGTCGGAGCAAATTGACAAGCAACTGGATCATCTTGAAAGTCTGGGGATCATTGAACCAGTTCTATATGTGAAGTGGGTGGCACCCATTGTTCCGGTCATAAGATTGGACCAATTCATCCGCATATGTGGAGAAAATAAAATGACTGTGAACAAGTGTTCTTCATTGTTTTAATATCCAATCCCAAGGATCGAAGACCTATATGCTCGTCTCACTTTAGGCAAAACATGTACTGTGCTCTATCTCAAATCTGCCCATCCACAGCTCAGAGAATAAGATTTTTGAAGGTTTTTGTATTTTAAAAAATATGGCTGCTGATTTTTTTCCTTGTTTTTTCAACATGGCTGCCACACAACATGGCCAATGATGTCATACTTATTAAAACATTCTACATGAGTAGTCACACCACTGCTGAAATTGTTTTGTCAATCAAAGAAGCGTTTGCAGAAAAAACAAAAAATTAGCATGGACGGATGGACGTTCGGACGGATGGACGTACGGACAACCCAAAAATATAATGCCTCAGGCGACTTCGTTAGCAGAAGCATGAATAAGTTGGAAACACCACAGGGTGGGACAGACAGACAGAAAGCAAACCTATAGTCCCATCCTGTGAAACCAGTAGGGGACTAATATAGTAAATAGAGAGTACTTTGCAAAGGAATGGAGATACATGTTACATAAAGCAGGCATAACATTCCTTTCTGGAAATAATAACTTGTCTTCCACACTTTATCTTATCTTCACCTGTTTTCCCCCCAAAAGCTTGAGAACATCATGTATCATTACCTTGGTGCCCTTCAGGCCACCGACTTCAGGCTTTCACTCGTGTTTCAGCCTGGCAATCTCCTGTTTGGGGGAAAAAAGGGAACATATGAATATATGGCTCCAGAGCTCAACAGACGAGGACTGCAATTGTCCTGCAGTCGATGTGTGGGCTCTTGGGGTTCTATTACACTCGATAATAGAGGGATCTTTCCCATTCCAGTGGCAGATAATGAAGTTCAGTGTTCCCTCCTCACAATCGTCTGAACTATCGTGATTATCTCTGTAATAATGATCAAAGGGAATGTCTCTATAATGGTCATTCATAGGTAGGAGTATCTTCATCAGATTTAACATCAGCACAGATCAGAAAAATCGTGAGAAGAACGAAAGAACAGTAATTTTAATTGTTTTTAAGAAGCAATAATTTTACAGGAGCACATCACCATTGTGATGGAGAAAGCACTGGGATTGTACAATTTGTTCACTGCATGTTTTTTTTCTCGTCCTTTGTCTAAATTCAGAATGAGAACTTGAGCAAATGATAATTAATGCAATTTTCAACAATAATAAGAAGCTTGGAGTAACCAGATTCAGTGGCATTGTGATTAGATTATCTGTTCACAGTCTGGGAGGTCAGCTGTTCAATTCTGAACCTAGTCGTTTCACACCAAAGACTAAAACTCTCCATGTTGCTTCCTCACTGCATGCTCAGAATTTGGAGGATTCAGCAAAGATATGTGCTATGGATTGGCATCCCATGTGGAGTGTGGGATTTAACCTAAATTGGTTCACCAACTGCGGAGAGAACGGCAAAGTCACAAGATGGCATTGCTGGCAACCATGGTGCTTCAGACTGAGGTCACTTCCTCCAAGGTCACCGGCTATTTGTCTGAATCCAGGTCCAGTGTTGTCTGGTTCTATATGCATGTGTGTGTGCCCGATTTGAGTAACGCTCCTCTGCGAGCTTTTGACGATATGAAAATAACAAACTGTTTAAATCTGCCATTTTGGTGGAGCAATCATATGAAAATCCTTGAATTGTGAAGCACAGTATCCTTAGGAGTTCACTGAAAGATGAAAGCATTGTCTACACCTGTTTATAAATGTTTAAATACGTACCAGTTATAATGGAGGAGATGGTCGTGGGTTCATTTCCTGGTCAAATATATTATTGCCACCAATTTTTTTTTTTTTCACCAACCCTTGACTCGTGCTCTTGAAACTTTATTGCACTCTTCAAGCATATGTCATTTCGACAGTGATTAATTAATCGGTGGATTTAACAGATTGATCTCGATGCAGGAACTGGCATCAAGGAATTATCCTTCCAAGTATGACCTTCCAAGTATGAACCTCCCACTAACTTCTGTTGGATACCAATGAACTGTGCTTTTCAAAACCCATGCTCTGCATGGATCCAACGAAGAAGATTTAAATGATGGTGTGTGATTATAAGGCTGCTTCTGCTTTGTATATTTAATTTGAATTAACAATCGTTCACAAAGGTGAACTTTTGCAGTCCTGGTTGGAGTAAAGTAAGTGGTTCTTGATCACCAAATGAGATGGCATCTGAAGATAATTATGCAAGTTTTTTGATCTGGATATACTGAATTGTTTTGCTTTGTAGGAGATCATGGAACATCCATGGATAAAGAATGAGTCAATCCTGCTCCATGACAATTCTCGTCCTCATGTTGCTCAAGTGAGTTCAGAAACCGAAAACGTTGGGGTACGAAGTTCTCCCTCAACCAGAATATTCACCAGACCTTTCTCCGACAAACTACCCACTTTTCCAATGCCTCGACAGCTTCCTCCATATGAAATCCTTCTCCAAACAAGCACCAATTGAAACTGCCTTCCAGCAGTTTATAGACTCCAGAAATTCAGATTTTTATTTTTAATGGTGTAAATGCGCTTGTAACTGGTTGGCAGAAGTGTATTGATTGTAACGGAACTCTCTTTTATTAATAAACTTCACGTTCAGCTCCGGTATGAAGTCTCATTGTTGTCGTTAAAAAAAACAAACTGACAAAACTTTTGTGACATCCTGATACAGAGCCCAAAAACGAATTGGCTTTTTTATATTATAGATAGATTATGTGTCAAGTAACTGCCACTTCCTGTTAAACATCCTCGATTGATAATGACCATGCTTGGAGCCTCTCTACAGGTTTTGAATGGACCGCGATGAAGTAAAATCACTGTTTTTGGTTCTTGGATCAGTTGATTTATGTTCCATGGGTGGGTATGTTGAACAATCTCTTTAAATGTATACCTTTCAAAACTGTCGAGCTCCGTATTTTAACAGTATCACGAATCTATAACTTCTCCCGAGATTGTGCAGAACTAACTCAGGCTTTCCCCTCATTTCAAACCTATTTTTAGTGTTTGATAAAATTATAATAAATACAACTAACTTTTTCTGGTCACCATTTATTGCAATAGTTTTGTGAGATTCAGCAATGAGTTATAACTTGTACAAGTTTAGATAGTGATAGGCTTGATTTAAACTGTGGTCAGAGCAGTTGAGCTGATCAGGGATCAGCCCAAGGAACATGTTACATCTTCCAGTGAGAAGTGAGCTGCTTTGCAATGACTGCCTCACCGCTAGCCTTTGTCAGCTATAACATGGAGAATGAGTTGGAAAGCAAAAGTTCGGAATGAACACACGCAGGGAAAGAGTGGCTATGTACAATGCATAGACTACACCATATAGAGAATCAGTTGTTGAAGAGAACAAGGCATGAAGCAAGACATTTGCTTGTAATTTCAGTGTTCAACTTGTGCATCTTTTCCCCCAAAGCAATTGCTCAAAACCACAAATCGGAATAGAAAGACAAGAAGTCAAGAGACAAAGAAAAAAAGAGAGTGAAGTACTCAAATCCAAAGTCCTTATTTCAATACTACTCTTCTTTTTTTGAATGGAGAGCAGAGTATGTGTGGATGTTCTTACCTTCAAGGTTTTTGATCACAGTATGCAGGTTGTCGATGTGGACTGAATGTTGAACAGACAGAGTGTGGGGTTTGGGGAATAGAAAAGGAGTGAAGTTCATGATAATAACAATAGGAATAATAATTAACTAGAACTGCCACTTTATAATTGCTGGCGTGATGACTGGGTCTCAAGACGTCCGGCTTTGATTAAAAAAAAACACCCAGCTATGATACAACGCGGAACTGACGAGCAACGGACCAAGTAACACGAAGTGTTCGATCTATCTTTTACGTTTGCAGTTGGCTCCTTTTCCTGGGTACATTGTTGGTTTGAGTTGAGTTCGCATTTAAAGTAATCCTTAAAATTACATTATATTTTAGGAGCAGCCGAAAATATACGATTAATTAAAAGTGTGTGCTTGTGTGTCCGTTGTGATTCCACTCGTAAGTATTAGTCAGGGAGCATCATAAGTCCCGTGGGATTTTTGGTATGAAAGCAAACCACCATGCTAGACTCTTCAAGTGGACCCTCATGATTAATAAAAAGCTTGGTGGCACTCTGGGAAATGGTGCGGACGTGTATTTTGAACACATTTAACATATTTCGAAGAATGACTATTTTACGCCGCTTAAAAAATGACATAATGTCACCCTGACCCCTCCATATACCACCAATTTTGTCATATTTGGTATCAAATTGACCGGCATGAACCTCTGCATACTCATAGGTCATTTATTCGTCACTATATGAGCCATATCGTGAATAAATCACACAAAAATCAAAATTTTGACCATATTTCGACTTCGGTTTCACCGTCCGCAGTTCACCAAAATACCTTTTTCTCAACATTGTGCTCACCAATCTGCTAATGAATAGTATCGCAAAGTACCTATATTATCACTAGTTCTTTTGATATTTTATACATATCATTCACTTGATAATTCAACGAGATATACCTCAAAATGTAACCCTACCCCCTAATGAATCGGAAGGTTACTCTTTCCGACATCTGTAAATTTGGATGCATGATTTTGTAAACTCACGCCACAAATCCTACTGTAGATGATTAGGTTGAGGTAGTCTTCCCATATGACTATAGTAACCATGGTATCCACAAATATAAGCATTTTCTCTCTTTCAAATGTGATGCTGCTGAAGAGCCACAAGATGATATATTCAATGCAATATAGCTGATTCTGTATAAAAACATACTTTTATGTTTTTCACTGTTATGTTTTTCAGATGCAGCAGAACATCTGAAAAGAAGAGAAAGGGTCATCGGTAGTTTGTAGACACTACATTGGAACTCCAGCAAACTATCCCTCTCGTGTACCCAGTGACGGCTTATTGCGTATTCTGCTATTGCTAACAAATGCTTCCACATTCTAATACATCACCTTATCAACATCGAAATGGAGTCAGCCACAAAAACTGTATTTCCTCCAGAGAAAGTTGTGAGAGTAGACACTGACTATTCCTTGTGTATTATTTGCCAAACAAAAAGTGCCGCAACATTAGTTCAGAGTCCCAGTGCTTACGAAAAGATATTACTCTGTATCAGAGAGCCAGCCAAGTACGGTGACAGAGACTATCCCGAAATCAGCCGGCGACTTGGAAATGTCTCCAGCCAGGACCTGCAGGAAAAATCTGCATCATGGCACAGGAAATGTCAGCAGAATACTGTTCATGCTGGAATGCTCAACAGAGCAATACATACTACCATACACACTTCTTTTACCAATTGATGCAAAAATCCAGTAAAAATTTTCTTGTGGCCCCATAACTAATACATATATATATATATATATATATATATATATATATATATATATATATATATATATATATATATATATATATATAAATATATATACGCAACATGTGGAGTGTGACGAGCACTCCGCCGATCCCCATTGGACACGGTCCACACCAAAGTGTCAAGAGAGGCCTCAACCTGGTGACTGTCAGAGACAGATTATAGACAGAGACAAACACAAAGGTGAGGTTGTGGAACACGTCTGTCCGCTGGGACCTTCCACCGAACCACCTGGTTTGGAGTTTGCAGTACGAGGAGGTGCCTGTTTACAGAGCTGAGAAAATATGCCGAGCCTATCATTGTGCAGAGGCATAACCCTTTCGAAAGACTGCACCAGACAAGGCCAAATACGTTCCAAGTATTTTTGGCTTTTTAAAAGCATCTTATCCTGGCCACGTGACAATACATTTTATTTCTCCCCAAACATTTCAGCTTTCTGTGCATGTGTGCAGAGCATTTTGGGGTGGATTACACCATTTCAAAAGTGCCGTATTAAAAAGAAGGCTCATTTCCAAAGGTAGTTAGTCCCATGTGTGGTGTGTGTACTGGAGCTGTTTCAACACACGTCATGTCACCACGTCTTCACATCTCCACAACTGTGTTCACGAATCTCAATGACTCAAAGCCAGGTTTAGCCTTTGCCTGGGTGGACTGAGACACACTGGAGATCATTGCTCAACTTATTTGTGCAACGCAGCAGTGGTCAGGCAACCTGAACAGAGTTGGGTAACTCAGTTTCCAGTTTCAACCAAGATGGTGACTGTTACGGATTTGAAACAGCAGTCAACGATAATCATAAAATCTGAAGGGCGGGGGGGGGTGGTGGGGAAGACGAGACGAGAAATGGCAGTAAATCTCACATACAATGCAGCAAAAATTGTTGTCCCATATTGAAGTAAAGTAAATCTAAAGTCAACCTTTACTTGCTACCCTCTGTGAATCTAAATTCAATAGGAACCACCATCCTTTTATACACTATGTAAGTGTCTGTAAGAGTACGCGTCTTAAGAGCCATTTCCTACAGGATTTTAAGTCTACTGCCCACTGTAACCTCATGGTCGGTCTCGGTCTCATTTCCACAAAAGAAGTTTACTATACCCACGGAAACCATTCTCACCCTTCTCCAATTTCTCTCCTTGCGTTGTCCCACAACTCCATTATCTGTTGATCCATTGCCCATGTCTGCCCTTCCATGAGTCTCAAAAGCTGTCTAAACTTGAAGGATCAGCAAGTATAGATATGTTCAAGATTGTGTCACACCCGAGTTTCACGTACAATTAAACCAAAAAAAAAAAAAAAAAAATCAGTAAAAGCAGTGCAACTCGGAGGCACAATCTGGAATAAGTTGCAAATTAATTGGTTTGTTATGTAACTATCTTGAATACATATCTGGTGAGAGTGGAAGTTAACACCACAAGACAACTCATAAAATTGACCACACCTTCTGCAGCAAGAAATAAAATCCAATAAAAATGAATAAAACCTCGAGCAAAATTGCGAAATTAAAAAAAAAATTAATCCACCCCCCACCCCCTCCATTCCCACCCCAACAGTAAAGCCAAAGGATACTACAATTGGCAAAGACTTAAGTAGGGAGGTGAAGGTGTGAAACCTTAACCATACTTAGTGGCATAATGGTTTGAATTGCCAGTCTGAATCTGGGAGGTCTCTGGTTCGAAAGGTCCCAGAGAAGACCCAGGCAGTCATAACAATGATTGAAAAAAAAAAAAAAAACGGTACGTACATTCGATTGAAATCAAGTAGTTCTCCGATCATGTCAGACAGAGCGAACAAATTGCTTAACCCTGCTATGCACAACGTGTGAATGGTTACAAAACAAAAAAGGTGACATTAGATTGATGTTTCCTTTTGGTTATAACCTGCCCATTAATGGCAGCGAAGCTCCACATCCACTTCCAAATCTTTTACTACAAGTTCCAGCTTTTGTTCATGCAGTAATTACCAAACACCAGCCAATTAAAGTTACAAACGAGTTCTGCAAAGTATCTGGCACCAACTCCACAGACCCATCCCACTTCAAGAAATTAATGAAAAGAACAACTAAAATGTCCGGGTTCAGCATATTCTTGACTGCAGGAACTGGAGGTACAAAAGAAAAGTCATTTTTGTTCAATTTATTGTCCAGTATCGTAAATACCCGTCCTGGCAACCACACTGCAGGCATTTCTTCACGTCGCAACGTTCTTAGCCTTCCCTGCCCGTGTCCTCCTCCACATGGTCACGTTGCTCTTCCGAAGTAGATGCATTCAGAACACTCTTTAGCTCAGCGTCGCTGCATTCCGGTTCAAAAGAATACGGTTCTAATCAAGGAGAAAAATCCATTGCTACGGCGAGGTGCGTTGCAATGTGGTGGCTCAGTCAAAGTCGACTGGTGCTGTGACGTCACTTCAACCAGTGTGTGGCGTTCCGCATAAACTTAATTTTGTTGAAATTTCTGTTCTACTCGGCACATTGCCAAAAATAGTGTGCACATTTGGATAAAATACATTTTATTAAACAAACAAGTCAGTATTTTTCGTTGGGTGTAATTGTGCTTTTACAGCTCATTGGAGTCGGGACAGGTACCGGAGGTTTGGAGGGTAGAAAATGTAACCGTTTGGTTTTTAAAGAAAGGTCCCAGAGAAGAATTGAAGAACAAAAGACCCATCAGTTTTATTTTAGGTGGAGCGAAGGTGTTTGAGTCATTGCCAAACTTGAAAAATGAAACTCATTTTTGCTGATGACTGCCGGGTAGTGGTGGCAATAAACAGGGAGGGAAATAGAAGCAGACGAATGGACAGACTGGTTCACCGAGAAAGATCTGTGATGTTCAATCTGTGAAGGAACCAATTTAATAATTTTAAAATAAGTAAAAAATTGTAGTCAGCATGGATTATTGTCGGGAGATAATGTTGAACAAATATATTGGAGTTCCATGAGTGAGCTTCAGATTGGGCAGATGAGGAAAGTACAGTGGATGGAGCACAATCTCACCTTTCAGAAGGAATTTGATAAGGTACCACATAAGAAGTTGTCACTCAAGATGACGGCTTGTGGAATGGCTGGTAAAAGTAGACAAATGGAAACCGACTTGGTGACAAGGCAGCAAAGAGTGGCTGTGATTGGGAGGATATCCGATTTGGAGGGTGTAAGTAGTGGGGTACCTCAGGGGATCAGTTATCACACAGTTATTAGCCCCCCCCGCCCCTCACCGGTATCACCTGAGAGGACTAGAGGTCTGTCTGTCTGTCTGTCTGTCTGTCTGTCTGTCTGTCTGTCTGTCTGTCTGTCTGTCGTTTCCAGATTTTTAGATCCTCATGGAGGATCTCCAAGTCTTACTCACGTTGTTCTTCATCATCTTTTTGTGGACTTTTTTTGTTTCACAGCCTGCAGTTTTCATCGAAACTTCCTGAAACTTGGCATATATGTAAAAATTCCCTGCGCAGACAGAAACCATCTCAGATTTTGAAAATTCTTCCTAGAAAAAAAATTTATGACGTCAAAATATCTCCGCTAATCGAAATCACCTAAAAAATTATCTCCGAAACGAGGCAAGCTTTTTGAATTCTGTTTGCGGGAATCGAACAGGGCATTAGCAGAGATGAATTACCGCACATATGATACATCATTATGACGTCATAAAAATTGATATTGCGTCATTCCTATTTTTTGTTTCACAACCCAGAGTTTTCATCGGATCTTCGTGAAACTTGCCACGTATATGCAGAAAGCCCACGCGCAGGCAGTAACCATCTCAGATTTTGTAAATTCTTCCGAGTAAAAAAGTTGACGTCATAATATCGCCGCTAATGGAAATCGCCGCCAATGGAAATCGCCGATACCATTATCTCCGAAACTAGGCAAGCTGTTTGAATTTTGTTTGTGGGAATCAAGCCGGGCATTAGCACAGATAATTTACTGCAAACCTGATACATCACAATGACGTCATATTCGTTTTTATGACGTCATCATTAAGAGGACGAGGATCTCAGCTCATTTGAGCTTGTTTTTCTCCCATAACCTTTAACATATTCAACTGAAACTTGGAGCATGGCTTTATCACAAGGTATAGAATAAGTTCGAGTTTCAGGGCATTTCATCAATTTTTTTTAAGACTTTGATAATAGAGTTTTCTTCTTCTTCATTGTGGTTCCGGTATCGGCTCGAGCGCACGTTAAAGCGAACTACTTTTAATCTCCGGTTTGTTATCCTTGTTGTCTTTATTGGTTTCTAATAAACGAAAAGATATGAGTAAATGAAAATTGTTTTTCCAATTCGTTTGCCGAATAGACCCAGACACGGGTTAAAGGGTTTATTCTTCTTCATTTCGGTCCCAGTGTCGGCCTGATTTACATCAACGATTTGGACAGGAGGGTTAATAATAAGCTTTCCAAATTTACTGATGGCATCAAGCTTGGAGGAGATAAGGCAGACAGCAGAAGGGGTAGGTTGAAGAGTGGGGTATGCAGATAACAATGGTGGCAAATGTAGAAACAATCGGGTTTTGGGACATATTCATCGGGGGTTAAATTGTACATCAAAGGTGGGAGTGTCAACGCTATAGGAATTTAGTGAGCCTCACCTGGAATATCATGCACAACTATGGTCACCACATCCGAGGAAGGACAGAGTTGCCATACAGAGGGGACAGCAAAGAGCAACTAGCTTGATCCCGGGCCTATAGTGAGACCAAGGCATGAAGAACGGCTGGAAGAGACTAGTCTTTATATTTTAGAAAGGAGATGAGTGCAAGGAGGTCTGATGAAGATGTTTAAGGATAATGGAGGGTATAAACAAAATAATTATTCACCAGAATGGGCAGTGACGGGACAAGGGGGGGGGGGCACGGTTTACTTTCACAATGACAGTGGTGTATGCATGGTTGTTTGTCTGTCGGGAATTCTACTGGAGCTTTCTGATGTGGAGTACGATACACCAAAATGATGGTCATCATCTCCCAAGTTAATTAGGCCGAATAATTACAAAAAACCCAGAAGAATTCCCACGCTTTCAACGCACGCCACATTGAGGTGTATAGAGCAGCTCAATCGGTCTTTCCACAGCATGACTTTTCTATGTACAAAATAAATTTAAAATATTAACATTGTAACAAAGCATATATTAATATTATCAACAATAATAGTAATAAAATTTGGCAACAAGAACGGTGTGGACTTGGTGAACGGGCATGGGGGTCGGGTTGCCTTTAAAATAGCTCGTCCGCCTGGGGGAAGCCAAAAAAGGTGTATAGAAGATCCTCGGGAGGTCGGTTGGATCGTGCACGTCCTTCCATTTGACCATCGAGGGAAGTGTGCGATTTGAAGGCCCCGAACGCACCTCAACCGTGTCACAACGTGTTTCAGTTAATACAAAACGTTTTTATTTTAATAATTTAAAATGACGAGCTCCGAAAAAGGGGAAACTTAAACGCAGGAGGCCGTTCGGCCAATCACAGATTCCGCTATGATTACCAACATATGGTGTTTTGTTCGAACTCATCCTTTTCGTCAGGGGTTGAACTGCCGACTTAGGCTTAGTGAACGATCTAACCACGAGTATTTAACTTCCACAAAGCGCTCGAAATCAAGTTATCGGCATACAGCGACGCACACGAGCCGAGCCGTGAGCCAGACCCGGAACCGAGCCGTGAGCCAAACCCGGAACCGAGCCGTGAGTCAAACCCGGAACCGAGCCGTGAGCCAGACCTGGAACCGAGCCGTGAGCCAAACCCGGAACCGAGCCGTGAGCCAAACCCGGAACCGAGCCGTGAGCCAAACCCGGAACCGAGCCGTGAGCCAGACCCGGAACCGAGCCGTGAGCCAGACCCGGAACCGAGCCGTGAGCCAGACTCGGAACAGAGCCGTGAGCCACACCCGGAACCGAGCCGTGAGCCACACCCGGGACGGAGCCGTGTGCGTTGCATCATTTATCCACGGAAGGGTTTACCGTTAATCCACCTACCAGTGTTCGGGTCCAGCGACGCCTTGTTGAGAGTCTCGATGAGCGCGCCGAGGCTTTTCTTGTGAGAGAACATTGTACTTTACGGTACTTCTACATATCGACGGTCCCCTGTGCCAGTGCGCATGCGCAGCCTGAGCCGGAGCCAGGGATGTTGTGGGTGTTTCAACCTGTTCAATACTTGTTTGATTATTGTCGTTCCACGCTAATAAAGTGGTCGAACAAATTGAACTCTGTTCTTATTTACTTGTCTCCGTTCATCTTCCAATTCCCACCAACGAAAAATTTGCGGCCTGGCATGGTGCTCAACCTCGGATCACTATTCTAGGAGCGTGCGAACAAGGAAAGCAGGACGAACCTGATAGTCCAAGAGCATTAGGGTTTAACCTGGACATTTTTGGTAACAAGCTGATTTTTTCAGGAAAGGTCCAGGAATGTGTGTGAAATAACATACTAAAAGTCCTCATGAATCCTCCTTGAGCGTTTTCCGCAATCCAAAATGGCGTCCAAAATGGCCGCCATTTCCTGTTTTTCTCATAACTTTGCAAGTAGGTTTACCTATAACACATTTTAAATGTCTACACATATGTTTTGAAGTATAAGGAACTCAATACAATACATATCGGAAGATTTTGAAACGCACAAAAACGAATAAAACCGCTTAAGCTCTTTCAGAAATCCAAAATGGCGTCTGAAATTGCTGCCGTTTCTGGTTTTACACCAAGGTACTTCAACACGCACTTTAAATGTCTTAATATATGTTTTGCGACTCAATGAAATGAATCATATACTTATTGGGAATTTTTCAAAAACACGCATTTACCAATAAAAACACTTGAGCTCATCCTGAAATTCAAAATGGCACCCGAAATGCCCCTTTTCCTGTTGTTGTTTTCTCATAACTCTGAAACTAAGTAACCCAATAAAGCACACTAAAATGTCTTTATATATGTTATGGGAGTCAAGGAATCTAGATAAATTCTTATTCGCAGATTTGAAACACGCATATCTATACCAATAAAACTACTTGAACTAGTCCCAAAATCCAAAATGGCGCCAAAGATGGTTGCAATTTCCTGTTTTTCTCATGACCCTGTGACTAAGTTACCTCAATATGCACTTTAAATCTCTAAATATATTATGTCTTGAGAAATAAGGAACTCATTCAGATACTTTGAAGTACAAAGGAAACAATAAAACCGCTGAAGTTCTTTCTGAAATTCAAATGGTGCTCAAAATGTCCGCCACTTATCAACACACTGCTGTTTTAGCCTGTTTCAAGAGGCAAAGACATTCAAAACAAGATCATGCTAGAGATTCAAACCTCAAAAGTTTCAGATGAATCTTTACCTTACGCATGCACACACACCTAGTTGCATCAGTCATTGTCTTCATCGTCGGATGCTGTATCTTCAATGTTGATGTCCTCTGAAGTTGGGGTAATATCATCGTCGGCATCTATAAGAGTTGGTGCTGTATTGTTGCAATTGAGACCACTGCATTTACTGCACATTGAGGTACAAAAGAGCCCAAGTTTCTTGCAGCTACATGTCATGCTTCTGCAACCATCTGGTTTACACCCACATGCCACCATGTTCAGCAAAGTGTCGGGTGCAACAGCAATGTCTGTTTCTACCGGGGTAAGAGTCCCGTCCTGAAATCGCCAGCCCCATTCTGTTGGAGATAAGGAGTTACCCATCCATTCCTGGACGGTAAGATAGGCGCGATATGAATGTTGCTTTGCTGCAGCACTAGTTGGAGGTAGACTTTCTGGCTGAAAGGATGAACTCGGGGGAACTGCGACCGATTGCCCGTTTGTATGCGATGTGACGGTAGTCATCAAGAGATTCAAAACTGCTGGCTCCATAAAGCTTAAGAATGAAGCCTTCCCCAGCTTTTTCCACCTCGTCATGGGTGCTTCCACTGTTTGTGAAGGTATCCAGCAAGTCGTAGTCCCGCTTCTTGTGCACCAGGTTGAAAGCTTTACGCTTGCCCTGACGATAGATCGCAGAGACCGTGTCACATCCCGTCACAGCATGAAGAAACATCAAGTGATTTCTTGTGTCCCCTATGGCATGCTGAATCTCATGAATGTTGAAGACCATGACAGGATTACTGCGGCATAGCATGTACACATCTGTGGAAGAGGTTGCCCGAGCAACTAGCATTACCAGTAAGTCTGTGTCCGTACCAACGACAGCAACTGGCACATGTTCTGACTCTGCCAGTGCGAGTGCTGTGGAGACAATCAGGGTGTCGGCATCTGCTTCTGCCTGGACTTTTGGAAGAACTCAAGAGGTCTTATTGGTACTTGCGTGCTTCAGCATATCTTAAGATGTATTCTAATGAGTTCCTCATACTTCAAAACATATATGTAGACATTTAAAGTGTGTTTTGGGGAAACCTGCTTGCAAAGTTATGAGAAAAACAGAAGAGGCGGCCATTTTGGACGCCATCTTGGATTGCGGAAAACGCTCAAGGAGGATTTATGAGAACTTTTAGTATGTTATTCTAGACATATTCCTGGACCTATCCTAAAAAATCAGCTTGTTACCAAAAATGTCCAGGTTAGGGCCTATTTTGACCTAATGCTCTTGGACTATGAACCGTCCGAGGGTTTTAATGTCCACCTGCGCCTCGTCGCGCATGTGCAAAGAGATCGGGGTGTTACGCCGTGACGTCATCGCACTGTTTGGTGGGAGGACGGAATCAAAAATAGAAAATAACATTTGGAACGTCACAAACAGCGATGTGATCAATAAAATACTTAAACTATTACAATTTAATACTAGCATGGTTATCAATGGTATACTAACATGGTTATCAATGGTATACTAACATGGTTATCAATGGTATACGAACATGGTTATCAATGGTATACGAACATGGTTATCAATGTCACACGAACATAGTTATCAATGTCACACGAACATGGTTATCAATGGTATACTAACATGGTTATCAATGGTATACGAACATGGTTATCAATGGTATACTAACATGGTTATCAATGGTATATGAACATGGTTATCAATGTTGTACGAACATGGTTATCAATGTCATACGAACATGGTTATCAATGTCATACGAACATGGTTATCAATGGTATACTAACATGGTTATCAATGTTATACGAACATGGTTATCAATGCTATACGAACATGGTTATCAATGGTATACTAACATGGTTATCAATGTCATACGAACATGGTTATCAATGTCACACGAACATGGTTATCAATGTCACACGAACATGGTTATCAATGTCACATGAACATGGTTATCAATGTCATGCGAACATGGTTATCAATGTCACACGAACATGGTTATCAATGTCATGCGAACATGGTTATCAATGTCACACGATTATGGTTATCAATGTCACACGAACATGGTTATCAATGTCACATGAACATGGTTATCAATGTCACACGAACATGGTTATCAATGATGTTCGAACATGGTTATAAATGTCATACGAACATGGTTATCAATGGCATACGAACATGGTTATCAATGGCATACGAACATGGTTATCAATGGCATACGAACATGGTTATCAATGGCATACGAACATGGTTATCAATGGCATACGAACATGATGATATCCACGACAAAGTCTTGGTTGAGTTCAATTTCAGAACTTAAACAACGTTGTGGTGGAGATGACGGGGGATTTCCCCTCCCAGATACTCAGAGCAAGCGTATCACAATCAGCATGTTATCAAACGACTCCGTTGATGATGCTCTCATTTAAAACAATAACACGGACAAAGGGTAATGTTGTTGTTTCGTATGCAGCTGGTGGCCGCTGGTTACATCTTTTCCTGGAACTGCGGCAGCGCCGCTGATGCAGTGCCCCTATTACCAGTTAGCTGGTACTGGCAGGGCCGGATGTAGACATGTGGAGGCCCACCCGACCTTAGAATACTAAAAAGGTGACAAGACATATTTACAGTCATCCATAAAGTATATTTTTCAAGAACAAATAATCTGAACTTCGATATAAAATAGAGAATGAGATAAGATGAATATCTTACATATCTTACAACCACTTACAAAGCTGTTGTCCGCAGCCTAATGGAGTACTGCTCTCCCCTCTGGGCTGGGGCTCCTGCCTCCCACCTTTCTCGGCTTCACGCTGTGGAAACCAAGGCATTTCGGATCATTGGCATCTCCCGCAATGAGGCTGAGTCTTTGGGCCTCTCACTCAATCACCGCAGGTTGCTTGGTGGTCTTTCTCTCTTCTACAGTCTTCTCTCCAGCCTCACTCCCCCCCAGCTCTCTCTGTGATTTGTCGCCACCACATTTCCGCAGGGCGCTCAAGTTCCGCCAACAACCCCCTTCTGGTAAAACTACCAAAATCACGAATCACTGCTCATCTTCACTCTTTCATTCCTCTTTTTTCCCACCTTTGGAATAAACTCCCTCACTCTATCCATTCCCATTCTTCCCTCCAGGCTTTCAAAACAGCTGTTCACCACCACCTCTTATCATCCCCCATCCAAATCCTCGATCTTTTCTACCCCCGATAATTTTCTACCCAAGCCCACCTCCTTCAAATTCCCTGCTTTCCTTCCTGAAAGTCCCTGTAACGTCCATCTTCTCTTCTCCATGTTCCCCGTCCCATCCCTCTCCCTTCCACAGATCTCCAAATGTCTCTGTTCCCCACTATTTTGTCCTTCCCACTCCCTCCCCTCCTGTCTCATGCCCCCCTTGATGTGCGTTGTGTGTTCGCTCTCATACGAGCCTCGACAAGGCATACAAAAAAAAAATCTTCTATCTGTTCCACTAACTACCAACTACCATTCAGGCACTCACAAATACATTTTTTGTTCCAATGTTTTTTTTTTCATGAAATATGTGGAGGCCCCCTGGTTGTGGAGGCCCCTGGGAAACTGCCCAGCTTGGCCATGCCTAAATCCAGCCATGGGTACTGTTCTCATTTTGCCGACTTTGAAAGCATGACAGGTTGAGTCAACCCACCTGGTGTTATTTCAACGATATAGCGGGCTCAAGGCTCAAAATCGGTGAGAGAGCAGGGAGGGGTGGGAGTGAGCAGGAGCAGGAAAGGGGAGAGAGAGAGGGGGAGAGAGAGAGGGGGAGAGAGAGAGAGAGAGAGAGAGAGAGAGAGAGAGAGAGAGAGAGAGAGAGAGAGAGAGAGAGAGAGAGAGAGAGAGAGAGAGAGAGATAGGTGATGGACCGGTCCATTATCCTGGGGGGTGGTGTGGGAACCATCCACCCACCCCACCCCCCACAGAATAATGGACTGGTCCACCCCCCACCCCCAGGATAATGCACTGATCCATCCACCCACCCCACCCTCCCCCCACCCGATGATTATGGACTGGTCCATCTCCCCTAGGATAATGTACTGGTCCATCCCCCACTTTGGCGAATTGACAGGTCCATCCCCTCCCCCCCCCGGTAGGATAACCTACTGGTTCATCTCCATTTCCGCAGGATTGCGGACAGATCCGTCCCCACGCTTCGGATTATGGACCTGTCCATCCGCCCCCCACCACCCACACCCCCTCCCCAGGATAATGGACTGGTCCATCCCCAAGGATTATGGAATGATCCATCTCCCGACAGGATAATGGACTGGTCTTACCCCCCTCCTTCAGAATTATGGAAGGATCCACTACCACAGCATAATGGACTTGTCCATTGCCCCCACCCCCACACCCAGACCAATCTCTCCACCCCATCTCAGACCAAGCTCCCCTTCCTCGCCAAGACCAGTCTTCCCCACCCCTCTGCCAGACCAGACCAGTCTCGACCCCTACTCCCAGACCAGTTTTCCCCCACCCCCACCTCCCACACCAGTTTTGCCTCCCCCCCACCACCTCCCAGACCAGTCTCCCACCCCCACAGACCAGTCCCCCCCCCCACCCACCAAGACCAGACTCTTTCCCCCTGTCAGACCAGTTTCTCCCCACCCGCTCCCAGACCACTCTCCCCCCCTCCTCCAAGACCAGTCTCCCCCCCCCACCACCTCCCAGACCAGTCTTCCACCACCACAGACCAGTCCCCCCCCACCCCACCTCCCAGACCAGTCTCCCTCTTCCACCTCCCAAACAAGTCTCTACCCCCTCCTCCCCCTATGAAACCAATCTTCCCCTCTCCCCCTCCCCCCCCCACACCAGTATCCCTAGGTTTGTCCCTCTATCCTGCTGTTTTGTGTTGTTTTCTCCTTTCTACTGTTTTTCATATATTTATGGCTTAATTGCTTATTTATTAATTTATTTTTCTGCATGTTTTGCAAAAGTCTTAAATTACCTGACCTTGATTGGGTTACCCAATGTGTATTTTAATAGATGTTTGCCATTATCCCAACATATAACAGAAATAAATTTTTTGATGATGTCACAATAGGATTGTGATCTCACCTGCAATTGTAACCATAGTGATGAAACGTCACAGAGAGTTTGTTATTATTTGCTTTGCAGCTTTTAGAGCAGACGCGCTTTGTTCGGTTCGTGTTTTGCTTGTGATTAAATTGTGCTCATTAAGAGAAATGGATTGGAATTCTGGAGAGGAACATCAGTGGAGCTTTGGGAACAATTCCTCATCTCCATCACTTCCAGAATTAAGCTGGGAGAGCAGCTCATCTCTGTCACTTCCAGAATCGAGATTGGGGAACAATTACTCATCTCCATCATTTCCAGAATTGAGCTGTGGGAGCAGCTCATCTCCGTCACTTCCAGAATCGAGATTGGGGAACAATTACTCATCTTCAACACCTTTGGCTCTACCCTTCAGGGTTTGTGAGACTTTGTTTATGGTTACCTATTTTATACGTTGTTACTCATGCAATGAGATTGGTGTTCGCTTCAGGTTTAAGATGACTGCCTTAAGATCTTACGACCTGAAGTTTGAGCCCCTGTCGTGCCGTGAAATAACATCAGGTGGGTTGACTCATCCTGTCATCCTTCCTTGGTTGGCAAAATGAATACCAGCTTACTGGTAACAGGCGGCATTGCATCAGTGGCACAGCCACACTCCCAGCAATGATACAACCAGCAGCCACAGACTGCATCATCTCATCATATAATGGGCGTAAACCTGGAACTTCCAACACACTTTTCTCTGAACATATTCTGTTCATACTTCCGAAATCTTCACATTATGTGTTCCATGTATTTACGCAAGTGATTACGGATTCAAAAAATCGAATATGGATAGAATTTTCAAAGAGGGAATCGATGACGTCACAATCAGCAGAGTTCAGCGGCAAACCGACGGCCCAGTCCCAGACGATGTGCTTTACTTAACAAAGTCCATGAGGTCAGGACGTTAGTTTAACTCAGCATTTACGACTTTTATCCTGCCATGTTGTTAATCTGTTGTTGGAGGTAATATAGAAACGATGAATATGTCAAATCGTTCGTGTTACTCATCCGGCACGATGTGTCAAGGCCAACAATCTAAAGCGACCGGTCTCAAACACTACCATGGACACCCAGACACACCACCGATATGAACTGAGCTGTTGAATGCGGCGCAAAACATCCAAAGAAAGTACCGTCACCGAGTATTGTGATCCGTCCTGTCCCCCATACCCGTCGTAGACAGGTATCTGCTAGTACGTAATCATAACAACAAGAAGGTCACTCGGTAGAGCGCGTACCTCCGACACGTCATGCCTGATCCACGAGAACATATCTTGCCCAATACATTTTTGAAATATCATGCTGTACAGTACTATATCGTTTTTGGCCCAATCTCTCAATGGTGAAGAATGATTGAAAAATTGTCGTATCCACATCCAGATCCGCATTTGGATCTTCACCAAAATTCAATCAATTCTTCCTTGTCACACTCCCAAACTGTCCACAAAATTTCATCCAGATCCGTGCACAACTTTTTCAGATATCCTATACACAAGCAAACAGACAGACAGAAAGGGGTGAAAACATCACCTCCTTCACCTTACGTGGTGGAGGTAAGAAACATTGGGGCAATAACGCTGATCGCTCACCTGGTAAAATTATGGTACTGAGGAGGTAGTCAAAAGTCATGTGGGACAGAATAAGCAAAATGTACCAATGAACCAAAGCTATAGCAAATACGTATTTTGGGGGCAAACCACAACCCATAAATCCCCTTTAACCCCAATCGTCTCTATGGTGTGAACAAACTTTGCTACATCATGAGTGATGAAGGTTGGAGTCAAGTTTCATCAGAATTGTGTGTGCAGTTACAGAGAAGAAAGCAAATACCGATTTTGGGGGAGCAACCCCCCCCCCTTACACACCGTCAAACCACAATTTTTTGAATGTCATGAACAAACCTTGGTACATCACGGGTGATGAAGGTTGTCATGAAGTTTCATCACAATTGCTTGTGTAGTTTCTGAGAAGAAAGGAAATGCCTCTTTGGGGGATTTGTTTATTGAGGTTAAAAAAAAGCTTTGATCACAGAATAACATCATTTATTCATGTGGAATGGAAATTATTCTGTCTGTTAACATATATATATATATATACATATATATATATATATATATATATATATATATATATATATATATATATATATATATATATATATATATATATATATATATATATATATATATATATATATATATATATATATATATATACACAAACATACACACACACAGAGTGACAATAGAAAGTCTACACCACCCTTTCAAAATTTTCACCTTAAGTTGCCTTTTCTCCTGGAATTAAATTTCATCAAATCAGACTTTTTCCATCTTTGTTTACACATCGTAACCCACAACTTCCATGTGAAAAACAAATTCTACAAAATTCAGAAAATGAATTAAAAATACAAAACTCGAATATTTTTGTTGGATAAGTGTCCTCCCCCCTGAGTTAATACTTGGTGGAAGCACATTTAACAGCAATTACAGTTGTGAGTCTGTTTTGATTGGTCTCTACCAACTTTGCACACCTTGATTGGGCAATATTTCCCGATTCTTCTGTAAAAAAAACTGTTCAAGCTCAGTCAAGTTGTGTGGAGTGTGTTGATGGACAGTAATATTCAAGTCTTGCCACAGATTTTCGATTGGATTTAGGTCGGGGCTCTGACTGAGTCATTCAACGACATTTATATTTTTGTTACTGATCCACTCCAGTGTAGCTTTGGCTGTGTGGTTTGGGTCATTGTCATGCTGAAAGGTGAACTCCCGTCCCAATTTCTTCTTTCTTGCAGATGGTAACAGGTTTTCCACTCGGATTTTTCTGTATTTTGCTCCATCCATTTTCCCTTCTATCCTGACAAGTGCCCCAGTCCCTCCTAATGCGAAACATCTCCAGAACATGATACTGCCACCACCATGCTTCACAGTAGGGATGGTGTTCTTTGGGTGTTGTGCTGTATTGGTTATGTGCCAAACGTCACACTTTACATTTCGGCCAAAAAGTTACATCTTTGTTTCATCAGACCACAAAACTTTTTGCCACATTTTCAGAATCTCCGAAGTGTTTTTTTGCATACTTCAAATGGGACTCAAGGTGGGCTTTTTGAGTAATGGCTTACTACTTGCCACCTTACCGTACAGGCAAGACTTATGGAGTGCTTGGGATATTGTTGACACATTCAAACAGTGACCAGTCTTTACCAAAAAGGCATGTAGCTCTTTCAAAGTTGCAATTGGTCTCTTGTTGACCTCTCTGATCAGTCTCCTCCTTGCTTGGGCATTCAGTTTGGAGGGAGGGCCTGATCTAGGCAGGCTCTTGGTCGTACGATACACCTTCCATTTCTTAATTATTGTCTTGACTGTGCTCCAAAGGATATTCAAGGCATTTGAAATATTTTTATAGCCATCCCCTGATCTGGGCCTTTCCACAACTTTATCCCGGGGGGTATTTAAAAAGCTCTTTGGTGCTCATCGTTGAATGTTTGCTGTGAAGTGTACTTCCCAGCAGAGGAAACCTGCAGGAACAGCTGATTTTATTCTTAAATAATCAGAATCACTACAATTTAACACAGGTAGAGGCCAATTAACTTGTTGTGTGATTTTGAAGATTATTGATTACACCTGAGCTAATTTACAATTGCTATTATAAGGGGGGTGGACACTTATCCAACCAAGATATTCTAGTTTTGTATTTTTGATTAATTTTTCTGAAATTTGTAGAATTTGTTTTTCACTTGGAAGTTGTGGGTTACGATGTTAAAATAAAAGGTGGAAAAAGTCTGATTTAATGAAATTTAATTCCAGGTGATAAGGCAACAAAAAGGTGAAAATTTTGAAAGGGGTGTAGACTTTCTATAGGCACTGTAGATACATTAGAGCGGACATGCTGGTGTTCAGCACATCATTTTTGGAAGCCATCTTGGAGTCTGTATGATGACGATGTCTTCCAATGACGATAACGACACTCAAATCTTTCATGAACCGGCTGGTCAGGCACGACGTTCGACAAAGGTTAGACAGGAATTGGTAATTTGCCCAGGGTGTTGGCAATAGCTTGCTGACTCTTTGCAAAGGACACTGTGGGATCTTTAATGTCCACCAACTGTTATCGGTGTTGGGATGCCCAGTTTAACGGCCATCGGAGGGATGGCACACACATTGATAAATCAGCCTCTCTGTAAAACACCAGGATGACAGTTTGTAGCTGGTTCGGGATTCGAACACAGGCTGGAAAAGCAAAAACAGCACCGAAAGCAGATGCCGATGCACGGACATGCACTTCGACTTCGATATAATAGATTTGTTAATACTTTATTTGTTTACTTTTCGATACATACCATGAGCTAAAAAAATCTGCTGCTGTGATTTTGCTTTGTTTATGACCTTGTTGCTGTTCTAATTTGGGATCTTAATCAAAGAAAATTATTTCAAAAAGTTACAAAAGAAAAAGGAAGGGGCAAAAACCCTGTTGGATGCAGAGGTTCTAATCAGAGGCCATGGTTGCCTCGCAACACGTCGGATAGCAGAGTTATCTGTGTCGGGCGGCCTCGGGACCAGAGGTCGGATCGAGATCCGAGGAGTTCTCTCGTGATAAACCCAGACCCCGGATCCATAACAATATCTTGTAAGGTTTAAAGAGCCATTACAAATGGATGGCAATGTCCGTCGGTCAGTTATTTCAGCTTTTTTTTTTTGCCTCTTCTCCCTTATTGCTGGCCGGATTATTTTGAGACTGACCGTCAGAGCCACTCGGGTCCATTATATGATAATCAGTTTGATGGCTTTCCCATCGAGATATACTGTACAGGGTGTCCCTAAAAAATGACATCATTTTGTAGTCTAATAACAGAGCTAATTCTCGCTCAAATGATCGCAAATTTTAACAAAATGTGTAAAAACTAACGAAGTTGAATGTTTAATTCTTATCTCAATGAGAATGTACCAGGAAGATGGATTGGGCATGCCAGTGATAATGACAATGTGCTGTTGAAATGGCCACCACATTCACCTGACTTGACGCCTTGTGATTTTTTTTCTATGGGGCTATGTGAAAGGACTAGTCTATATCCCTCTCTTCCTACAAGCCCAGAGGAACTTAAGCAGAGAATCACTGAGGCGCTGGAGAATGTTACGCAAGGCATGCTACAGCGTGTTTGGCAGTAGCTGGACCACCGACTTGATGTGTGTCATGTCACAGGCGGTGCGCATATTGAACATTTGTGAAGTTTTGAGAAAACGGTTATAAAATCTACATCCCTCTGAATCTCTTGCTCAAATTTTAATAAATAAATATTGTATTGTTCAACATGAAGCCGATTTACTTTTGTTTGCCTGGGACATGCAGTTACTTAGATATTCAAGTTTCAAATGATGTCATTTTCTTAGGGACACCCTGTATATAGAGAACGTAATGAGCATTGTGGAGCACTCTATTGATATCCAATGGGCCACAAGTGGAGTATTCACGTGGAATTCGTTCACGAAGGATAACGAGTGAAATGTGACACAAATACTCCACGGTTTACCCATCTGATACTAAGAGTGGAACACAACGCCATTGAGGGTTTATATTTATGCCATGATCCCGAAAATTTGATGTTTTTGGATGGAAAACATCTCAGATCTTCAGCACAAAACTTGCCCGATCGATGATGTCACAGTCGCGATTAGGTACTCCAAGATGGCCGCCACAAGTTTCACGTTCCACCGTTGGAAATGACCAGCATGTCCATTCTATTAAATACTGTTGGACCCCGCTAATCGTGGATTGGCTATACACGGACCCCGTGTATTCGCCAGTCATAAAGTGTGACCCGTTTTGACATTTGCGGTTTTAATTATTTATATATTTATTTATTTATGTTCACACTTCAGGACTGCTGGTCTCCTCTGTCCATCTGGGAAATTGGAAATCAGCCAACATCACAGAACTACATAAAAAGGAGCAAAAGCAGATCCCCTTAATTGCAGCCCAATGAGCTTACTATTCTTCCCATCATCAGCAAAGTAATGCAATCCATCATTGCAGTTGACATAAAATCATTCATTTTCTCCAACAGCCTCATCTCATGTCATCAATTCAGATTAACACCTCGTCACTTTACCTTGGACATGCTGCTTCTGCTCTCCCAACAATGGTGGAAGACCTCCATATCAGACATGAGATGAGGACCTCTCTCTCGACATAAATTCTGGCATCTTTGCTTGCTCTGAAGATTGTCTGCCTATGGAATCCAAGGCCAACTCCACTCTTGGATGACTGACTTCCTCCACCCTTATCGTCAACGAGTGACTTTCAATGAAACCCTTTCTTCTTCTGTCCCTCTCAATGCGGGATTACCCAAGGCAGTGTCGAGGCACCATCTTATTCCGAATCTTCATCAATGATCTCTCTGACTCTGGAAAGCCCTCTTTATCTCATTGATTCCATTCTCAGCCATGACTTCTCTCATCCTTCTGACAGACGGGCAGCAACCTCTTCCCTCTCCTCAGACCTTGACAAAATCACAAACTGGTCAAACACAATTTTGTTTGTGTATGCAAATTGAGCACCCTTTGTGTTTTCCCTTACCCCTCATTGTTATCTACATCCCTCGTCTGATTGTGTCTGTTCTCCCTCTGCCATGCTGGTGTTTTCTCCTTTCTCCTGCTTTTCCCTTTGTTATGTTGTGTCCTGATTTGTTCTGTGTAACAAAAAAAATGTAATAAAATAAATGTAATAGACCATGTAATTTAAAAAAAACGTTTACCACGCACCTATTTTTGGTACGTGTACAGTTTACCACGTTGGCCCACTAATACCGCATATTGTCAATAACCACCTCGACAATTCGATCACGTCCCCTACAGTTGGAGTCTTAGATGTGACCAAATCATTTAATTGATAACGTTTCTCTGTGGTATTTTTATTGTTTCTTTCAATATAAAAACTGAAAGCCTGGTGTTGGCTTCGTGATTAGGGTGGCAACTTGGGATCCTTGGGTCTTGAGTTCAAGCCCTGTTGGCCACTGAATTAATACACCAGGGGGTTGACTCAGCCTGTCATCCTTCCGAGGTCGGCGAAATAAGTACCAGTGTGTATTGGTAGAGGGGCACTGCATCAGCGACACTAACACGCTTCCAAGAAATGATAGCCACCCCGGCAGCTAGGCGACCATACGCAAGATAGAACAAGAATATAACAACTGGATTATTAAGGTGATATGATATTGAGAAATACATATTAAAAAAAACAAAATTGTGAACACTCTTTATCTGGTGTTTTACAGACAATTATGTTTTCTTACACTTTGTGTTTAGATCCAGAACTATGAGCTCATCAAGAAGCTCGGGCAAGGAACCTTCGGAACCGTTTATCAGGCAAGGCATATCTACTCCAATGCTGAGGTACGGAAAAGTGAGGTGTGATGCTTTAAAGTGTAAAAGTGCTTCGTGTTCAGGAAGCATTAATCAAAAATCTACTCTAACTGTACCTGTAAATTCATTCATTAACCCACGCACACAAAACACAAAGCGGGGTTCGTCAAAAATGAAGAAGAAGACCTTTCTAACCCACCATTTTAATTCAAAAGGGTTATTCCAAAGGGTAATTCTAAAGGGTTATTCCAAAGGGTAATTCCAAAGTATAATTCAAAAGGGTGATTCAAAAAGTTAATTCTAAAAGGTAATGCTAAAGGTAATTTAAAAGGTAATTCCAAAAGGTGTTTCCAAAAGGTAATTCGAAATGGAAATTTTAAAGGTAATTCCAAAGTATCATTCTAAAGGGAAATTCTAAAGAGTGATTCTGAAAGGTAATTATAAAGGGTGATTCTTAAAGGTAATTATAAAGAGGTAATTCTAAAGGGTAATTCTAAAAGGTAATTCTAAAAGGTAATTCTTAAGGGTGATTCTAATAGGTAATTGTAAAGGGTAATTCTAAAAGGTAATTCCAAAGGGTGTTTCTAAAAGGTAATTATAAAGGCTGATTCTTAAGTGTAATTCCAAAGGCTGATTCCAAAGGGTGATTCAAACAGTAATTCTGAAGGGTAATGCTAAATGGTGATTCTAAAGGGTGATTCTAAAGTGCAATTCAAAAGGGTAATTCGAAAAGGTAATTCCAAAATGTAATGCTAAAGGATAATTCTAAAAGGTGATGCCAAAAGGTAATGCCAAAGGAAATTTAAAGGTAATTCCAAAAGGTAATTCGAAAGTGTCATTCTTAAGGGAAATTCTAAAGGGTGATTCTAAAAGGTAATTATAAAGGGTATTTCTAAAGGGTAATTCTAAAAGGTAATTCTTTAGGGTGATTCTAAAAGGGTGATTCCAAAAGGTAATTCTAAAGGGTAATTCTTAAGGGTGATTCTAATAGGTAATTCTAAAGGGTAATTCTAAAAGGTAATTATAAAGGGTGATTCTAAAGGGTGATTCTAAAAGGTAATTCTAAAGGCTGATTCCAAAGGGTGATTCAAAGGGTAATTCTAAAGGGTCATTTTAAAGGGTGATTCTAAAGGCTGATTCTAAAGTGCAATTCAAAAGCGTAATTCTAAAAGGTAATTCCAAAATGTAATGCTATAGGATAATTCTAAAAGGTAACTCTAAAGGGTGATTCTGAAGGGTAATTTTAAAGGGTGATTCGAAAGGGTGATTTTAAAGGGTAATTCCAAGGGGCAATTCTAAAAGGAAAATATAAAAGGTGATTCTGAAGGATAATTCGAAAGAGTGATTCCAAAAGGTAATTATAAAAGGTGATTCGAAAGGGTAATTCCAAAGGGTAATTCCAAAAGGCAATTATAAAGGGTGATTCTTAAGGGTGAATCTATAAGGTAATTCTAAAGGGTAATTTTGAAGGGTAATTCTAAAGAGTAATTCCAAAAGGGTAATTCCAAAGGGTATTTCTAAAGGGTGATTCTAATTGGTAATTCTAAAGGGTTCTTCAGGGTGATTCTAATGGGTGATTCTAAAGGGTGATTCTAATGCTAATTATTGTGGGTAATTCTAAATGGTGATTCCAAAGGGTGATTCTCAAGGGTGATTGCAAAGGGTAATTCTAAAGGGTGATTCTCAAGGGTGATTGTAAAGGATGATTCTGAAAGATGATTTTAAAGGGTGATTCTAAAGGGTAATTCTAAAGGGTAATTCTCAAAGGTAATTCTAAAGGGTGATTATAATGCTAATTCTTGTGGGTAATGCAAAAGGGTGATTCCAAAGCGTGATTCTAAAGGGGAATTATAATGGAAATTCTCAAGGGTGATTCTCAAGGGTAATTGTAAAGGATTATTCTCAAGGGTGATTTTAAAGGGTGATTCTAAAGGGTAATTCCAAAGGGTAATTATCAAAGGTTATTCTCAAGGGTGATTGTAAGGGGGTAATTATAATGGTATTTCTAATAGGTGATTCCAATAGGTCAGTCTAAAAGGTAATTGTAAAGGGTAATTATAATGGTAATTCTGAAGGGTGATTCTCAAGGGTAATTGTAAAGGGTAATTCTAAAGGGTGATTATAATGGGTGATTGTTGAGGGTGATTCTAAAGGGTGATTCTAAAGGGTAATTCCAAAGGGTGATTCTAAAGAGTGATTCCAAATGGTAATTATAAAAGGTGATTTGAAAGGGTAATTCCAAAGGGTAATTCCGAAGAGCAATTATAAAGGGTGATTCTTCAGGGTGAATCCAAAAGGTAATTCTAAAGGGTAATTTTGAAGGGTAATTCTAAAGGGTAATTCCAAAGGGTAATTCCAAAGAGCAATTATAAAGGGTGATTCTTCAGGATGAATCTAAAAGGAAATTCCAAAGGTTAATTCTAAACTGTGATTCCAAAGGGTAATTCTAAACTGGGTGATTCTAAACTGTGATTCTAATGCTATATCTTGTGGGTAATTCTAAACGGTGATTCCAAAGGGTGATTCTCAAGGGTGATTGTAAAGGGTAGTTCAAAAGGGTGATTGTAAAGGGTGATTGTAAAGGATGATTCTGAAAGATGATTTTAAAGGGTGATTCTAAAGGGTAATTCTAAAGGGTAATTCTCAAAGGTAATTCTAAAGGGTGATTATAATGCTAATTCTTGTGGATAATGCTAACGGGTGATTCCAAAGCGTGATTCTAAAGGGTAATTCTAAAGGGTGATTATAATGGTAATTCTGAAGAGTAATTCTCAAGGGTGATTGTGATTGTAATTCTGAAGGGTAATTCAAAAGGGTAATTCTAAAGGGTAATTCTGAAGGGTAATTCAAAAGGGTGATTCTAAAGGGTAATTCTAAAGAGTGATTGTAAAGGGTAATTCTGAAGGGTGATTCTAAAGGGTGATTGTTAAGGGTGATTCTAAAGGGTGATTCTAATGGGTGATTCTAATGGGTGATTATAAAGGGTAATTATAATGCAAATTCGAAAGGGTGATTCTAAAGGGTAATTCCAAAGGAAAATTCCCAAGGGTGATTCTCAAGGGTGATTCTAAAGGGTAATTCTAAAGGGTAATTCTAAAGGATAATTCCAAAGGGTAATTTTAAAGGATGATTCTAAAGGGTGATTCTAAAGGTTGATTCCCAAGGATGATTCTAAAGGGTGATTCTAAAGGGTAATTCCAAAAGGTAATTATGAAGGGTAATTCTAAAGGGTAATTCGAAAGGGTTCTGAAGGGTATTCTAAAGGGTAATTATCATGCCAATGCTCAAGGGTAATTCCAAAGGGTGATTCCAAAGGGTAATTCCAAAGGGTGATTTTAAGTCTGATTCAAAAGGGTGATTCTAAAGGGTAATTGTAAAGGGTAATTCTCATGGGTAATTCTAAAGAGTGATTCTAATGGGTAATTGTAAAGGGTAATTCTCATGGGTAATTCTCAAGGGTGATTCTCAAGGGTAATTCTAAAGGGTAATTCTATAGGGTAATTGTAAAGGGTAATTCTATAGGGCAATTCCAAAAGGTAATTCGAAAGGGTAATTCTCAAGGGTGATTGTAAAAGGGTAATTCTAAAGGGTGATTGTAAAGGATAATTCTAAAGGGTAATTCTAAAGGGTAATTCTAAAGGGTGATTCTAAAAGGGTAATTCTAAGGGGTGATTCTTAAGGTTAATTACAAAGGGTAATTCTAAAGGGTGATTCCAAAGAGTAATTCTAAAGGGTAATTCTAAAACGTAATTATTAAGGGTGATTGTAAAAGGTAATTCTGAAGGGTAATTCTCATGGGTGATTCTAAAGGTAATTCTAAAGGGTGATTGTAAAGCATAATTCCAAAAGGTAATTATAAAGGGTGATTATAAAGGGTAATTCTAAAGGTTAATTATAAAGGTAATTCTAAAGGGTGATTCTAAAGAGTTATTATAATGGTAATTCTCAAGGGTGATTCCAAAGGGTGATTCCAAAGGGTGATTCCAAAGGGTGATTCCAAAGTGTAATTCTAAAGGGTGATTCCAAAGTGTAATTCTAAAGGGTGATTCCAAAGGGTAATTCTCATGGGTAATTGTAAAGGGTAATTATAATGGTAATTCTTGTGGGTAATTGTAAAGGGTAATTCTAAAGGGTAATTATAATGGTAATTCTCAAGGGTGATTCTAAAGGGTAATTCTAAATGGTGATTGTCAAGGGTGATTCTCAAAGGTAATTATTAAGCGTGATTGTAAAGGGTAATTAAAATGGTAATGCTAAAGGGTGATTCCAAAGGGTGATTGTAAAGGGTAATTATTAAGGGTGATTGTAAAGGTCATTCTAAAAGGTCATTCTTAAGTGTAATTCTAAAGGGTGATTGGAAGGGTAATTATAATGGTAATTCTAAAGGGTAATTCTTAAGGGTAATTCTTAAGGGTAAGGATGAAGGATAATTCATAAGGGAAGTTCTAAAGGGTTTCATTTGTTTCATGGCTTTGCCTATTTCATAGTAAACATGCCAAACTAAACCACTTCCTTCAGACATGGTTGTGATTTTTAAAAAAATTCTTTTTTACACTTTGTCTGTCTGGCAGTCTAACAAATTAAAAAAATCATTCCAAACAGAAAACATTGTTTTTAAGGACGTCATATAGGACACAAACCACAGACATTAAGAACTAATGTAACATATTGAGTAAGGTGGTGTAAAAGATGCTGTATCAATGACGGTAAATTTCCCCCCAATGTTTTTTTTTTTCTGGAGAACAAAAATCACCTTTTTGGCACTTTCAAAGCTATTCCATGTAATGGAACTTGGACAACATCATACGGCATTTTACATCATCATCACCAATCAAATTTGCTGCTCGCAGACCCCGACCGTGTCCTTTTCTTTCAAGACTGCGGGGTGGGGAGTGGGGCAAAGGTGTATCAAGAGTTTACCATTTTACCATCAAGTCCTTCCCGTAATTTCCTATGGGCTGTGAATTGCATTCAAATGAGTATAAATGCAACAAAGTTCACCTGGATTTTTTTTTGTTAAACCTTCATGCATTTACAAACTCCCCTTTTTGCTATACCTTACTGTACCTTTTGTTGATAGAGCCTGATGCCATGTTTGACTGTTACCATTGGATGAACATGTCACCATGTTTGGGTGATTTAGCAACGTATGCACGATACTTGTGAGAAGTCGATTGTTGTAAATAATATCCCTCAAAGCTATGTACCTATTAATGACAGACTTTTACTTGTCTTTCTCTTCTAGTTTGCTATGAAAGTTTCCCTCAACGGTGACTGGAACAAAGTGAGTATTTCATGATGTATTGGGTGAGAGTGTACATCACAGTATCATGTGACTTTATATGTAACTTACATCCATGATTTGCACCTACCTGCAGGTGTAAAATTAATGTATTCCCAAAACTGATCTTGTGTTTGTGGCACTAATTAAAATGTCATCTTGTCCTTCAGTATCACACAAAGATAAACATTTCTGACAAAGAACGATACTTAGACAAACTCTTCTAATGCTCCATATTCAAACGAGAGTAAACAGTTCCACGTAATATACTCGCAGGGTTAATATCTCAGTTTGGGGGACTGGCTTGACAGCCTAGACTCCAGAGGTATGTGCACTCACCTCTGAGCTGTTTATCCTAGGTTCGAGTCCCATTCCAACCAAAAACTGTCATCCTGGTGCTTCACATGCAGGGCAAGCCATCAATGTGTGCTCCGTCCATCGGAAGGATGTTACGCTGGATCTCCCACCAACTAGTTGTTGGTGGACGTTGATGATCCCACAGTGTTTTTCGGGATGAGTAGAATTATCACTGGCACCCAGAACAAATTACAAACTCTTCTCACCTTTCGTGAACGTCAGACTTGGCCATCCGGTTCGAGAAAGACTTTGTCCAAAAACTTCCCCTTGTCGACCCCGCAATGAGGTTGGAATGACCGGGGAAGTTGTAGTTATGGTAGTACTGTATAGTCGTTCAGTTGTGTGTTTAAAAAACAAAATTTCTGGTTTCTCACACAAAGTAGGATCGAGAATCCATTCCAGAAAACAAACTCTCCCATTATATTTGGTCTGACACCCCATTGAGTCATTCAAACAGCTTTGTGTGCACACCGAGCATAAAACTCGAGGAAAGCTGATACACAAGGACGTGGGCTATCAGATGAGTTCATTTCATTTCACATGATGTTCCTTTATTACAAACATTGTTCTCTCTTTCTCTTTTTTGCAGTTTTCAAAAGAAGTCTCAATAATGTCTTCATTAAATCATCCAAACATCAGTAAGTGAGGGTTTCATTTCAATGGACAAATTGTAATCATCATTGTGCTGATGTTCTGCTTGTGTCATCACCGGTATTCACTGACAAGTGGACTTCATAACCGTTGGTCTTTGAAATGTTTTTTTTCATAAAATAATTGCAGAAAATATGGATAAATCCTTTGGTATTTCCGTTTATTGTTTGGTATATATCATAAAAAATGGCTCAACTCACGAGTTTACTTCTATCCCTGGTTCAGCAAACTTTTTTTCTCACACAGACCAAAAGAATGATGTCTCAAAGAAGATTTTTTTTTACAACATATTTTATGAAATCAATAAGTAATAGGATTACTGAATGGTGCAGAGGTGGTTCACTTATCTTGGAGCTACCTAGTCTGGATTCGATTCCCGACCTGATTATAAATTGTAAGATAGATGCCTCACAGGCAGGGCGTTGCACCACAAAGTTCTCAGTCCCTCGGATACATATTATGCTGGGTGTTACATCTGCTAGCATTAGCTGAAGAATGTTAAAGACCCCTAGTATTGCCAACCTATGGCTGTTTATCAATGCTCTGTCCTTTTAAGTGCTAAGTGTCAAGCAAGGAAGCAGCATGTACCATTGTTAAAGTCTTTGGTATGACGTGGCTGGGTTTCGATCACTGACCTCCCAGACTCAGAGTGGACACTTTAACCACTGTGCCATAGAGTCTGCTTATGGATCCTGCAAACCCACCCTGAGGACCTATCTGGGTTGTGGACCCTTTGTATCTTTCTAAAAAGTCGACCATTTTGTGTTGTCCACACCTCTCGGGGGTCTGAGGCCAGTTGCTCTGCACTGGGGGTGTCGAAGGATCCACGGTCTCATGAGAATGATAATGGCTCAGTACAGGTGTTCCAAGGACTCAGGGTCACATGACAATTATAAGAGCATGATAATTGATGATCTCATGGGTCTTAAGATTTCGTCACTCTGCATCCAGTAGATCCACAGCAGGACATTTCAATACCAAGGTACCCAAGTTGTACGGATACAAACTACTTTCCCATTCGAAGGAATGTCCAGAACATGCTTTATGTGGAACTTAATGCTGAGTATCTCAGTCGATATGCCACATCATTCACAGGAATAATTGGGGTGGGGGGGATAGGGGGCATTTGAAGGCCTCACCATAACTTATGGTTCTCATCATGAAGTTACTCTTCACTTCATTGATGTATTCAATATAATGTGAACTTTTTAATTATGCATTTTGCTCATTATATAGTTTCCTTTCTGCTGCACTGTGCCATCCCCACCTAGTTAGAATATTTGATGCTAACAAGATGAAGGAAATGATGTACATGGTGATGGAACTTGCACCTGGAGGTATGTTTCTTGACAACTTCTCTTCTTAAGGTGTGATGTCTGTTCCTAATTCACTGTGGATTACATATGGCTTTGCCGTGTCATTTATGCAATGAGTTGTGTACCTTTTGGTAAGTGCTACGTTTGGTGAAGCTTGTTCAAGCACATTCTACATCAATATAAGTAATAACATGATGTCTGTTTTTGTTTCCCATCTTGTCTCTCACTCCTTCATGGATGGTCACCAAACTTCATCGGCATCAATAACAATGTCTTACAATTCTGCTTATCGCATCTAAATTTACTTCCAACTTCTATTCTGTTCAGCCTGGCTGAAACTAAGCTTTTCTTAAAGGGTTTGCAATGCTGGATTATTTATTTATTTGTATGCAGCCTTTGGCTACTTGGCTGCATCATTTTCTGAGGGCACGACTGTGCTGCTAATGCAATGCCCCCTGTTACCAATTTTGCTGACTTCGGAAAGGCAGCAGAATGAGTCAATCTGCCTGGTGTTAATTCATCGGTGAAAAAACAAAAAACAGGGGCTTGAACTCAACATCCCAAGATCTGAAGCCAGCCACCCGAACCATTATGCCAACACCTGGCTTGCCATGCTGCATTTGTTGAAAAGCACTTATGACGCCATCCTGTCATGAGTGATGTTCTTGTTTTCCATACCATCTTATCACCCATCAATCACCCTGTTGTTTTCCATAATTTTCCATTTAAGGTGAGAAACAAACAATTATTTAATTCAAAGCTGCTTGTGCAAATAAACTTAATTAAGGGAGTATTTAGTTATCGTTTTGTCGGAAAGTAATAATTGCTGCATAATGTCTGCTAAAAAAAAAAGGAGTCAAGCAGACAAGTTTTACGCAGACAGACACACAGACGCACACAATTTCTGAAGGATTGATTTCACGATATTGTATCGAATCAAAAAGAATGTCCCGTCTTGTATTCCCAACGGAGCTCATGGGTCAGGATGATGTGATTCCAGGTGAAATTTCAAAACGGCAATTTAGAGGCATGTAATATCGAACAAAACAAGAAAAAGAGCAATCAGAGATTGCAGACCCTCACCAGGACTTGTTTTGTGTGGTGTTTGTGTACTGGTGTGTTTCGTAATTAATAAGAAACATCATCAGAACGGTCAATTTATAACTGCTGGCAGTGATGACCGGGTACCAAGATGTCCCACTTTGATGCAACCACGCTTTGAACGGACACCTGATCCTGAGCCATGACGTTTTTTTAAAAATTATGATTCAATTGAATTTAGATTGGGATTTAAATAAATTCAATTCAAATCAAATGGAAGACCAAATAGGTACAGTCCTGCATTGGAGTAATCAGAAGGAAGCCAAACAAGCAAAAAGCAAAGATGAAGTCATCAGGAGGAACCTAAATAGGATTTGCATTTCAGCTGCTACTCCTCTACCCTCAAACTCATCCAGGCACAGCCAAGTGAACCTGATTCAAAAAAAATAAAAAATAATATAAAAGAACCCATATCAAAAAATTTAATAATTCTGGCTGCTTGAAATTTAATTCTGGCTCCCATGTCCGATCAAGTTGAAATTTAAAACATATATTCTACATCACGACTGGATCATAAATTTGAAATTTCACATCGATCGAGTCAGCAGTTGCGGAGAAAACATTATACACTATTTTTCTTCAATCCAATATGGCTGCCAAATCATGTGACATATCAATTATTCCATAACAAAGTTGTACACCCATGGCTTGCGGAACACTTGTGGGGAAGAATCCCCTCGATCTGTCCAGCCGTTCTGGAGGAGAAGACTTTTGTAGGTTTTAGGGTAAATCAAATATGGCTGCCAAACCATGTGACCTATGATGTCCGATATGTGAAAATTTTGTTCTTCATGGATAAGCGGTCAAACGTGTGAAGTTTCGCCTTGATCTGTTCAGCCACTTCAGAAAAGGTTTTTTCAGAAAAGCCACTTTTTGAAGGTTTTATTTTTGAACAATGTAACTGCCGAATCACGTGACCAATGATGTCATCAAAAAATTTCTGTGCACTATTTTATCTCGAAATGACCCTCAACATTTTTCATACTGATCAGATGTTGCATTCTACATCAGCAATTATGACGTCATAAAAAGCACATGTATTCCCCATGAGGAGTACTTGCCATGTGCCAAGGTTCAATTATTTTCCTTGGTGCAGTTTCAGAGAAACAGAGGTCCAAAGTTTTTTTTTTGTTTTTCCAACATGGCGACCACACCACGTGACCTATGACATCATAATTATCAATGAAACATTCTATTTGAGCAGTCGCTCCTGCAATGAAAATTTCGTTTTGACCCGACAAGCGGTTGCAAAAAAAACCCACTAAATTTCTGTGCGGATAAACAAACAAACAGACGAACAAACAAACAAACAAACGAACCCAAATGCAATACCCTCTCCTTTGACGAGGGTCATAATTTTACACATTGATAAAATAATGAAGTACCCCATTTATAGCAAAGTGGCTTACTTCATCATAGAGTCAGACAGACAAGCATCAGGAGCCACTAAAGTGGTGGCAACTTGGCAACAGTGGCTTCAATGTTGAAAAATCAATTATGTCATTGCTTTGGTAATATACCATGGATGGATAGTGTGACCATCCAACCCAGTCCCCCAAAACACTTTTCCCTGCATTTGACTCAACAAACTCTTCTCTCTCATCAGTGATCCTCCAAAATCCCGAGTGCTCTTCGTGATTGTTGTCGAATCTGTATATTTCACTTAAATGTTTCAGTCACTCATGGCATCTGTCTGATTAATCTGCACAGGTGATCTGGATGATTATCTCGAGAAATGTACACTCATGACTGAGGAACAGGTGCGCCCTATTATTCATCAGGTGAGCTGAGCCTCCGTGGACGGCTTCGTCGTTTGTGATGTTTATTGTGTGGTTTATAAACACCATATTTTAAATGAACAAGATTTGTGTGAAACTCCTATTTGCATATCCACCCTTTAAGTCAGTCCTTTCTTTCCAGGCAGCTTGTGTATTGAGATACATACACAGTAAGAACATCATGCATGGAGACATAAAGGTAAAATTAATCTGCACAAAACATGAGGATCTTGCAGTCTGAGAAGGACATCAGTTAAAGATGTGGATTGGGAGAGGTTTTTGTGTGGGGAAAGAGGAAAATTATTGAGAAATGATTGAAAGCTTTACTGGTATTGTTTCATTTGAGTTTCTTGGTGTGAGGGTGTGTGTAACAAGGAGAGTGAGCACCATCAGAGGCCTTTTAAAGATTGGTACACATTTGCAGCAATTCACTGGACAAGCTCACGGTTAATTGTAACAAAGTGCAGTGAAACCGAGTACAGAGGAACTCTGTTTTCTCAAACGTTTATGGAGGAAACATTGTGTTTGTGCACCAGTATGACATCATACTATCATGTCAGACAGGCTCCGTTAACATGGGCCATCTGCGTCGGGATCTTTCGTCCTGTGAATTGCTGAATGTTTTAAAATTATGACTGTGTTCACTTTAATTTACGACTTTACCGTTGCCAAGGTCGCACAAATAAACTGAAATTGATGGCACACACATAGGAGGCAGATGTATGGAAGACATTTTCTTACCTTTGAAAGGGTTTATTTGAAATGAATATGGAGGAAAAGGTGGATGCGATGAGTAGCTCGGAACAAACCATGCAAATAAATAGACACAATGAGGGAGAGGTGAATATGCAAACTCGTATCAAATGAATAAATAAAGGGCAAATCCTTACCCACACTAGGAGTCACAGATCACACTCATGCAAACATTAAAATTGCAGGTGAGGACTTTCCTTTGGCGATGCGTGGGGTGCAGGAAGATGGTGTAGCTCAGCAACAGTGTCCACGTCTCAGAGAGCCGTCCTCCCTTAGCAACGGTGAAAGGGAGCCAGCAATGAAGTGAGCCAGTGAAAGTGAGCCCAAAGACGAGGCAAAACCGAGAAAGCAGAAAGCGACCTTTTTTGTTCTCAACAGGTTCTACTCCCATGGGACATGCACCCAGAGCAAGCCCTCGTGACCCTCTCTCTCTCTGCGCTTCTCATTCACCCTCGAGTCCTCTGGCATGCAGGGAGCTCTTGTGTGCCCTTTCTCTCGACCCCTCCATGTCCTTCTGGGTGAAGTCCTCCTCCAGGCCATCCTGCCCACAGGGCGGCCCCAATAAAAATAAATGTCTTTCCATGCTTCTGAGCCCGACAGCACATCACGTCATCATGGCTTGTACACATTGGCTTGAGATATCATCACGGCCTTTTTTAAGCATGTGACGTGTGCCTTTTTGTGATGTACAGTCCTCACCTGGCCCCACCCACAAACAAGATGCAATTCCGCATACAATATTATCCTGACTATCCTATCTATAAATTACATACACTGCCTCCTCAGCATCGCATGCAACAAAACGACTTCCTTTCACGGGTCCCTGATACCTGGGACAGGTCACAGGTCCCTTTATTTAAGTAGTTTTGATGCATTGACTGTGCAAACCTGATTACCAGTTGAGTTTGATTACCTCCAGCCAGTTCCTACTGAATAATTTCCAAGGATGATGATCAAAGACAAGTTGAAATTAGAACGGCACTCGCATAGTCTCTCCTCGCGCATTCATTCTGAACAAAAATACCATCAAAAATGGAGCACGCTCCTGTTATGGCCCACTTCTATTATAGCGCATATACCCATATCATCCATGCACCCGATTATGTCACATAGTTTATTGGCATGGATTATGAAAGTCATAAATTTCATTCTTCACTCACACCTGGTCATCGATCAGATATAAGAAGTTTCAGGTTTTTCAGATAAAGATTTAAATTCAACCATTTATTGCTGGAATCCCACTTCACCGATGACATCATCATTATCACCCAAGATACCCCATGGGAAGTTGATGACATGTGCCAAGTTTCAACTTTCTTTGTTGAGCGGTTTTAGAGAAATTTACGTCCATCTTTTTTCCTTTAATTCAATATGGCTGCCATACCATGTGACCTATGACATCAAAGTTAGCAATAAAATATTCTCCATCGGGAGTCTCTCCCATGTTTAAAGTTTCACATCGATCGGACAAGTCGTTTCAGAGAAGACCATTTTGGATCAGGATTTAAATTCAATCAATCATTTCTGGAAGACTACTTCACCGATTACGTCATCTTTATCATGCAATGTACCCCATGGGGAGTTGATAACATATTCCACATTTCAATTTTTTTCGTTGGATGTGATGTGGATTTTTTTAACCCACCTTGTGATCGTTGTCCTCCTGAAGGATTCTAACTGCTCGATTGTGGAATCCTATTTGACTTCAGACAGAGTTTAACGTTTGTCCGATTTGATTACAAAACCCTACAAAAACCCTATCGACACTGATAAAACTGATGTCCACACAAGTCCTTCCTTGTGAAACAATTTATTTCCTAATTATACACCATACACTTCACACCCTTGTACAATGAACTTAAGAATCCCCATTTGATTGCAATATTATTTGGTTCTATTTCATTTATTCTTATTTTAGTTAACAGTTCGACCAACCCGATTCAATTCACTTCTACATTACATCAGAGAGTTTTATTCTAACTTGGTACTTGGTCAGTTCCAAGGAGTACGAGCCACTGAGAAACTATACTTCCTCACGTGATCGTACTGAGAACAATGTGCCTTTCAAAATATTTATACTTCCATGAGAGAGAGGTTGGGGGATATTCACCAAGACTGCAGATGTGTCCTTTAGACAAAAAGTCACTTTGTACATTTTCTAAGCAAAGGTTCATTTATCAGCTCGGTCACTCTGCTCCAGAACAACACATTTCTTATCATTTAGGGCAAAAGTCTTTTGGCCAGAAATGACAGCCAATTCAATTTGCAGCATAAAAGTTACATTTCTGAAACTCCATTTGTTACAATTTAAAAATACATTAATATAAATTTTTCCCCCACACTCCCCCGTTTTTTTTTAAGGAAAATTTGAATAATTTTTCTTACACATGATTACCATGTCCCATTCCTGAAGGAGAAAAGATTTCCATTATTCAAGTTCAATCAACAATGGCAGCGTGTGCTCATATCAGAAAATGAGTGAGTTTCCATTTAATTTATGGCCTGTTCATCAGCATGTGTCACACATTGGAAACATGCTACCCGAAGTCAGAAGATAAACAGGTCAGGGTGTGGATAGAGCGGCACCCAACGGGAAACACAATCGAAGCACTCCTTGAGCTGAGGAGAAGGTAGATGTGGGCAAGTACAAGTTTGGGCCGGACACTGGGTTGAAGGAGCGCAGTGTGGAACTCCAGGCCTGTCGTACATTGAAGCAACCACAGCAAGTTCACGATGTATTTGCAGAGCGGCAATCGAGAGTGTGGCTGAGAACATTCCTCCATGCAGGCACCACACAACGCCGACGTTAAGACTTTGCTCAACCTTCTCCTCAGTGGGTTTTTTCTTTCTTTTCCCACATTGCTCCATCTTATCTCCTCAGGAAGGGGAGGGATAATCATGTGTTGAATGCTCAATCACCCAAATCTGGCTTCTCCCATCGTCCAATCTTTGTGTGGAAACTTCATTTAGATGAAATCGTACATTGCTTCAAAGACTGCTTTCAACACTCCGAAACAAACAAAGCATCAAGTAAACACCAATCAATAAACGTCATGGGCACATGTAGTTCTACAAGACTAACAAAGATTCTTATGGAAGCATTTAACTTGCATTATATGTCATATCAATATTTTAATCCCTTTCCTTGTTATTTCCCAAAACAACATGCTAAAATATACAGAAATCCCAGTTGTACGTATACTCAAAACGTCCATCTCATTTGCTATTTCCATCGACATTTTAAATCTCTGACATTTCTCCATCTATCCACTTCTCTCTCACCAAAACAGCAAACATGCTGCCATTTTTCCAACTCACATACACAAACCATCTATCACTTCCTCCGACCTTCTCAATTACGAATCCATTTTCTTTTATCAAAACAAATAAATCATTTTAAACAGTTGTTCAAAAATTGTCAAATCACTTGTCAAATCTGTTATGAGGCGAATATCGTTTAAATTGCAGCTCAAACACTCTGTCTACACATGCAGCTTCACCCTCCACAATCTTTATCCCAGTCTTGGAAAAGCATCTTAAACTTCAGACTAATAAACATCCAAACTCTCTTAAACAACTTTTTGGTCAAAACAAAATATTTCCTTTTAAAATCCATAAATGAAAAATTTAATCTTCAGCATCTATCCAATTAAATCATGAATTTACCTTGACTGAATCGATCAAATGGTTACACTGGGTTGTTTGCCATTGCCTTCCCAGCACAAGTTCAGGTAACCTCAACATTCGTAGACGAATAAAACAAAATTTCAACGTCCATCCGAGGGAATCATCTATTATCTGCGAATCGCCCCACGTGCTAAACATCATCAAATCATTAAAATCATTCCAAATCACGTTTCTACATTTAAATCACATACAGTATATCCACATTCACAATTGTTATTTCACAATTTATTCAAAATCCCGATGGTTGTAAAATAAAACTTCAACACTTTTGCCTAAATGGACTTCACTTTAAACATTCAGTAGAGAGGGTGCGCCACAAACATCAAGGAACGAGGAACAGGAAGTTCTCTCCACATCCAGTGGGAAGAAAAAGGAAAAAAAACTCTGACATGCAAAACCCACAGTTTAGCATTACTCTGTCATGGCTTCAACACATACACTAAACAGCATTGCATCTCATAGACTCGCGTGTGATCACGTGACAAATACCAATCACATTTCTATCTCATCCTCTTGAATCTGCATATGAATCGAATTTCACACCTAAAGCAAAGGCTCAAACAAAGACTCAGTGTAAAGATATGCCACCCCCCACAGATCGAGTGGAGGGGGTCTCACACAGTGTAGTTTGCGACCTTCGCGTGGAAATGCAACGCAAAGAATGTATAACATGCCATTTCAAACAGACCCACAGCTCAACTCAGCACGAGTTAAAATATCGTCAAAATCCCAACAGAACACGTTTCATTGCAGTGAATATTGGAATCACACAAGTTTCATTTTTACTCTCAGTAACACATCGCATCTCAATGCAAATCACCAACCATGCTCCCAGCTGGTTAATCATCTCCTGCACTCCACAAAACGTTTCGTGCAAATCATTGCATTTACAAATCCGTAAAACCTCCATACAATATAATATAACAACCTCACTGCCAACAAACTTCCAGTGAGTTCAATGAACAAAAAGTAACTCTTAAAACTCTTACAAACAGGTAACTTACAATGTTTATCTATTTTAACCCTATCTCGGCGTCTCAGCCGTGGCCTCGGCGTCTCTCTCACAGCCGGTCCGTATCAATGCAAACAAGTGGCATGTCGCTTCATCATGCCTATTTAATTACGCATTTGGCTCCTCAACGAGCCTCTTCTTGTCATCTGACTCCTCTTCTTCTCCAGCACTTTTCTAAAACAACTACAGTACTTATTGTTTACTTTAAAATGGACTCTCTCCGCCAGATACTCTTCTTTCTCTCAATAAAATTATCTGACAATGAACTTTTCTTTGTTCGAAATGCGTTACCTGCTGAGAGCGCTCGCCCTTACCTTCGCTCAAGCACTTGTCGTTCCTCCAGGCACTGCCTCCGGCAGATTAAGCACCTCCGGTCACGAGCACCGCACCAACGTTGGTTCGAATCCGAGTCTCGGCGCCAACTGATGTGGATTTTTTTAACCCACCTTGTTGTGATCGTTGTCCTCCTGAAGGATTCTAACTGGTCGATTGTGGAATCCTATTTGACTTCAGACAGAGTTTAACGTTTGTCCGATTTGATTATAAAATCCTACAAAAACCCTATCGACACTGATAAAACTGATGTCCACACAAGTCCTTCCTTGTGAAACAATTTATTTCCTAATTATACACCATACACTTCTCACCTTTGTACAATGAACTTAAGAATCCCCATTTGATTGCAATATTATTTGGTTCTATTTCATTTATTCTTATTTTAGTTAACAGTTAGACCAACCCGATTCAATTCACTTCTACATTACATCAGAGAGTTTTATTCTAACTTGGTACTTGGTCAGTTCCAAGGAGTACGAGCCACTGAGAAACTATACTTCCTCACGTGATAGTACTGAGAACAATGTGCCTTTCAAAATATTTATACTTCCATGAGAGAGAGGTTGGGGGATATTCACCCAGACTGTAGACGTGTCCTTTCGACAAAAAGCCACTTTGTACATTTTCTAAGCAAAGGTTCATTTATCAGCTCGGTCACTCTGCTCCAGAACAACACATTTCTTATCATTTAGGGCAAAAGTCTTTTGGCCAGAAATGACAGCCAATTCAATTTGCAGCATAAAAGTTACATTTCTGAAACTCCATTTGTTACAATTTAAAATACATTAATATAAATTTTTCCCCCACAGATGGTTTAGGAGAAAATTATGTCGAATTTTCTTCCTTTAATCCAATGGGGCTGCCATACCGCGTGACCTATGATGTCAGAGTTGGCAACAAAACATTTTCTCCATGAAGAGTTGCTCCGATGTTTAAAGTTTTGCATTGATCGGACAAGCGGTTGCAGAGAAAAACATTTTTAAATCGAAAATATAGAGATGCAGACATACACAGACAGACAGACAGACAGGCACACACAGATTCACAGACAAGGGCATTCCAATCGTCTTGCATCCCATGAAGGGCAAGACTAATAACGATTGCCACAAGAGAAGGTAATATCGTATGTTCCACATGGTTTGATCTGCTCAGCTGTGTAGGTAGAGAGCAGAAAGGATGCCTGGCGCAGTTCAGGTTGGTCAGGTTCATTCCACAGGTTGGTGAAAGCAGCTCAGCTGACAAGAGAAACAGTGGCACTGGTGTCGATCTGCATTTCCAAATGTCGTTACTGATGAGAACTAGCAGAGGTTCAGCTTTGCTGTCAGAAATGACGTAAATTATATCTTACATCTTAGAGGTGTCACCAAAAGTGAAGCTTGCCTTTTCGACATGCAACACAGAACTCATGAGATGTCTTTGTACTGCTGCCTTGTCCTTGGTATGCACTAAAACATGTTGCTGGCATAGTTCATTGATGGTGGACATGTGGCCTGTGGGTTTATTTTTCTGTTGCTGTGATGATCGACCCGATGACAGTGAGGTTTGTCTGAGCCTGACCGGATGAAGAGTGATGCCGATGTCAGCAACGTTTATGTCCGCACCCTCCATGGCAATGGCAATAGCAATGGGAATGTCATTGGCTGTCGTGAATTCTAATGTCCGTTTGTCTAGCAGGCTTCAACCTATGCGATTGTCCACGACACCAATGAGGAGCAGGACTCGCAAAAAATTTGAGAGTTTCTTGAGTTCAGGAACAAATTTGCAAATTCACTGCCCTGTTGCCTGATGGTTCATAAAGAAATTGAAATGTTGAACAATGACTGATGGGGTATGGGTTGCAGTGATCCAATAGAACTTCCAGGAGTTTGGAATATTTCAGTTCCCTGATGGACGTGGATATGGTCAAATTTTTCAACAACGTGGATGCCTGGGCACCACATACCAACAGTAGGACTGCTTTCATCTGCTTCTCATCTGCTTCTCATCTGACATACCAAATCGCTTCGAAGCAGTAATCCAAACGTTCAACAAATATGTCCCAATTAACTCTGTGGGGGGTTGATATCACAGATGCAACTGTACAATGTCATCATAGATTATATCGCAAAATAACAGGCAAAAACTGGAGAATTCCACAAACTGAGTTGTGTCTGTGGACAATTAAAGTTTTCTCCAAAAGTTGAATGTCGTTGCCATGTATTGATTTCTGGTTGCGATAACCACACGAGACTTTGCAACATGTCCTGATGGTTTGGTGAAGATGTTGTTGATTCATTGAATCACAGTCATTATATTGATGTATTGAATGATCTTGCTGGGAAGGTGGTGAGAGCAGCAACAGTGTAATGGAATTTCACCAGTTCATCGAAGCTACAGGGACGTAGGCAGAAATGGAAGGTAGACTTTGAATTGCAAAGGAAATAATTTAATTCAGTAACTTTTGGGCAACGTTTGCTTGTGGTGCCTGGGTATCTTGAGATATTGATATTCTGGGTTGTGGGTGTTGTGTCGCATCAGCATATTGGCTGTACGAATGTAACCTTCACTTCTAAGATTCCTTTCTGAAAATGCAAACATCATATCTTCCACACTTTGATTTTATCTTCATCTGCTTTCCCCACACTACCAGCTCGAGAACATCATGTATAATGACCTTGGTGCCGTAAAGGTCATCGACTTCGGCCTTTCACGTGTGTTTATGCCTGGCACACTCCTGTTTGGAAAAAGAGGAACGACTGACTATATGGCTCCAGAGATGTTCAGAGACGAGGGCTACAATGGTCCTGCGGTCGATGTGTGGGCTCTTGGGGTTCTCTTGCACGTGTTACTGGAGGGATCTTTCCCATTCCGTTCCAAGACGATGATGGTGAGTGTTCCCTCCTCGCAATCGTCCGAATCATCGCGATGATCTTTGTCATGATGATCAAAGGGAATGTCTCTGTCATGGTCATTCATAGTTATGAGTGTGTTCAGCTCAGATCAGTAAAAATCGCAAGAATGAAAGAACAGTAACTGTGAAGAAACAATCATTCCACGGAAGCACGTTAGCATTGCAATGGAGAAAGCAGTAGGATTGTACAATCTGTTCACTGCATGTTTTGTTTTTTTTGTATCCCTGATATAAATTCAGAATGTAAAAATTCGCAAATAATAAGAACAATTTTCAACAATAAGAAGAGGTTTGGAGTGACCAGACTCAGAGGCATTGTGATTATATCATCCGCTCAATGTTTGGTAGGTCGACAGATCGATTCTGAACCAAAGACTAAAAATGGTACATGCTGATTCCTCGTTGGATGCTCAGCATTTAGAGGATAGAGCAAATATGTATGCCATGGACTGGCATCCCGTGGGGGAGTGTGGAATTTAACCTTAATTGCTCCGCTAACTGCGGATTTGGACAGTGGCTGATGAATTGGTGAATTAACAGATCGATCTCTTTGCAGGAACTGGGATCAAACCATTATCGTTACGACTATAAACCACCCACTTCTGTTGGATATCAGTGTACTGCGCTTTTGAAATCTATGCTCTGCTTAGATCCAGCGAAGAGGATTTCAATGACGGTGTGTGATCATAAAGCTGCTTCTGCTTTGTATATTTGATTTGAATTAACAATCATTCAACCAAGACCGCAAAAGTTCACTTTTTGTGGAGTAAGCGGTTCTTGATCACCAAATGAGACAGCGTCTAAAGGTAATGATGCAATTTCCTGGATCTGGATATACCCAATTATTTTGCCTTGTAGGAGATCTTGGAGCATCCATGGGTGAACAATGAGCATTGTGGGCCTAAGAAACGTGCACGTGACTTCAAGAGTGTGGATGTGGATGAAGCACCAGGCAAACGTCTTTGTAAATACAAAGGTACCGATTGATGCTTTGCCTTGGCTGTCATTCTGCTGTTTATAAACGTTGTTGGCCTGGGCTATGTGTCGCTCCACGTCGGGTGATGGGATCAATTTTGAGTCAGCTGTGCCTTACGGCATCAGCATTAGGATCGGGCCGGCTGGTGATGCATCAGGAAGGAGCTCATGTACTTGAGTTTGTTTGTGACAGAGTTGGAAATGAGGTCCACTTTGCTTTCCCTTTTGGTTGAGCATCTGCATTCCGTCACCACTGACATTCCCCGTGGATGAGTGCAAATGCCTGTGCCATCGATGTGAGGGTTATTATGTGCCTTGCGGGCCGCAGCATTTGGCCGATCAAGCGGGTGCCAAAAACTCCTTGTAAACTCTTGCTTAATCACTCTGATCTTCCATGATTTTCACATACACTCTTTTAGCATTCTCTTTTACCAACATTGTCTCAAGTAACTGCCACTTCCTGATAAACATCCTAAATTGATAATGACCATGCTTGGAGCCTCTTGACAGGATTTGAGTGTACCGCGATGAAGTGAAATCACCATTTTTTGTTCTTGGATCAGTTGATTTATGTTCCATGGGTGGGTATGTAAGACATTCTCGTTCTATGTATACTTTCCAAACTGTCGAGCAATTGTCACACGATCACTAACCTTTAACTTGTCCGGAGATTGCAGAACTAACTCGGGCTTTCCCGTCAATTAAAACGTATATTTAGTATTTGTCAAATTGTCGTAAATATAACTGACTTTTTCTGGTCACCATTTATTGCAATTTGAGTTTTAACTTTTCCAAGCTTAGACAGTGTTACATTGCATTGAAATTGTGGTCAGAGGAGTTGAGCTGATCAGGGATCGGCTCAAGGCAAAGGTTACATCTTCCAGTGAGACGTGAGCTGTTTTGCAATGACTGCCTCACTGCTAGCCTTTGTCAGGTTTGACCTGGAGAATGAGTTGGAAAGCTAAAGTTAGGAATGAGAACAAGCAGGGAAAGAGTGGTTATGTACAATGCATAAGACTATACCATGTAGAGAATCAGTTATTGAAAAGAACAAGCAATGAAGCAAGACATTTGCTTGTGATTTGAGTGTTCAACTTGTGCATCTTTCTCCTCCAAGGAATAGTTGAAAGCCATGAATCGGAAGAGAAAGACAAGAAATCAAAAGAGGAAAAGAAAGAACGGAGTGATAGCTCTTTAAATCACCAAACAGAGCAATCCTTAAAGAGAGGTGGGCAAGTCAGCGATCCAAGCAATGTTCTCAAAATGGAAATGGCAGGGAACTGTCGGAAAGAAAAGCGAAAACGGGAAGATGAAGAACGTTCGCGCGAAGAGCAGAGTACTGATGAGACCATGCAAAAACAGGTAATGGATTTTGAATTCTTGCAAGGTGATTGGTCGTTTCCTGGGGGATATGTGTGTTTTGCTTCACGTTTGTGCAAAACGGTCCCATATGGTTATCCACCACGAGATTGTACTTTTTAAACTGAGTGGTGCATCTTTTTTCATCACGTGTATATACCCATCCCTCCTCAAAGCAGATTAGATGCAAACAAATCAATCGCTTAGCAGTTTAGTATATGGCAGCAAACTGGAATTTGGAAAGGGTATCTGCATGAGAAAAACAATGGCCTACCCTATATATGAAAAGCACCATCATATTCACAAGTGAATGATTCCAGATGCAGGCAAGCGACTTCATGTACCCCTTTGAAACGACCGCGTGCTTTATAGTGGAACCTGCATGTGAAGCACATTTTATACTTTGACTCTCTTTCCCTTGGCAATCATGGAAATTGTAACTAAATGGTGGGTATGCTCCCTTTCTGTGCTCATACTAGTTTGCATCATATTCGTTTTCCCTTTGTTTGTAGTGACAATGCATCATGCTCAAGCCATTGTCATTTTTTTTCTTGAACGGTTTCGGTTCCTTAGAGTAAAAGAAGGGAGTAATGTGTAAACCCGATTTGAAAGCACACGAGAGAGAAATACATGAAATAGGTGCTTATCAAGGAGTATGTGGTGAGGAATGGTTAGAGGACCGGAAATTTTTTTTGGGGGGGGGGGAGTAGTGGGGCAACTTAGCATAACAATTGTGCATTTTGTGAGGAAAGCACCACATTTGGCACACGAGGAGCCTAACATATTATCAACAGATTTGGATATTGGGCCATCTCAGATTCAGCCGCTGATGGCTGTGGCAGCCATTTTCCACTGCCATCAAAAATTTTTAGATGGTCCAATATCCAAATCTGTTCATAATATGATAGGCTACAAGTGTGCCAAATTTGGTGCTTTCCTCACAAAATGCACAATTGTTATGCTAAATTTAGCTAAGTTTCCCCACAAGGGGGAAGAGCAGAGGGTTTGTAACTATTTGTTGCAGGTTTGGAACTTCTAGTATCTAAATCCATGTAAGTTGACTGATGCCATGGTGAGTCGTGGAGAAGCTGACTGTTTTACGCAGTGGGAAGTTTTGTTTTGTTTTGAGGGGGAGGAGGGGTTCCCGCAGACCGCAACCAAGCCAGGATGCCTATTTAATTTTGAGATATATCCTGCCATCTACAACTCAAAGATCTTATAACCTGGTAATGAGTGGATATGGCATAGGAACCTTCTGTGAATCAGCAAGTGGTGGTGTGGCACAGGGGGTTATGGTCACAATTCCTGGAGGTGTGTGTGTGTGTGTGTGTGTGTGTGTGTGTGTGTGTGTGTGTGTGTGTGTGTGTGTGTGTGTGTGTGTGTGTGTGTGTGTGTGTGTGTGTGTGTGTGTGTGCGTGCGAGCGTGCGCACATGCGCGTGCGTAAGATCTGATCTCCATTATACGCGGAAGCTGTTGTTGGCAGCAATCTCCACACGTGGGTGGCTTTCAGGAGATGAAACAGAGACCTACCAGGACGTCATCATTTCATGATTCTCACTGATCACAAGCGCTGATCAGTCTTTTCGGTCCGACTCGGGTGCCGTTTGACACAAGTCAATGTTTATGAATAAGAAAAAGTTTGCAAACTTGGTTTATACGATTCAGCACATGTGTAACCTGTCACACCTTACAGAGAAAAACCCCAAGAAGAGGAACATGGCCCCAATCATCCACAGATCTGAAATGACATGAATGTTGAGGTAAGTGACACAAAAAGGACAGTTTTTTTGCCCTTCCACTTTTATTGTGCATGTGTGGAATGGTGCCTTCAGAAATGGAAGCTTCTTGACATCATATGTCGTCCCCGGATCAACATAAATTGCATCCATGAAAATGTTTTCATGTATCGAGGATGTAACAATGTATGACATGTTGCACAGAAACATTGCTTTGAGCTGAGCCTCGCCGCTTTTATATGAAAAGAAGAAGAATCAGTGTTATGTATGGATGTGCAAAGTTTCCCCATGTTACACTGACACCGTGACAGCTGCTTTAGTTCCGGGGTGTCTCCATCAGGGTCTGATGGCACGGTCCTAAGTAAAGCTGGGTGAGAATTTTGTGAGCAAAAAAAAAAATGGATCCTCATCTGTCGGGTTGTCCAGATGTATGACATGGCGACAAGGATAAACATCTCGAGCACGACTTCTTTAGGCCATATCAATGAATTCGACCATCATGGGGGAGATTTCAACACGTATTCTTGGCGGTCATCTTTCTCCTTTGAGTGGCATTGTGACGGAAGCCTGGATGAAGGCCGACTTCCTGTCTATATATTGGGGAGAGGCATTCACCGTCGTTAAAACCTGATTCATCCTCGGGCAATCCAGGAGTTAGTTTTTTGTATACCTTGTCGAGGCTCTTATGAGAGCTAACACGCGACGCATAGCAAGTGGGGCACGAGACAAGAGGGGCGGGAGAGGGAAGGACAAAATAGTGGGGAACAGACATCAGGAGATATGTAGAAGGGTGAGGGATGGGGCGGGGAACACGGGGAATACATGATGGACATTACAGGGACTTTCAGGACCTTACACGACAGGGAACTTTCGGGAAGGAAGGCAGGGAATTTGAAGGAGGTGGGTTTGGGGTGGATTAACACGAGCAGAAAGATCATGGTTTTGGAATGGGGGAAGATAAGAGATTGTGGTGAACAGCTGTTTTGAAGACCTGGAGGGAAGAGTGGGATTGAAGAAGGTGTGGGAGTTTGTTGCAAAGGTGGGGAAAAAGAGGAATGAAAGATTGAAGGTGAGTAGTGATTCGTGATTTTGGTAGTTTTACCAGAAGGGGGTTGCTGGTGGACCTTGAGTGCCCTGTGGAAATATGGTGGGGACATAACGTAGACAGAGCCGGGGGCGAGACCGGAGAGGAGACGGTATAAGACAGAAAGACCACCGACCTGCCTGCGGTGAGACAGTGAGACAGTGAGAGGCCCAAAGACTCAGCCTCATGGTGGGAGATGCCAAAGATCCAAAATGCCTTCATTTCCACTGTGAATCTGAGAAAGGTGAGAGGCAGGAGCACCAGCCCAGAGTGGAGAGCAGTACTCCATCAAGATGCAGACAAAAGCTTTGTATGTGGTCAGGAGCTCAGGTGGGCCGAGGAAGGACTTTGCAAGACGGAGGATTCCCAGTCGGCGACTGGCTTTGGAGGCCAGGTTGGAAATGTGGCTTTCCCAGAAAAGATCATGGCAGATAGTGAGACCCAGAAGCTTAAATGAGAGGACTTCTTCCAGGGGATTATTGAGAAAGTCGAAAGTGGGGGGGGGGGTTCCAAACGGTCCTTTCGGAGAGACATAGTGAGAGTGTGAGATTTGTCAGGATTGAAAGACATGTTCCAGGTGTTGGACCACTTTATGATTTTATCCAGATCTGCAGAGAGTGAAGAGGCTGCTGCTTGCCGGTCTGAGAGATATGTGTGAGATGTAGCTGCAGTAATATTGCATGTCAAGAGAAGCCTTCATTTCGAAGAGAAGCCATGTCAAGAGAAGAAGAACCGATTGGAGCGGGGAAGAACAGCAGATATTTTCAGGGACATTTATCAAATTCAGATCCAGAAGAGATAGAGTACCGTTGGTTGAGATCTGGGTCGGGAAGTTGACCGATTGAGTTATTCCAATGAGTTGCAGAAGTCTTTTGCTAAAGTGCCATGGCAGGTGAGAGATGTACCCACACCTAGCCAACTAGCATGATGACAATTGAAGTCACCACATACGAGGAAGAGAGTTCGGATGAGAAGATATAAGTTGGTCCATGTTTTCGGATAGTGACGTGTAAATGGAGTCGTCACAGTTTGGTGGATGGTACAGTACACATATAAACATGAGGTAGGAGAAGGGGGAGTCATAGCCAGAGATATTCCTGGGGTGTGGGGGATGAGGGCAGTGTGTGGAGAGTGAGGAATAGAGCCTTCGATCAAGAGAGCAACTCCTCCACCAGGACGAGGCTCAGGTCTGTCATACCGGAGGAGGAAGTAACCAGGGAGAGATACTTGGGAGTCAGAGATGTCTTGAAGGAGGAAAGTTTCTGTTGGGCACATTATGTCTGGTTTGTCAGTGGCAACCTGTATGGAAATATCTGTCAGGTTTGAGTGAAGGTCCCGGATGTTTGAGGTCCACTCTGTTAATGAAGAGGGAGGGGAGGAGGCTTTGGGTGCAGGGGATGGGAGGGGAGGGGGAGTGTAGGATGAGGGAGGAGGGGGAGGAGGTAAGGAGAGTTGTTGAAAGAGTGTGGGGGATTGCAGATGAGCTAGGGGAGGGGGGAAGATGAGGAGGAGAAAAGGCTCTGTGGTGCTGGGTTGAGGTACAGTGGGGAGTCATGAGAGGGGGAATAAGGAAGTTGAGGACTTGAGGGGATGGAGTGATGATATGGAGGAGAGAGGGCAGCGAAAGGAGGAAGCTTTGTGGATGAGAGGTGGGGCAACTTTGAGAAGGACGAGTGAGGGGGGTGAATGGTGGGAGAAGTGTGAGTGGGGAGGGCTGAGGGAGAAAGGTGAAGGGGAAGCTTGGAGGGGAAAGAGTGTGATGGTTGCTTTGAAAGGGAGGGGTGAGAGTGGTGAATTGACACTGAAGTCGGAAAAAAACATAATGATTGATGGAAAGTAAACATGCATTGCAAACTGGGTTTTTTATTTTTAGTTCAGAAATGCAATTAAAGACATTTATTGAGGGATGTAATAAAGGCAAATTAAGAGAATGGACATTGTGACAGTTGGACTTTCAGACAAGGAATGAAGGAAAGGTCGAATTGAGGGCAGTCTGTTGAAATAGAAAAAGAGTTGTGAATTATGATACAGTAATGAGAACCACACATGTGAAAGAGGAAGTTGAAGCATTATAAGAGACTGTTTTTGTTATTATTTTATTTATTTATTATTATTATTCTTTTTGAAAAAGATTGCATAAGATTAGGTGAAGGAAAGCTTACATAAAAATCGTGAGGTGAATGGTGAATTTGGATCGGCAAATGCAGAGTGAAACTGATGGGTCAATGAAAAGTAACAGGAAGAGGAAGGGGAAGAGAGACACGTCGTGTCGGGAGGTGTGTAGTTAGAAAGGATGCAACGAAAATTATTAATTTTTGATGGATTTTTGAAGATTAGGTAAGATTCGGGAATGGGGGGTTGTAGGAAGAAATGGTGAAGGTTATGGAGAGAGTTGGTCAGCTCAAATAGAAAGAAGAGGGTGTGAGGAGGAAGAAGAAGGATCAGTGCTCGTGGATATGGAGGGAGAAAGGGTTTTAGTTTTTTTTGTTATATATATTTTTAATTTTAAGACAACCACCAGATGGTGTATTCGGAAGGAATAGATGGGCCGTGGTGGGAAAAGTGGGGAAAATAGGGACTGATGGTAATCGGGAGAAAATACAAATACGAGCCAGTAGGCGGCGATGGGTCGCCGAGCATGGAAACTATAAGATATAGAGCAAAATGGATGTCATATAGCGGATAGGGAATCACCTGAAGATTATGCATATCAAATCTCATCCAGTTCCATCTGCTCATAACTACTCGGTATCCATTTGAATGAAAAGTACCGAAAATGCGGTTTGAAATCGGAAATCCCCAATGTTCGAGGGGGTGTTGTGGGTGAACAAAGATCTAAATAGAAAATCCGGCTCGATCCTTTGTGCACAATGTGTTCCAGACGATTAGTGTGAATTTTCATGACCATCCGACCATAACCCTAGGAGTAGTAGCATTTGGCGCGAAGGCACCTTCAGCTCTCGCATATTATCGATTTTTGCAGTAATTGACCTTTGACCCCTGACCAAAGCGAAATCGGTCAATATGTCCTGAGGCAAAGTTGTAGTACTCATTGAGTACCATGAACCTGCAAAGTTTCATTCGTATCGATGCACTCACCTGGTCGCTTGGGGGCCTTCAATTTTCGCCAATTTTCACGCATACCCTAATTGGAGGGGGCGCTGCGAGTAAAGTCTTACATATATCACAAAAACCGGAATATATTTGATAGAACATCACCTGTAGATCATTCTTGCCAAATTTCCTAACCCTACGTGGGATAATGGCTTTCGGAATTGATTTCGGGTGAACGGTAACGATTTTGAAGGTTTTTCGGTTGTTGCTCGGGAACCAAAGTGTCCCGAGAAACCATCACAATTTCCAAAGCACTAGGTCATAAGATGTAGCTACCACCCGAGTTTGGTCAAAATCCACCCACGTTTACTACCAATTATGCTGATGACAAATGAACAAACATCCAAACAAACATCCAAACATACAGACAGAATTACTGACAATAAGGGTCACCTATTTCGGCGACCCAAAAAAACGATCATACACCTAGATGGGAAAGACAGGTAGGCCTCAAGGAAACCCGATAAGACAAGATCGACGAAAACTCACAATATAGCACAATTTTTGAAACAAAACCAAATTCAGAACACACAGTAAACATTGTCGGTAAGAAAATAAACAGTTAATATGTGACAAATAACAACCGGAAACTTAACTTTCAAAAAGTCGGCATCGACCCCTTTGCGAACCAGCCATCCAACCAGCCGTCCTCTTTGAAGGAACATTGCAATCCATCCCCTTCAGTCATCCTGTCCCGGTTCAATTTCTACTTGTGCACACAGCAGCAAGCAGAGTGGATTGCAGACTTCATTGCACACCAAACAAAACTGTTAAACCTGTGTGAGGTTCTGGATACGATTGACGACAAGCTCCTTGATCTGTTGGCTGTTGGCACATCCGATGACCGCACTCATAGATGTCTACTTGCTGGGAATACTGACTTCCAAAATGCGAGAGAAACTGCTATTTCCATGGAAAGTGCTGAAAGCAATGCTTTTCAAGTACCAGGGCTACTCATTTGTCCGGTACCAGCCTTGTTGTGAATCGGCTACATAATGATGAGCCAAAATGTTGGAACAAGTCTCCTCATCAGAGGCCAGCTCAGTCACTCACCCGCAACAAATGGTTCCGGAATGCACCATCCGGAGACGTGTCGGTTCAAAGATGCAACCTGCCATTTTAGTTCAAAGACTGGCCATATTGCTCCAGCTTGCATCACTCACAAATTGTAAACAGACAAAGCTGCTGTCAAAAAGATTCATCAGTTTATCAGTTCTGAGGAACCTGAGATTGATCAGGTGAGCTCTGTTTCCAATAACTCAGAATCATGTGAACTGTTTCATATAAATTATCATGATAAGCGGGTCCCTTTTCTCACCGTGGTTGTTGTCAACAATCAATCATTGCAAATGGAGGTCAACAATGGTAGGAACTGTTTGAGGCACGAATTGGTTGAGCAAAATTTGGCTGAAGTGGAAAAGCATCCATCAACTATGGGCAGCCAACATTTCCCCTACGGCTGCAAACGCACTCGAAAATGTGCTGAGTACTTATCCAGATGTCTTCAAGGATGAGCATGGAAGCCTGCCCAGTCCATTCTGCCCTGTCGGAGCAAATTGACAAGCAACTGGATCATCTTGAAAGTCTGGGGATCATTGAACCAGTTCTATATGTCAAGTGGGTGGCACCCATTGTTCCGGTCATAAGATTGGACCAATTCATCCGCATATGTGGAGAAAATAAAATGACTGTGAACAAGTGTTCTTCATCGTTTTAATATCCAATCCCGAGAATCGAAGACCTATATGCTCGTCTCACTTTAGGCAAAACATGTACTGTGCGCTATCTCAAATCTGCCCATCCACAGCTCAGAGAATAAGATTTTTGAAGGTTTTTGTATTTTTAAAAAATATGGCTGCTGAACCACGTGACCGATGCCATCATCAATTTTTGCCCCTTACAATTTAGCCCAAGATGACCCTCAAAATTTTTCATAATGATTGGATAAAGTGTTCGACGGATGCAATTATGATGTCATAATGAAGCCACCGATGACATCATCAAAAAAATCACACTAGTTTCCCATGTGAAGTGTGTGACATGTGGCAAGTTTCAATTTTTTCTATGATGCGTTTTTGGAGATTCAGAGGTCCAAAGTTTTTCCTTGTTTTTTCAACATGGCTGCCACACCACATGGCCAATGATGTCATACTTATTAAAACATTCTACATGAGTAGTCACACCACTGCTGAAATCTTTTTGTCAATCAAAGAAGCGTTTGCAGAAAAAACAAAAAATTAGCATGGACGGATGGACGTTCGGACGGATGGACGTACGGACAACCCAAAAATATAATGCCTCAGGCGACTTCGTTAGCAGAAGCATGAATAAGTTGGAAACACTACAGGGTGGGACAGACAGACAGAAAGCAAACCTATAGTCCCATCCTGTGAAACCAGGAGGGGACTAATATAGTAAATAAAGAGTACTTTGCAAAGGAATGGAGATACATGTTACATAAAGCAGGCATAACATTCCTTTCTGGAAATAATAACTTGTCTTCCACACTTTATATTATCTTCACCTGTTTTCCCCCCAAAAGCTTGAGAACATCATGTATCATTACCTTGGTGCCCTTCAGGCCACCGACTTCAGGCTTTCACTAGTGTTTCAGCCTGGCAATCTCCTGTTTGGGGGAAAAAAGGGAACATATGAATATATGGCTCCAGAGCTCAACAGACGAGGACTGCAATTGTCCTGCAGTCGATGTGTGGGCTCTTGGGGTTCTATTACACTCGATAATAGAGGGATCTTTCTCATTCCAGTGGCAGATAATGAAGTTCAGTGTTCCCTCCTCACAATCGTCTGAACTATCGTGATTATCTCTGTAATAATGATCAAAGGGAATGTCTCTATAATGGTCATTCATAGGTAGGAGTATCTTCATCAGATTTAACATCAGCACAGATCAGAAAAATCGTGAGAAGAACGAAAGAACAGTAATTTTAATTGTTTTAAGAAGCAATAATTTTACAGGAGCACATCACCATTGTAATGGAGAAAGCACTGGGATTGGACAATTTGTTCACTGCATGTTTTTTTTCTCGTCCTTTGTCTAAATTCAGAATGAGAACTTGAGCAAATGATAATTAATGCAATTTTCAACAATAATAAGAAGCTTGGAGTAACCAGATTCAGTGGCATTGTGATTAGATTATCTGTTCACAGTCTGGGAGGTCAGCTGTTCAATTCTGAACCTCGTCGTTTCACACCAAAGACTAAAACTCTCCAGGTTGCTTCCTCACTGCATGCTCAGAATTTGGAGGATTCAGCAAAGATATGTGCTATGGATTGGCATCCCATGTGGAGTGTGGGATTTAACCTAAATTGGTTCACCAACTGCGGAGAGAACGGCAAAGTCACAAGATGGCATTGCTGGCAACCATGGTGCTTCAGACTGAGGTCACTTCCTCCAAGGTCACCGGCTATTTGTCTGAATCCAGGTCCAGTGTTGTCTGGTTTATATGCATGTTGGTGTGCCCGATTTGAGTAACGCTCCTCTGCGAGCTTTTGACGATATGAAAATAACAAACACTGTTTGAATCTGCCATTTTGGTGTAGCAATCATACGAAAATCCCTGAATTGTGAAGCACAGTATCCTTTGGAGTTCACTGAAAGATGAAAGCATTGTCTACACCTGTTTATAAATGTTTAAATACGTACCAGTTATAATGGAGGAGATGGTCGTGGGTTCATTTCCTGGTCAAATATATTATTGCCACCAATTTTTTTTTTTTTCGCCAACCCTTGACTAGTGCTCTTGAAACTTTATTGCACTCTTCAAGCATATGTCATTTCATAAGTGATTAATTAATCGGTGGATTTAACAGATTGATCTCGATGCAGGAACTGGCATCAAGGAATTATCCTTCCAAGTATGACCTTCCAAGTATGAACCTCCCACTAACTTCTGTTGGATACCAATGAACTGTGCTTTTCAAAACCCATGCTCTGCATGGATCCAACGAAGAAGATTTCAATGATGGTGTGTGATTATAAGGCTGCTTCTGCTTTGTATATTTAATTTGAATTAACAATCGTTCACAAAGGTGAACTTTTGCAGTCCTGGTTGGAGTAAAGTAAGTGGTTCTTGATCACCAAATGAGATGGCATCTGAAGATAATTATGCAAGTTTTTTGATCTGGATATACTGAATTGTTTTGCTTTGTAGGAGATCATGGAACATCCATGGATAAAGAATGAGAGTCAATCCTGCTCCATGACAATTCTCGTCCTCATGTTGCTCAAGTGAGTTCAGAAACTGAAAACGTTGGGGTACGAAGTTCTCCCTCAACCAGCATATTCACCAGACCTTTCTCCAACAGACTACCCACTTTTCCAATGCCTCGACAGCTTCCTCCATATGAAATCCTTCTCCAAACAAGCACCAATTGAAACTGCCTTCCAGCAGTTTATAGACTCCAGAAATTCAGATTTTTATTTTTAATGGTGTAAATGCGCTTGTAACTGGTTGGCAGAAGTGAATTGATTGTAACGGAACTCTCTTTCATGAATAAACTTCACGTTCAGCTCCGGTATGAAGTCTCATTGTCGTCGTTAAAAAAACAAACTGACAAAACTTTTGTGACATCCTGATACAGAGCCCAAAAACGAATTGGCTTTTTTATATTTTAGATAGATTATGTGTCAAGTAACTGCCACTTCCTGTTAAACATCCTCGATTGATAATGACCATGCTTGGAGCCTCTCTACAGGTTTTGAATGGACCGCGATGAAGTAAAATCACTGTTTTTGGTTCTTGGATCAGTTGATTTATGTTCCATGGGTGGGTATGTTGAACAATCTCTTTAAATGTATACCTTTCAAAACTGTCGAGCTCCGTATTTTAACAGTATCACGAATCTATAACTTCTCTCGAGATTGTGCAGAACTAACTCAGGCTTTCCCCTCATTTCAAACCTATTTTTAGTGTTTGATAAAATTATAATAAATACAACTAACTTTTTCTGGTCACCATTTATTGCAATAGTTTTGTGACATTCAGCAATGAGTTATAACTTGTACAAGTTTAGATAGTGATAGGCTTGATTTAAACTGTGGTCAGAGCAGTTGAGCTGATCAGGGATCAGCCCAAGGAACATGTTACATCTTTCAGTGAGAAGTGAGCTGCTTTGCAATGACTGCCTCACCGCTAGCCTTTGTCAGCTATAACATGGAGAATGAGTTGGAAAGCAAAAGTTCGGAATGAACACACGCAGGGAAAGAGTGGCTATGTACAATGCATAGACTACACCATATAGAGAATCAGTTGTTGAAGAGAACAAGGCATGAAGCAAGACATTTGCTTGTAATTTGAGTGTTCAACTTGTGCATGTTTTCCCCCAAAGCAATTGCTCAAAACCACAAATCGGAATAGAAAGACAAGAAGTCAAGAGACAAAGAAAAAAAGAGAGTGAAGTACTCAAATCCAAAGTCCTTATTTCAATACTACTCTTCTTTTTTTGAATGGAGAGCAGAGTATGTGTGGATGTTCTTACCTTCAAGGTTTTTGATCACAGTATGCAGGTTGTCGATGTGGACTGAATGTTGAACAGACAGAGTGTGGGGTTTGGGGAATAGAAAAGGAGTGAAGTTCATGATAATAACAATAGGAATAATAATTAACTAGAACTGCCACTTTATAATTGCTGGCGTGATGACTGGGTAGCAAGACGTCCGGCTTTGATTAAAAAAAAACACCCAGCTATGATACAACGCGGAACTGACGAGCAACGGACCAAGTAACACGAAGTGTTCGATCTATCTTTTACGTTTGCAGTTGGCTCCTTTTCCTGGGTACATTGTTGGTTTGAGTTGAGTTCGCATTTAAAGTAATTCTTAAAATTATATTATATTTTAGGAGCAGCCGAAAATATACAATTAATTAAAAGTGTGTGCTTGTGTGTCCGTTGTGATTCCACTCGTAAGTATTAGTCAGGTAGCATCATAAGTCCCGTGGGATTTTTGGTATGAAAGCAAACCACGATGCTAGACTCTTCAAGTGGACCCTCATGATTAATAAAAAGCTTGGTGGCACTCTGGGAAATGGTGCGGACGTGTATTTTGAACACATTTAACATTTTTTGAAGAATGACTATTTTACGCCGCTTAAAAAATGACATAATGTCACCCTGACCCCTCCATATACCACCAATTTTGTCATATTTGGTATCAAATTGACCGGCATGAACCTCTGCATACTCATAGGTCATTTATTCGTCAATATATGAGCCATATCGTGAATAAATCAAACAAAAATCAAAATTTGACCATATTTCAACTTCGGTTTCACCGTCCGCTGTTCACCAAAATACCTTTTTATCAACATTGTGCTCACCAATCTGCTAATGATTAGTATCACAAAGTACCTATATTATCACTAGTTCTTTTGATATTTTATACATATCATTCACTTGATAATTCAACGAGATATACCTCAAAATGTAACCCTACCCCCTAATGAATCGGAAGGTTACTCTTTCCGACATCTGTAAATTTGGATGCATGATTTTGTAAACACACGCCACAAATCCTACTGTAGATGATTAGGTTGAGGTAGTCTTCCCATATGACTATAGTAACCATGGTATCCACGAATATAAGCATTTTCTCTCTTTCAGATGTGATGCTGCTGAAGAGCCACAAGATGATATATTAAATGCAATATAGCTGATTCTGTATAAAAACATACTTTTATGTTTTTCACTGTTATGTTTTTCAGATGCAGCAGAACATCTGAAAAGAACAGAAAGGGTCATCGGTAGTTTGTAGACACTACATTGGAACTCCAGCAAACTATCCCTCTCGTGTACCCAGTGACGGCTTATTGCGTATTCTGCTATTGCTAACAAATGCTTCCACATTCTAATACATCACCTTATCAACATCGAAATGGAGTCAGCCACAAAAACTGTATTTCCTCCAGAGAAAGTTGTGAGAGTAGACACTGACTATTCCTTGTGTATTATTTGCCAAACAAAAAGTGCCGCAACATTAGTTCAGAGTCCCAGTGCTTACGAGAAGATATTATTCTGTATCAGAGAGCGAGCTCAGTACGGTGACAGAGACTTTCCCGAAATCAGCCGGCGACTTGGAAATGTCTCCAGCCAGGACCTGCAGGAAAAATCTGCATCATGGCACAGGAAATGTCAGCAGAATACTGTTCATACTGGAATGCTCAACAGAGCAAAAGTACACTACGAGAAACGATTATCATTCAAAGGAATCCATGACGAAAAATCCTCTCAAGCCTCAACTACATTTACACGCTCTCATTCAACCCCATACAAGAGAGACCTGTGTTTCTTCTGTGATCTTGGAGCAACACGTACTAATTCACTACATCTACTCGCCACTGGAAATGCAAGTGTTTCTCTTAAGGAAGCCATTGCAAAAAGTGGAGACGAACAGCTTCGTGTGAAACTCAGTACTTCAATAAACCCCACAGACACGCATGCCATTGATGTTAAATACCACAAGCAATGTTGGGCAATTCATGTAACAAATGTTTGGCATGTCAAGAAATCATCAGAAGTTCCTCAAGCCAGTATTGTAGTTGAGGTTGCAGCAGAAATTGAGTTCCTGAGCCTCGCAGAAGGCATGATGTTGGATGGAAAGATCCTCAACATTGGTGACCTACAAGACACTTTCACTGCAATAAGATCTGCTAACAACGTGACCCATCCAGAATGCCCCCGCAAGACCTCATCACACAACCTAAGGTCGGCCAAGCTCTATTTGAGGCATTCGTTGCAAACCGCATCACAACGACAACAGTAAATCTGTGGGCTCCAATGAAGAAATGCCAGCTGAAGACTTGGAAGACAACAGGAAAACGTCTTAAAGTGACTGTAGGTGATAAAATAGTCGAGCTGCAAGAACACAGAAGTCTGTTCGCTCGCATGCTATTGGTATTAAAATCGAGGCCCGAAATGAACATCGCAGAAATCATAGGACAGTATGAACTTTCAGTTGTCCCAAGGTCTCTCTTTGCTGCGGAAGGCACGATGCTGCACTGCCAAAACAAAAGCAGTTTGATGGCGGTTTTGGAGAAAACTGCTGAAGACACTGCTATGTCTGATGTCATCATGCCATCGGTTCAAGACAGTACAAGAACAGAGCAGGATGACGACTCGTCTCTCCTGGAAGTGGTTCTATTGGATGCCATGGCAGAACTGCAATCTCTGGAGAAGCCAGACCACATTAAGAACTGCAGAGAGTGAGCAGAGCACTTTATGACATGGATCTTGCAGAAATACAGGAAAGGTGATGAAATTCACTTGGTTTTTGACCGCTATGATGTTTCCTCTTCTTTGAAGATAGCCACTCGTGATAGATGGCAAGGCAGCCAGCCCGTGGTATCCTATCACATCACAGACACTACAAACATAGCCAAGGTGTCGATGAAGCAATTACTGGAGAGTGTGAAGACGAAGCTGGCATTAACTGGTTATTTTGCTGAGAAGATTTTGGAAAGAGCAAATGCCATGGGGAAGCACATGGTCGTGGCATGAGGATCACAGTGCAAATCAACTTATACAAACATGGCATACCTCCAATGTGACCAAGAGGAAGCAGACACTAAGCTCCTCTTGCACGCTGTCGATGCAACCAGTCATGGTGCATCCAGTATTGCCATCCACTCCCCAGACACCGATGTCTTCATTCTGGCACTTCGTCGGTATCCAGTCTTATGCAGGAACACAACTTTTGTTACAGGGACAGGACAAAAGTGCTGCACTGTTCCCCTCCAAATGATTTACCGATCTCTGCGACCGATTCAAGTAGCAGCTTTGCCAGGACTCCATGCTCTGAGTGGAGCAGACAACCCCAGAAGTTTCGCCGGAAAAGGCAAAATGGCTTTCTGGAAGGCTTTCCAACATGCCAGCGATGAGGTCATTACTGCACTTGGATCCCTGGGAACAACATCACACTTGAGTACTGACACACTGAACTCCATCGAAACGTTCATCTGCTCAGTGTATGCCCCTCAAACACTGCTCACCAAGATAGATAAATTCAGATGGTGGATGTTTTCACAGAAACAATGCCAGTCCGAGAAACTCCCTCCAACACGTGATGCCCTCGAACAAGCCATCAGTCGTGCCCACTTCCAAGCCATCATGTGGTTCAATGACACGACACCAAACCCACAGGACAGATTCCATCACCACAAAACTATGGCTGGAAACTTGAGGAGGCAAAATGGGTTCCAGTCATGACCACTCAACTCCCAGCACCAAAGTCTGTTATTCATTTCGTGAAATGCAACTGTTCCAAGTTGAGATGTCAAACAGGACGATGCACCTGCGTGAAAGCAGGACTCAACTGCACAGACATGTGTGGATGTTCCAGTCTGGAAGACAACTGCGAAAATTCGCACCACTCAACCGATGACGACGAGGATGAAGTACCAGACGAACACGATAACGATGATGACAGCGACGAGCTCTTTGGATGAGAGCTGACTGCCATGGGACTTATGCATACGTATGAACTCGGGGGTAGGGTTACATTTTGAGGGATATCTCGTTGAATTATCAAGTGAATGATATGTGTAAAATATCAAAAGAACAAGTGATAACATAGGTACGTTGCAATACTATTCATTAGCAGATTGGTGAGCACAATGTTGAGAAAAAGGTATTTTGGTGAACTGCAGACTGTGAAACCGAAGTTGGAATATGGTCAAAATTTTGATTTTTGTGTGATTTATTCATGATATGGCTCATATATTGACGAATAAATGACCTATGAGTATGCAGAGGTTCATGCCGGTCAATTTGATCCCAAATATGACAAAATTGGTGGTATATGGAGGGGTCAGGGTGACATTATGTCACTTTTTAAGCGGCGTAAAATAGTCATTCTTCAAAAAATGTTAAATGTGTTCAAAATACACGTCCGCACCATTTCCCAGAGTGTCACCAAGCTTTTTATTAATCTATTAGGGGTTTTTATTAAAGCTATTAGGGTCCACTTGAAGAGTCTGGCATGGTGGTTTGCTTTCATACCAAAAATCCCACGGGACTTTATTTTGTGCAAGATGCTGCCTGACTATATTTGAAGAGTGACAAATGAGGTGGACAATGTGATATACCAGAGAAACAAGGAAATGTATATGAAAAGGAAACAGGATGCAAAGTTGGTTTATAAGATGCAGTGCATGTGTAGCGTGTTGTCACACTTTCAGGGACAAATCCCAAGATGACGAACATAAATCCAATCTTCCGCAAAACTGTGCGACCATTCTCAGATCCAGAATGACATGAATATTGAGGTCGGTGACACAAAAGGACATCTTGTGTAATGGTGCATGCATGGTACAAGCTCTTTTGAAATGATCTCATCCGGTTCAAGTTTCACTTTATCCACCAAATGAAAATTTTGTTTCACAACAAATTGAAAGCCCCAAATTCAGACGTTCACTTTATAACTTCCAAACTTTATACCTCACGGAATAAAAAAGGTTCAATCATATTATGCATACATGATCCTCATTTTTATCTGAATGGGTACCAGTATTTCTGCCCTTCCACTTTTTTTGTTCATGTGTAGAATGGTGCCTTCAGCAAGAAAGTTATTTGACATCTTATATTGTCCCCTGATCAACATAAATTACATCCATCAAAATGTTCTAGTGTATAAGGGATCTAACAATGTTTGACATGTTGCACAGAATCAATGCTTTTAGCTGAGCCTCAACCTCGCTTTTAGATAAAAAGACGAAGAATCATATTAACATTGGTGATGTATACCATGTGAGTTTAAAGAAAAGTTGGTGAGGACATCATCGGACACAGTGAAGCCGATGGATCGAGTGCCTGACACCCATGCCTCCACAAGCAGTTATGTACCGGTTCTCTCAGGCCTAGTCGGCTTGCAAAGGACACCACTTCACTGTTGTAGCAAATAACCATGCAAGATGAATAGGACATGACATGACAAACATGACTTGGGTGGATGTAATCTCTGAATTTGGTCATATTCAAGGTCAATAGGGTCAGATGAGGTCAAATTTGACATTTCGTCAATTATGCAATGATAAGATATCTTACAGGCAGTCCTCGGGTTACATACGTTCGACATACTGTCCGGAAACTCGGCTTTATATAAGCGCCCATTAAAATAAATAAAGATAAATGTTTTTTTTTTTTAAATAATTTTAAAAATCCTATAAAAGGACATGGTAAGATGCTGAGGGAGTTCTGGAAAGGCTACAACGTTCATGATGCCATCAAGAACATTGCAGCATTCTGAGCAGAGGGAAAGACGATGAACATGAATGGTGTCAAGAAGAAACTCTGCCCGCAATTTGTCCACGACTTCAAGGGCTTTACCGAAACTCTACTGAAACTTTACTGCTTAGTACTTCCGGATCTGGGTTTGCAGCAACGGCAGCTTCTCTCGAGGGTCTCTGCCGACTTTGTTCAAGTTAAGTTTCTGGTCATTACTTGTCACGTTTTCACTCTTTATTTTCTTACCTACATGTTTACCGTGTGTTCCTAGTTCGGTTGTTTCAAAAATCGTGCTATTTTGGGAGTTTTCGTCGACCTTGTCTTATCGGGCTCCTTGAGGCCTACCTGTCCTTCCCATCTAGGTGTACGATCGTTTTATTTGTATTCTCTCCCTATTACCTTCAATTCCTATTTTCCCTACTTTTCCCAATGCCCCCCCCCCCGTCTATCCCTCCCAACCACACACTCTGTTTCTTGTCTTCAATAAATAAATAAAAACCCTTTCTCCCTATATACCCACAAATACCGATTCTAATTCTTCTTCTTTTTCTTCCTCCTTCTGCCGGCACACCATCTTTCTTCAAATTGAGCTGACCCACTCACACCATTACCTTCACAATTTCTTCTAACAACCTCCCATTCTCCAATCTTATGTAATTCTTCAAAAATCCATCAAAAAAAAAATCCCTTGTAACCTTCCGAACTATAAACCTCCTGAAACCACGTGTTTCTCTCTACCCTCTTCCTGGTACTTTTCATTGATCCATCAGCTTCAATCTCCATTTACCATTCCAAATTCACCATACACCCCCACGATTTTACTTCAACCTTTCCTTTTCTGAATGTTATGCAATCCTTATCTTTAAAAAATAAATAATAAATAATAATAAAAATATATAATCTCCCTCAACTCTTCCCACTCCACCTTCTCACATGATTCACCCCCCCCCCCTCACACACCCTTCTCAAAGTTGCCCCCCCTCTCATCCACAAAGCTGCCTCCTTCCCCTGCCCTCTCTCCTCCATCTCATCACTCTACCTCCTCAAATCCTCAACTGGCTTCTGCTGTTCCAAATAACCCTAACCCTTCTTACTATTCACCACTGTACCTCAACCCAGCACCACAAAGCCTTTTCTCCTCATCTGGCTCCCTTCCCAAACTCTTCTGCAATCCCCCACACTCTTTCAACAACTCTCCTTACCTCCACCCCCTCCTTCCTTGTCCTACCCTCCCCCTCCCTGCCCTACCCTCCCCCTCCCTTGCCCTCCGCTGCACCCAAAGCCTCCTCCCCTCCCTCTTTATTAACAGTGTGGACCTCAAATATCTGGGGCCTTCGCACAAATGTGACAGATCTTTCCATACAGGTTGCCACTGACAAACCAGACATAATCTGCATAACAGAAACTTTCCTCTCCCAAGACGTCTCTGACTTCCTAGTATGTCTCCCTGGTTACTCCCTCCTCCGGTATGACAGACCTGGGCATCGTCCTGGTGGAGTTGCTCTCTTCAAAGACTCTATTCCTCACTCTCCAAGCATTGTCCTCACTCCCCAACACCCCCAGGAATACCTCTGGCTACGGCTTCCCTCCACTCCCACCTCATGTTTAGATGTGTACTGTACCGTCCACCTAACAGTGATGACTCCATCTACACCTCCCAATCCGAAAACATGGACCAACTTCTATCCTATCCTCCGAACTCTCTCTTCCTCATATGTGGTGACTTCAGTTGTCATCATGCCAGTTGGCTGGGTGTGGGTACCTCTCTCACCTGCCATGGCACTTCAACAAAATAATTCTGCGACTCATTGGGACTGACTCAATCGATCAACTTCACCTTCATTGCATCCCTCAAGAAATGTAATTTCAACCATCCCTCAAGAAATGCATCCATCAAGACCCGGATCTCAAGCAATGATACTCCATCTCTTCTGGATCTGATTTTGACAAATTTCCCTGAAAATATCTGCTTTTCTTCCTCCGCTCCAATCAGTTTTTCTGACCACGTCCTTGTCAAAGTGGACATCTCTCTGGCTATTATCAGAGAACCACCTCACCGCCGTCGAGTCTGGCATTTCACTCAAGCCGACTGGCAGGGTCTCCAAGCAGCCGTCAAACTTCGAGACTGGTCTCCTATCGCTACTTTCTCCAACATCAACTTATCCTGCAAATTCTTTCAAAGAAACTTGGTCTCCCTCATGCACAGATTTATCCCCTCTCGTCTTCAGTTGTCCTACCCTTCCTCCTGCTATTGGTTCACTGAAACTTGTGGCGAGGCAGTTGTCCTTAAACAACTTGCCTTTGTTTCATGGAAAGCAAACCCAACTGAGGGTAATCTCAGTTCCTTCCATAAAGCTTGGAACAAATGTGTATCTACCCTCAGGAGAGCCAGAAAACAACATCTTTCTAATCACAAGTCTGAACTCTCAACCCTCTCCCTCCCTCCTTCAAATCCTGGGGACGTCGAATCAAATCTGTGTCTGGTGTTTGTTCCCCCTCCATCCCCTCCCGACCTAAAATGGCCGCACTGCTGATACCACACGTGAAAAGGCTTAATGCCTAAATTTGGTGTTTGCATATAAATCTTGTCTGAAACCCATCGCTTTCTCTACCCACCTTACCCAGTCGCACCCAACTGTCCCTGGACGCTGTGTCCTTTTCTCCTGACAAGGTGGAGAGCTTGCTGTCAAACCTCGACTCAGATTCTGCAACCGGTCCAGACAGCATCAGCCCACGTGTCCTAAAAACCTGCTCTTCTGCTCTTGCTCATCCTCTCTCTGTTCTATTCACCCTCTCATTTACTCAAGGTCATCTGCCATCTGCTTGGAAATCAGCAAACATCACTGCCCTTCATAAAAAAGGTGCAAAAACAGATCCCTGCAACTACAGACCAATCAGCCTTCTACCAATCATCAGCAAGGTTATGGAATCTATCATCGCTTCAGCCATTAAATCATTCCTCTTCTCCAAAGGCTTGATTTCCAATCATAAACTTGGTTTCAGACGAGGTCACTCTGCCTTGGATATGCTGCTTTTCATCTCCCAACAATGGATGGAGGGACTCAATGCCAGACATGAAATCAGAGCCATATCCCGAGACATATTGTGTACTTTTGACACGGTCTGGCATCCTGCCCTGCTCACCAAACTCTCTTCCTATGGTATCCAAGGCCATCTCCACTCATGGCTCGCAGACTTCCTCTCCTGTCGCAGTCACCATGTGGCTCTAAATGGAGTTCTCTCATCCCCACTTCCTGTCCAGGCTGGAATTCCTCAAGGTGGCATTCTGGACCCTGTTCTTTTTCTGGTTTTCATCAATGATCTCTCCGACTCTCTGGAGAATCCTCTATATCTCTTTGCTGATGACTCCACCCTCTGACGTACCATCTGTCATCCCTCAGACTGGCAAGCAGCAGCTTCTTCGCTCACTGCAGATCTGGATAACATCACAAACTGGTCCAACACGTGGAACATGTCTTTCAATCCGGACAAATCTCACACTCTCACTATGTCTCCGAAAAGGCCATTTAGAAAACCGCCCATCTACTTTCTCAACAATCCTCTGAAAGAAGTCCTTTCATTCAAGCTTCGGAGTCTCACTATCTGCCATGATCTTTCCTGGTAAAGGCACATTTCCAACCTGGCCTCCAAAGCCAGTCACCGACTGGGAATGCTCCATCATACAAAGTCCTTCCTCGGCCCACCTGAGCTCCTGACCACATACAAAGCTTTTGTCCACACCCTGATGGAGTACTGCTCTCCCCTCTGGGCTGGTGCTCCTGCCCTTCACCTTTCTCGGCTTCATGCTGTGGAAACCAAGGCACTTCGGATCATTGGTATCTCCTGCGATGAGTACGAGTCTTTGGGCCTCTTACTCTCTCACCGCAAGCAGGTCGGTGGTCTTTCTGTCTTCTATCATCTCCTCTTTGGTCTCGCCCCCCCCCCCCGTTCTGTCTGAGATATGTTCCCCCAATATTTTCACAACGCACTCAAGGTCCGCCAACAACCTCCTTCCGGTAAATCTACCAAAATCACAAATCACTGCTCACCTTCACTCTTTCATTCCTCTTTTTCCCCGCCTTTGGAATAAACTCCCTTACTCTATTCCAACCCATTCTTCCCTCCAGGCCTTCAAAACAGCTGTTCACCACCACCTCTTATCGTCCCCCATCCAAATCCTCGATCTTTTCTACCCCCGTTAATCCACCCCAAACCCACCTCCTTCAAATTCCCTGCTTTCCTTCCTGAAAGTCCCTGTAATGTCCATCTTCTATTCCCCATGTTCCCCGTCCCATCCCTCTCCCTTCCACAGATCTATGGTCTCTGTTCCCCACTGTTTTGTCTTCGCCCCTCTTGTCTCATGCCCCCCTTGCTGTGCCTTGCGTGTTCGCTCTCACACGAGCCTCGACAAGGTGTACAAAACAAAACAAAACTCGTGTCCAATTGAAGTTTTGTATTTAAAAACTGACAAGACACACATATGGTCTGTTATTAAATCCTTGGCCACACTCTGCTCAAATTTGTTCACACACCTCTTCACACAACATCCTCTACCTTCTTTCCATTTTATTGTACTTACTTCCAATTGCATTAATTTTATGGGTGGGAGGGCTCTTTCATTCAAATGTCAACCAAGGTCGATACACATACATTACCTCTCTATCTCGTCCTGAAATGCTCTTTGCCATTTGAGTATACCATTGTGCACATTTTATCAAACGATGTAAATACATATTTTCTCTCTTGATTGCAACTTATGTTACCCAGAACACCAAAGCATTCTCAACCACATGGGATTCGTATTAGCTATACAGTTTATAGGACCATTTCTTGACCAATTAACGACAAAGTGTGGAAGTTTTAAAATGCACCCGCCTGAACACAAAACCTCCCATGCGACGATAACACCAGCAGCTCCACAATCACATATTACCTCCCTATTCTGATCCACTGCAACCTAAAGTCATGCTCTCACCAGTCCGGCACACCAACAAACATGGCGCCCAAGCAAAACCATCCCACGTTCAAACATGTCGTGGTGACGATGGTGACCAGACACCTTGACTCGTGGTTCACATGACCATTCTCCATCCACCTTGCTGTTTGACTGTTGGTAATCAAAGCAAGTCGTGTGTCTGTCTCTGTCTCTGTCTGTCTCTGTCTGTCTCTGTCTGTCTCTGTCTGTCTCTGTCTCTCTCTGTCTGTCTCTGTCTGTCTCTGTCTGTCTCTGTCTGTCTCTGTCTGTCTCTGTCTGTCTCTGTCTGTCTCTGTCTGTCTCTGTCTGTCTCTGTCTGTCTCTGTCTCTCTCTCTCACTCTCTCACTCTCTCTGTCTCTCTCTCTCTCTCTCTCACTCTCTCACTCTCTCACTCTCTCACTCTCTCACTCTCTCACTCTCTCACTCTCTCACTCTCTCACTCTCTCACTCTCTCACTCTCTCACTCTCTCACTCTCTCACTCTCTCACTCTCTCACTCTCTCACTCTCTCACTCTCTCACTCTCTCACTCTCTCACTCTCTCACTCTCTCACTCTCTCACTCTCTCACTCTCTCACTCTCTCACTCTCTCACTCTCTCACTCTCTCACTCTCTCACTCTCTCACTCTCTCACTCTCTCACTCTCTCACTCTCTCACTCTCTCACTCTCTCACTCTCTCACTCTCTCACTCTCTCACTCTCTCACTCTCTCACTCTCTCACTCTCTCACTCTCTCACTCTCTCACTCTCTCACTCTCTCACTCTCTCACTCTCTCACTCTCTCACTCTCTCACTCTCTCACTCTCTCACTCTCTCACTCTCTCACTCTCTCACTCTCTCACTCTCTCACTCTCTCACTCTCTCACTCTCTCACTCTCTCACTCTCTCACTCTCTCACTCTCTCACTCTCTCACTCTCTCACTCTCTCACTCTCTCACTCTCTCACTCTCTCACTCTCTCACTCTCTCACTCTCTCACTCTCTCACTCTCTCACTCTCTCACTCTCTCACTCTCTCACTCTCTCACTCTCTCACTCTCTCACTCTCTCACTCTCTCACTCTCTCACTCTCTCACTCTCTCACTCTCTCACTCTCTCACTCTCTCACTCTCTCACTCTCTCTGTCTCTCTGTCGCGCAGCTGAACATCTGGCTTTCTTGTTGGCCCTTGTAACAACATTCTTTGAGCCTTGAGCTCGGAGAAGCCCAATCATAAATCAGCACTGTTTTGGTATAGTTCAAAAGGGAACATCTTGCAGTAGACTGAGACGATGATAATATATATATATATATATATATATATATATATATATATATATATATATATATATATATATATATATATATATATATATATATATATATAGTGATAAAGATCTGCCTGACCAATAACAGATCTTCTTGCTTGTGAAAAGATCAATGCTTTGTCAGGCCAGGAGAGAATATTTGCTGGGGTGTTGTTACTTTCAAAGAATACGATATCTTACAAAGGAAATATAAAGCTGATGGAAGTTGGGGAAATCATGAAAACAGATGAGCAGGAAAAGTATATATAAAGTAAACCAAACTGCTTGCAGGCCAGAGTTTGACTGATCTGGTATACTGTAGGTATTCTGTGCCTTTCTACCCTCGTGTACACTTTTGGTGCGTATTAAAGCTCTTCTCTACGACGATTGGTGTAGTCATTGCTTGATTGCAAACCCTGATGTCGACATTTTGGCGTAGTTGGCAAGGGGTAAAAACAGAGCAAAAGAGGGGAACTTCTTGCTTGATGAGACAAAAAGAGGACAGCAGCCGGCCGGCTTAAAGATAAGGTAAGAACTGCCTCTTTTTCTCGCACTGGGACATACAGGTTCGCTGCTCTTTGTGATCTGTACTTATCTTAAAAGAACGGGAAAAGAGGGAGCTTTGTGCACATCAAAAAGAGGGGTACCCCGGGGGGTTAAGTGTTCGCAGGGGGGGTTGAAGTTGATGCTTGCAGGCTCATCTAAGAAATCCCTGGAGAACAGTGTCTAAAGGGGAGGTTGCAAGGTACAAACCCTGGGAGGGTAATCTGAGAAATCTCCAAGAGACAAGGTATTTCTGTGGGAGATTGAGGACGTGGAAGGTGTGCAAGGGAGTGTGAGGGTTCGTGGAAAGGTGTGAAAGACACCCAACCCAACCCGAGACCACCCCAGGCAAAACACTGACCAGTCCAAGAATACTCTAGAAATTATCAAAGAAAATGGGAAATAAAACATCAAAACTGAGATTGAATAATGCCCCACTCATGAATACCGTGGCAGAAATTATGTATGGGAAATATGGAGTTAAGTCATGTACCTAATTTTAATAAAGTCTTGGAAAGTGGAAAGTAAGGGTGATGTGCAGAGCTGTGGAAATTACAGAGGGATAAAGTTGTTAAGCCACACCATGAAGTTGTGGGAAAGAGTAGTGGAAGCGAGGTTGAGAGGAGAGGTGACGATCTGTGAGCAGCAATATGGGTTTATGCCAGGAAAGAGCACCACTGATGCGATGTTTGCTTTGAGAATGTTGATGGAGAAGTATAGGGAAGGCCAGGAAGAGTTACATTGTGTGTTTGTGGATTTAGAGAAAGCTTATGATAGGGTGCCAAGAGAGGAGTTGTGGCATTGTATGAGGAAGTAGGGAGTGGTGGAGAAGTATGTGAGGATCGTGCAGGATATGTATGAGGACAGTGTGACAGCGGTGAGGTGTGCGGTAGGAATGACGGACCGGTTTAAGGTTAAAGTGGGATTGCACCAAGGATCGACTCTGAGCCCTTTCCTGTTTGCAATGGTGATGGACAGGTTGACGGACGAGATCAGACTGGAGTCTCCATGGACTATGATGTTCGCGGATGACATCATGATCTGTAGGGAGAGTAGGGAGCAGGCTGAATCGAGCCTTGAGAGGTGGAGGTACGCACTGGAGAGAAGGGGAATGTTAGTCAGTAGGAGTAAGACGGAGTACATGTGCGTAAATGAGAGGGAGGGTGGTGGTATGGTGCAGTTGCAAGGAGTTGAGGTGGGGAAGGTGGATTGGTTTAAATACTTGGGATCAACTGTCCAAAGTAACGGAGAGTGTGGGAGAGAAGTGAAAAAGAGAGTGCAGGCAGGATGGAGTGGGTGGAGAAGAGTTGCAGGAGTGATTTGTGACAGAAGGGTAGCTGCAAGAGTGAAGGGGAAAGTATACAAGACGGTAGTGAGACCAGCGATGTTGTATGGTTTGGAGGTGGTGGTGCTAACAAAAAGACAGGAAGCGGAGCTGGAGGTGGCAGAGTTAAAGATGCTGCGATTCTCGTTGGGAGTGACGAGGATGGATAGGATAAGAAATGAGTGTATTAGAGGGACAGCGCAGGTAGGACGGTTTGAAGACAAAGTGAGAGAGGCGAGATTGAGATGGTTTGGACATGTGCACAGGAGGGAAACGGAGTATATCGGGAGAAGGATGTTGAAGATGGAGCCGCCAGGCAGGAGGAGAAGAGGAAGGCCAAAGAAGAGGTTCATGGATGCGTTGAGGGCGGACATGCGGGTGGTTGGAGTGTCAATGGAAGATGTGGAGGATAGAGCGAAATGGAGACGGTTGGTCCGCTGTGGCGACCCCTAACGGGAGCAAGCCGAAAGAGGAAGAAGAAGTCATGTACCCAATTGGCATTATGGCATAAATGGACAAAGGAAGACCAATGCCCATTCCCGAGATGGGGCTCTTTAAAAGCAGAAATTATAAATAACTTGTCATGTCGATTAGAACAACGGACAAGTGATAAGTTGAAACCAGAGCCAGATCTTGAAGCATGGAAATTGTGGGAAGAGGAGGCCTTACAAATAAGTGAAGTAGCTAGAAATTTGGTGAAACAGAAACTATTAAAACTAGAAACACAGGTAAAAGAGATGCAACAACCAGTGATTGGAATTGCTCCTGCCTCGGTAAAAGCCTCTGAGATTGAAGTACAAGGACGGGAAGCTCAGGTAAATAATGAAGGTGATTCATCTGCATATGTTAACACACCAAGATTGTATCCGAACCTTGAAAGTATGGGGCTGATGGCCACAGCCTCTGCTTTTCCGGTTCAGGAAATAACTCCGGCGGGACCAGGGGTGCAGGCTCAGTCAGTGTACCGACCATTTAAAGAGATTGAATTAAGATCAATGAAGGAGAGAGTATTAGATCTGAGGGGAAATGCAGGAGCAGTAAGGAATTTAATAACGCAGTAGGTTGCAGCACATCGATGCACCCACAGTGACATTGGGGTGCTATGTCAAGCAGTGTTGTCTCCATATGTGTGGAAGAGAGCTCGAGAAGCTGCCGAGTGGACAGCAGACGAACCAGCAGTTTGCACCGAAGCAGATCGGTGAGATAAGCGAGGGCGCCTGTATGAGGAGATTGAGAAGGCCTTGCGACCACCAGCATTAGATTGGGATAAAATCTATGAAACAAAACAATGTCAAGGGGAGTGGGCATTCGAGTTTATGGATAGATTAATGTTGACACTCTTACAATATGGGGGGTTTCAAGTTGAAGCAGACATACCAGAGCGAACGGTCACAAATTTCGTAATGGAAGGACTCAGGCCTCAAATTAAAAAACAATTGAAGTATGTACTGTTAGGTTGGCAGGGCAAGAAAGCAAGTGAGATTTGTATAGCAGCTGATCAATGTATGGACCGAGCGGAAGAACGGGAGAACGCAAAGGCAAAAATGAAAGACGAAGTGTTGCAGATGGTGTTGTTAGACAAAGTAACAGATCAAAGAAAGAATAAGGATTGGAGAAAGTGGGGACTGGAGGGAGATGATACAGATTCGGAAGAAGAAGAAGCGGCCAGGAGATGGGGACGGCGAATGACAGGTCCACAAAGACCCCCACCAGCAGTACAGGATGGACGGCCCAAGAAATGGAGTGGAAAAAACAAAGGTTGGAGGCGAACGCCACCACAGACCCGCTCGAGGACGGCAGCAACACAAGAACAGGAACAACCAAGTCAATCACATGGATGTTTCCAGTGCGGGCAATTGGGACTATGGAAAAGACATTGCCCCCAAAGAGGACGACTGGAGATCCAACAGGAGGGAGGATCGGGACAACCGCAAAATCGTGTCATATTGACAGACCGCGGGTGGACCCGTGTTACAAGGGGCAATGTTGACATTAACACCAAAAGAGGAGCCGACCTACTCTTTAGATGTTTCAGGTAAGACACTATCTTTTCTAGTTGACATGGGAGCCACCTACTCTACTATAGCAGCCAAACAGCTGCCACATGTTGAAAAATCCAATGCTGAAGTCCAAGTAGTAGGGTTGGGTGGTAGCATACAAACATTAAAGACAACAACACAATTACCAGTAAGATGTGGACCTTTACAGGAAAAACATGCATTTCTTCTCACAACCACCACACCGGTGAATTTGTTAGGTAGAGATTTGTTGTGTAAGTTGGGATGTAAAATAGCATTTACGAACAAAGGAGTTTTTGTGGATATTCCCCAGAATAAAGCACAGTCAGCAATGATGCTGTTAATGACATCGCACCCAGTTGTTTATTGGTGGAGGCTGAAAAGACAGCCGATTAGTGAGGCTTTGATATGTTTAAAGGAAGTCTTAGCCGAAAGTGAGGAAATGCAAATGTGGCTCGACAATGCACAAGTAATGACACACATCTACTATGAGCCTCCACATTGTACGATCTATTATGATGCGAATGGAGATGATGCTGAATTTGCGGAGAAAATTGCTCCGTATTTGGGAACATACAATGATCTTTTGATTTGCCGTTTGATGATTGGTAAGAAAGGTGTTGCAATGGAGGTAAAGCTCACAGAACAACAAAGGCATTTGACAAAGTATCCGCCGGGAGTAACTTCGCATGTGACAATAACCACAGCAAAAGATTATCACCCGAAGGAGTTGGGCTTTATGGTTTATCGCCTACAGGGGGCAGTAGCGACCTGCACAACAATGATGCTGCATTGGCAGGTGCACAAGCTAGCGAACGATGAAGGGTGGATTTGTGATTTTGAGGAACAGGTGTTATTGGGGACAATTGAAGAGGTTGATTTACCACCTAAACATGAGAGGGTGATGGAAACGTTAAATGAAGGAGGAAACGCAGAAGATTTGATAGAGAGAGTTCCACAGGAATTGTGGACCCGACATGACAATGATGTGGGCCGTATCATTGGGGCAACGCCCCTCGTGGTTAAACTCAAACCGGGAATGCCTTGGCCGAATGTGCGCCAATACCCCCTGCGAAAAGAGGTGGAGGCCGGGATAGCACCAGTAATTGAATCTTTGAAGGAGCAAGGGATAATTGTAGAAACTTCAAGTCCATGCAACACGCCTATACTGCCAGTGAAAAAGCCACAGAAAGATAAGTGGAGATTTGTTCAGGATTTACGGGAAGTAAATAGGGTGATTCAAAGTATCCACCCCGTGGTACCAAGCGCAGAGGGGGTGATGACGTCTATACCTGCAAGTTCCACCCATTTTACTGTAATCGATTTATGTTCTGCATATTTTTCCGTACCCATTGATAAAAAAAATCTCAGTTTTTATTTGCCTTCACGTATAAAGGCCGTCAATACACATGGACTGTTTTGCCGCAGGGGTTCGCGGATAGTCCAACATTATTTTCGCGTACCTTACATAAGGACTTAGAAGATGTTGTCTTCAAGGGTAAATCAGTGCTGCTACAATATGTGGATGATTTGCTCATTTGCTCACCAAACAAAGCAGAGTGTGAAACAGATACGCTGCAGCTGCTCCAGGCATTGGCAAGAAAAGGCCACAAGGTGAATAAAGAGAAGTTGCAATTAGTCAAGGAAAGGGTTAAGTATTTGGGACACCACATTTCGCAAGGAAAGAGGGAATTGGATAAGGGGAGAATAACTTCAATTTCAGAAGTGCCACGCCCTCGCACAAAGAAAGAGATGATGCGATTCCTTGGTATGGTAACCTACTGTAGACAGTGGGTTGTTGATTATGCAATTCTGACGAAGGAACTGTATGTTGTGGTGGGCAAAAACCAGCCCAATGTAATTGAGTGGACTGAGAAGATGGGGGAATATTTTACCAAATTAAAAGCGGCACTCTCGACAGCTCCCGCGTTGGGGCTGCCTGATTATGAGAAACCATTCTTCCTTTACTCTCACGAAACTAGAGGGTTTGCACAGGCTGTGCTGACACAATCCCACGGCGACCGCCAGCGACCAATTGCATATTTTAGCTGAAGGCTGGACCCGGTCGAACGTGGGTTGCCTCTTTGTTTGCAAGCAGTGGCCGCAGCAAGCTATGCAGTTAAGCGCACGGCAGAGATCGTAATGGGTCACCCCCTCACGCTAAGGGTACCTCACTGCGTCGTGGCTCTATTAAACCAAAAGCAAACACATTTAACCAACACACGCCTGATGCAGTATGAGACGACTCTCCTACACCAGCCGAATTTGCAGATTGAGAGATGTAATGTTCTTAATCCTGCTACCTTGCTGCCAATGAAAGACGATGGCGATGCTCACGACTGCACAGAGGCAATACAAGAAGTATCCACCGTGCGCCCGGATCTCAAGGATCAACCCTTGGAACATCCGGACCTCACCTTGTTCATCGATGGTTCGGCCTATCGTGGCCGAGACGGCTCGGGGCATGCAGGATACGCCGTGTGCACCCATAGTGAAGTTATTGAAGCGAGACGCCTGCCTGCACATTTTTCTGCCCAGCAGGCGGAGCTGTGTGCCCTGATAAGGGCATGTGAACTATCTGCCAACATCGCGGTAAATATATACACTGATTCTAACTATGCTTTTGGTGTGGTACATGACAAAGGTGCGATATGGAAAATGCGAGGATTTCTCACCTCTGTAGGAACACCCATAAAAAATGGTGATTTAGTTTCTGAGCTGTTAAAGAGTATCTCAGCGCCAGCGGATGTCGCGGTAATTAAATGCCGCGCACACCAGAAACTCACTACGGATATAGACAAAGGAAATGACAATGAGAAAGGCGGATAAAACTGCAAAAGAGGTGGCTAGTCCACCTATTCCTTTGATAATGCCAGCACGACTACCGAAGGAACAAATTAAGCTGCATCAGTATAGCTTGTCAGATATTATTGCAATTCAAGCTGCAGCATCGCTGGATGATCGTGACAAATGGAAAGCTGCAGGAGGGACAATGGATGCAGACAGACTATGGTCTAATAGGGGAAAGGTCATAGCACCTACTGAAATCCTACCGTGGCTTGCACGCATGGCCCATTTAAATGGACATGTGTGCAAGAGGGGGACTGTGAGACAGGTGCAAGAATCCTGGTATGCACCAGGAATTGGGGGAGTAGTAGAAGGGGTGTGTAAGAGCTGCCAAATATGTCAACAACACAACCAGCAGAAGGAGGGAAAAACAAGAGTGCTGGGAGCTCACCCAGCCCCTTGGGGACCGTTCACATACCTACAAATAGACTTTATAAAAATGTCTCCATCAGGCGGTTTCAGCAATGTTTTGGTAGTGGTAGACATTTTTACTAAGTGGGTAGAGGCGTACCCATGTGCAAAGGCTGATGCCGCTACCGTGGTAAAGCACCTGTTAAAAAGTTTTTTCTGCCGATTTGGCATTCCTCATAAAGTGTCTCACGATTAAGGAGGACATTTTACGGGGGAAATGACACGGGCAGCGTGTAAAGCACTGGGAATTAAACAAACATTTCATTGTGTTTATCACCCAGAGTCAGCAGGTGCTGTGGAAAGGCAAAACGGAATATTGAAGAACAAATTGGCTAAAATAACAACGGAGACGGGGTTAAAATGGCCAGAGGCATTAACATTGGCACTAATGAGCATGCGATCGACAGTAAACCGGAAAACAGGGTTATCCCCCCATGAAATACTAATGGGAAGGCCAATGCGGCTGCCTGTGACCGCCCCCACAAACATGAATAAGTTGGATATTACAATGATGGACGAGAACTTGCTGACATTTTGTAAACAGCTTTGCAGGATCGCAAGGGCGATACACACAAGGGTAAAAGAGGCCCTACCCGAACCAGTGGAAGAGCCGTACCACGCCGTCCAGCCAGGAGACTACGTACTGATAAAACACTTCATGAGGAAAACAGCCTTGGAACCTCGGTGGAAAGGACCATTTCAGCAAAGAAAACAACAAAAACGGAGACGGTCCTGGGGAAGCCTGCTGTGATTGCTGTGGTCAAACCGCTGCCAACACCTCCGCCGTCTCTACCCTCCCCAACAATTCACTCTGCTTTTTCTCCCCAACCCAAAGACCCTGAAATGTACTGTGAACTTAATGGGACTGTTGACCCACTGCTTACACTCACATTGGATGAGTGTCTCGACTTGCTCACACCGATGACGAAGATGGAAAGAAATGTTATCTAAACATTGCCTTGTTGGAAAATGTTGGGACTTTCTTTAAAATTTTTCTTTCACTCTGGCTTGCAGTTTTATAAAATTATATTCTTTTTGTTGGTTCATAAAGAACACGATATATAGCAAACAATATATTCTTACTTGTTGTTGATAAAAATTATATTCTTGTTTGCTAATTCTTACTTGTTTATAAATATTATATTCTTGTTCATAAAGAACCATAGTTAGTTGAAAATATATGTATCTTTTTGTGTGTGTGAAATAATTTTTGTGAGTTGTTTTTGAAAGGTAATTTTTGCTTCCTCATGACCTATATTCAAGTTATAATTGTTGAAATGTACCCACTATTCTATAGAGGGGTGGGGTATTGGTGGGCCGGTCGGGATGGTGGAGGTGGGGGCTTTTCTATGAAGCTAGAAAGTGCGGGCAGAGCTTTCGTGACGTTATGGCCCACCTGGAGCTACTCATAAAAGTGTGCCACTTCTGGAGGAGACTCCCTTCTACCACCTTGCCGCCCCATCAAGATTCCATCTCTAAAAATTATTATAATTGTGGTGTTCCTTTTCCACTATGTTTCTAAGTAACAGAGGGGCAAATGTGGAGCTGTTGAACAGCTCCCAAGATGAGAGCAGCCATTTTAATAGGATTACCTTTTCTTAAAATTGAATGTAGCATTTAATTGAGGAAGCCAAAGCATTTAAGACGCTCTCAGTAAGCTACCGTTTTTGACTGTTGGTAATCAAAGGAAGTTGGCTATCTCTCTCTCTATCTCTCTCTCTCTCTCTCTCTCTCTCTCTCTCTCTCTCTCTCTCTCTCTCTCTCTCTCTCTCTCTCTCTCTCTCTCTCTCTCTCTCTGTCTCTCTGTCTCTCTGTCTCTCTGTCTCTCTGTCTCTTTGTCGCGCAGCTGAACATCTGGCTTTCTTGTTGGCCCTTGTAACAACATTCTTTGAGCCTTGAGCTCGGAGAAGCCCAATCATAAATCAGCACTGTTTTGGTATAGTTCAAAAGGGAACATCTTGCAGTAGACTGAGACGATAATATATATATATATATATATATATATATATATATATATATATATATATATATATATATATATATATATATATATATATATATATATATATATATATATATAGTGATAAAGATCTGCCTGACCAATAACAGATCTTCTTGCTTGTGAAAAGATCAATGCTTTGTCAGGCCAGGAGAGAATATTTGCTGGGGTGTTGTTACTTTCAAAGAATACGATATCTTACAAAGGAAATATAAAGCTGATGGAAGTTGGGGAAATCATGAAAACAGATGAGCAGGAAAAGTATATATAAAGTAAACCAAACTGCTTGCAGGCCAGAGTTTGACTGAGCTGGTATACTGTAGGTATTCTGTGCCTTTCTACTCTCGTGTACACTTTTGGTGCGTATTAAAGCTCTTCTCTATGACGATTGGTGTAGTCATTGCTTGATTGCAAACCCTGATCTCGACATATATATATATATATATATATATATATATATATATATATATATATATATATATATATATATATATATATATATATATATATATATATATATATATATATATATATATCGGGGCGTATTATGTGATACCGGTCGTCCGTCCGTCTGTCTGTCTGTCTGTCCGTTCCTGTCCGCACTCTAACTCCCAAAGTTTTCAACTTTCACGTTTCATATTCGGTACATAGGTACAGACTGTGGAGACGGTGTGTAGCGACATACGTTCGTCATCTAAAAGTGGTTGCCATGGCAACCAGGATGCTGTTTTCCATGTAGTCGCACAATTCTGTATATACCTTCTTGTTAGGGTGTATATTGTGCTCACTTGTGCTCTTGTTACTGATTACAATATACAAATACATATATTGCTTTATAATTATACTTCACTGCAATGCTTTATAAAAAAATATTAATTCTTAGACTAGTCTTTTAAAAACGATAAATGTATAAATAGGCGAGCATTGGGTGGCTTTGACACCAACTCTGGTTATATCTTGGTCCCATGTGCACCCACAATCAAGAGATAGAATCTAGCAATAACTTTTAGCTTCAATATTTTACCTCTTTGACAGTAATTTTCTTGTTTCATTTCCTTATTAATCGATTTTACAATTTCGTCTGCAACCAGTTTCTCCTGAGCAGGTTAGAGACAAGCTGCTCCCACTCTATTTTCCTTATCAGCAAGCACATACAGCCAGGCAAGGCATATTCCTTCACTTTACAGCACTACATCCCCACGCCACACTTCTCAATTACGTTTTGCTCCAGTGAACACTGGAGCAGCTCCTGCTTCATTTTAACACTACCTCTCCATTTAAGATGTAAATTCATTTTGTAACATAATATAGGGGAACAAATAAATCCTCAAAACCAAACTAAAACTATATATTCTCCATAAATAGGATCTTACAATCCAAGTACTCCTCCACTGTACTTATCATGATGATCCCACACCGAAGCAAAAGCAGGCACACCCATTCACTGTACAAGAGGCTAAGTTTCCTATTGCCCCAAATGAAAGGTTAACTCTGCCT
>NC_140964.1:118871105-118943605 GCF_056783735.1 Eptatretus burgeri
AGAGAGAGAGAGAAGAGAGAGAGAGAGAGAGAGAGAGAGAGAGAGAGAGAGGAGGGAAGAGAGAGAGAGAGAGAGGAGGGAAGAGAGAGAGAGAGAGGAGGGAAGAGAGAGAGAGAGAGGAGGGAAGAGAGAGAGAGAGAGAGAGAGAGAGAGAGAGAGAGAGAGAGAGAGAGAGAGAGAGAGAGAGAGAGAGAGAGAGAGAGAGAGAGAGAGAGAGAGAGAGAGAGAGAGAGAGAGAGAGAGAGAGAGAGAGAGAGAGAGAGAGAGAGAGAGAGAGAGAGAGAGAGAGAGAGAGAGAGAGAGAGAGAGAGAGGAGAGAGAGAGAGAGAGAGAGAGAGAGAGAGAGAGAGAGAGAGAGAGAGAGGAGAGAAGAGAGAGAGAGAGAGAGAGAGAGAGAGAGAGAGAGAGAGAGAGAGAGAGAGAGAGAGAGAGAGAGAGAGAGAGAGGAGGGAAGAGAGAGAGAGAGGAGGGAAGAGAGAGAGAGAGAGAGGAAGAGAGAGAGAGAGGGAGAGAGAGAGAGAGAGGGAAGAGAGAGAGAGAGGAGGGAAGAGAGAGAGAGAGGAGGGAGAGAGAGAGAGAGAGAGAGAGGAGGGAAGAGAGAGACAGAGAGGAGGGAAGAGAGAGAGAGAGAGAGGAGGGAAGAGAGAGAGAGAGAGAGGAGGGAAGAGAGAGAGAGAGACCGGAGGGAAGAGAGAGAGAGAGAGAGGAGGGAAGAGAGAGAGAGAGAGAGGAGGGAAGAGAGAGAGAGAGAGAGAGGGAAGAGAGAGAGAGAGAGAGGAGGGAAGAGAGAGAGAGAGAGAGGAGGGAAGAGAGAGAGAGAGAGAGAGAAGGGAGAGAGAGAGAGAGAGAGAGAGGGGGGGGGAGAGAGAGAGAGAGGAGGGAAGAGAGAGAGAGAGAGAGGAGGGAAGAGAGAGAGAGAGAGAGGAGGGAAGAGAGAGAGAGAGAGAGGAGGGAAGAGAGAGAGAGAGAGGAGGGAAGAGAGAGAGAGAGAGAGGAGGGAAGAGAGAGAGAGAGAGAGGAGGGAAGAGAGAGAGAGAGAGGGAAAGAGAGAGACAGAGGAGAGAAAGGAGAGAGAGAGAGAGAGGAGGGAAAAGAGAGAGAGAGAGAGAGAAGGGAAAAGAGAGAGAGAGAGAGGAGAGAAAAGAGAGAGAGAGAGAGAAGGGAAGAGAGAGAGAGAGAGAGGAGGGAAAAGAGAGAGAGAGAGAGGAGGGAAAAGAGAGAGAGAGAGGAGGGAAAAGAGAGAGAGAGAGAGGAGGGAAAAGAGAGAGAGAGAGGAGGGAAAAGAGAGAGAGAGAGGAGGGAAAAAAGAGAGAGAGAGAGAGAGGAGGGAGAGAGAGAGAGAGAGAGAGAGGAGGGAAAAGAGAGAGAGAGAGAGGAGGGAAAAGAGAGAGAGAGAGAGGAGGGAAAAAAGAGAGAGAGAGGAGGGAAAAGAGAGAGAGAGAGGAGGGAAAAGAGAGAGAGAGAGAGAGAGAGGAGGGAAAAGAGAGAGAGAGAGAGAGGAGGGAAAAGAGAGAGAGAGAGAGAGAGAGGAGGGAAAGAGAGAGAGAGAGAGAGAGAGAGAGGAAAAGAGAGAGAGAGAGAGAGAATGGAAAAGAGAGAGAGAGAGAGAGAGAGAGAGAGAAAAAGAAAGAGAGAGAGAGAGAGAGAGAGAGGGAGAGAGAGAGAGAGAGAGAGAGAGAGAGAGAGAGAGAGAGAGAGAGAGAGAGAGAGAGAGAGAGAGAGAGAGAGAGAGAGAGAGAGAGAGAGAGAGAGAGAGAGAGAGAGAGAGAGAGAGAGAGAGAGAGAGAGAGAGAGAGAGAGAGAGAGAGAGAGAGAGAGAGAGAGAGAGAGAGAGAGAGAGAGAGAGAGAGAGAGAGGAAAAAATATAGAAATGTGAGGGGTGGAAGGGGGAGGGGGTTGCAATGAGAATAATATGTTGTTCTGAATGACCGAACACCAGAAAAAAAAAACCTCACGTCAGAACAGCTGTACACACAATGACACAACAGAGTTTGTAAAGTAATTTGTTTGCACATCTGCAAACACTTTAATCACCCAGTTCCAGAAAATGTGTGGGAACATGAACAAAATGCAATCACTGAAAACATGGAAATACCACTCATGTATGTCCTAATGATCCCATCAAGCATGAACATCAAAAAAAAGCATTGCGACCAGATATGAATACTTAGGTGGAAAAAAACAAAGAGAAGAAGGAATTGCTAACTGAGGGGCTAATACCAGTGATTTTGGACTAACGATGCAGAAATCAAGAAAATGACCAAATACCAAGACCTCAAGAATGAAAAGAAAAGATCATGGAAGCTTAAGAATGCCAAAATTGTACCAGTCATAGTTGTAGCTATGTGAATGATGCTGAAGAACCTCACAGATATATTAAAAACCATCCCTCAGAATATTACTACAAACAAACTGCAGTTGGTGGCTGTCCGAGGCTCAGTGACGATCCTGAAGAGAGCCCTCGGCACAAAACGTTGAGAACAAAAAACTTCACAGCTTGGTCCATGAATCGTGACCCCTTATCGAAATGAAGGTGGATACTTTGAACCTACCGTGGGAGGACTCCATTCAACATTCTGAAACCCACATAATATGTAGATACCAATCAACGACACACACACACACACACACACACACACACACACACACACACACACACACACACACACACACACACACACACACACACACACACACACACACACACACACACACACACACACACACACACACACACACACAGTATTATTGCTTTGCCGATATTGGCAATCCTTCAGGAATCGGCAGATTGGAACAAGTGTGAATACTGACTGCAGTACATACTGTGTACAGCCCAAAAACCTTAAGTAGCTTTCACCCTTGTTTTGAGGCAATTTCAAAAATAGATTATTAAAATATTGATGCATCATAGACGTTTCAGGGAGATGTGCATAAACATTAATGTTGAAAAACAGCTGCCAGTCGTCATCTGACGGGTGGAACAAAAATTGGCTCTGAAATTTAGAAAACAAGTTAATATGGCAAAAGGTTCGGATATCGAGTGTTATGAAATATATTTTGATTTGAAACTCACAAATAGAAACATATAACATTTGTAAATCATGTACCTCTACGTTGTAGCAACTGCAGACTGTACATCCTTATCGGTACACGAATTGTACTGCTATCTACTGTAGGCGCTCGGAAAGTGGCTTAAACACTCAAGCAAGCACTCCAATTAAATGGTTGATCAGGAACGGCTGGCCAGGCTGTGACTGCATACCATACAAGATCTCTAACTTTAAAGTCAGTCTTCACCGTACACACATCAGTTAAAGAAATAAAATGAATTCGTTCAAATAATGACTTTATGCACAAAAGAGTTGCTTTTTAACGTAGAACAACCCTGGAGACATCACAAAGTTTAATCGCCGGGATCACAGATAATATCCACTATATTGCCTGCTTGTCTGTGCATGTGTCACGTGGTACATTGGTTCACGGTCCACACAAACGTTTTAACTTCTTTTTTTAAAGAAATCTGCACTTTTAATCCTAAGATGTTAGTTTGGTTCATCACAGCATGTATTTCTATGGTTAAGTTTATGTGCATATATATTTATGACCTGAATGAACACTGATCAATTTGATCAATTTGTTAATTTCATATGACCTTGACCTCTTTGCTCAAGGTCAAATATCAGGTCAACCAAATAGTCTCCATATATGTGGTTTCCAATTCGTGTATAATACATATCTAAGCCATCAGACAAATTTTAGAATGATATGAGTGGTTCCTTTATACAGATAATTGATACTCTTTGCGTCTATTTGACCTTGAACCTTTTGCTCAAGGTCACATATCAGGTAATCCCAAAAATTCCCCATATGTGGTTTCATATTAGTGCATAATACAAACCTAAGCATGCTAAGCCCTTGGACCATTTGTACAATGATATGGGTGTTTCCTTGATAAAGGTAGACCCCTATTACTGATAGGGTCCACTTGACTTTGACCCCTTTGCTGAAGGTCAAATATCAAGAAACCAAAAGATTCCCTATATGTGATTTCCTATTAGTGTATAATACATACCCAAGCTATCAGATCATTTTTAGAATGATGTCGGTGTTTCCTTGATAAAGGTATGACTGAAAAGGCCAATTTGACCTTGACCCCTTTGCTCAGTCAAATATGAGGTAACCAAATGATTCCCCATATGTGATTTCCTATTAGTGTATGATACATACCTAAGCCCTCAGACCATTTTAAAATAAATATAAAAATTAGCTATTTGTACATAGTTAGGTGAAATTGACATCAATGGTAGAGTTATTTAAATGAGTGGTGAGTCCAAATGTAATAAAAAAGTGTTTTGAGAAAGACTGTTCTAGTATCTCAATTAGTCAAGTACCTGATTATCTCAATTAGTCAAGTATCTCAATTAGTCAAGTACCTGATGGCAATTAAACATTATATTTAGAGCTATCCAACGGATAAACAATGTAGATTTGGAATTTCTGGATAATTGAGAACCAACTTTGACCCTGTCAGAGCAATAGAAAGAGGAAGAATTAAGCTCTGCCCAAATAGATCCTGAATTCCCATGATGTTGGCTCACAATGATATGCAAAACTTAATCATACAATGACTTTCATTTTTTGGTACCAGTGTCCGAAATGTGTACATAAATGTTGCTACAAGCCAAAATAGTCTGGCACCGGCCCTGACCCCCACCCCCCCACCCAAGACAATGGCACCCAACATATAGCAGTTCTGAGACAGTTATTTCATTAGTATTCGTTCAGTTAGCCCTTCCAATATATATATATATATATATATATATATATATATATATATATATATATATATATATATATATATATTGGGACAATATGGGTTGCGTAGGGATTTTAGTTAGGTCTTTAATTACCCTCCCTGAAGGTGAGGGTCCTGCATTTGGGTCCATTTGTTACTTGCAAAATCGAAGATTTTTCAAGTATATTGGTCAGTCGATTTTGTTATTCTGTCTGTTTGTCACCTACATGTCATAATTTTCAAACGATCTTAATGAAACTTCAACACATGGTAGAGTTTGTCATGAGGAAGAAGCCTATTATTTTTGAGGTCAAAAGGTCAAGATTGGCCCAAGGTCAACAACTAAGGTGGTATTTCTAAAATCCTCAATTTTCATCTGATTGACTTGAAATTTGAAGATTTATATTTCAGGTCACTGAATTCAATCAGCCAATTATTTTTGAGATAAACATTGACCAAAAGGTCCACATGGGCTAAATTTCTAAAATTGTCATTTTTCATCCGATTCAATTGAAATTTGAAGAAGAGTTGCATATTTGGTCATTGAATTCAACCATCAATTATTTTTGGGTCAAAATATTTTTTTATGCATTTTGCAGGTATCGTGCTCAGCACGACGTCTTCTACTCGTTTGTTTGTTTATCCACACATAATTGTGTTTTTTCTCTGCAACTGCTTGTCGGATTGACGACTTATGCAGAATGTTACAATGAGAATTATGACATCATAGGTGACGGGAAAAACGTTGGACCTCTGTATCTGAAACCACACCAAGGAAAAAACATGAAACTTGGCAAATAGCAAGTACTCCTCATAGGGAATGAGTGATTTTTTTATGACATCATAAGTGCCTTCATTATGACATCATAATTACATATGTAGAACGCTATATCCGATCAGTATGAAATTTTTTGAGGGTCAGAGGGATAAAATGGTCCACAAAAATTGTTTTGATGTCAATCAGTCACGTGATTCAGCAGCCATATTGTTTTTTTATTTTTATTTTAAAAAAAAAAAACTTCAAAAATCTTCTTTTCCGAAATGGCTGAACAGATCAAAGTGAAACTTCACACATATGACCGCCTTTGCATGAGGAACAAAAGAATCACACATATGATGTCAAATGTCACATAGTTTGGCAGCCATATTGGATTTACCCTAAAACATAAAAAAATCTTCTTCAGAACGGCTTCAATCAACAGATTGAGGGAAAACTTCACACAAATGTTCCCAAAGGCATGTGTGTACAGGGTTGTTAAGGAATAATTGATGTCACATTGTTTAGCAGCCATATTGGATTGAAGAAAAATATTAGTTTTCTCTGAAACCGCTTAATCAATCAACATGAAACTTCAGAATTGTGATCTAGTAGGGATGGGGAATACAGGTTTTAAATTTCAAGTTTCAACTTGATTGGACACATTGTCTGACAACCAGAATTATTTAATTTTTTGATTTGGGTTTATTTATTTATTTTTGAATAAGTCTCACTTGACTGTGACTGGATGAGTAGCAGCTGAAATGCAAATCCTATCCAAGTTCCTCCTGACTTCATCTTTTTTTTTCTTGTTTGGGTTCCTTCTGATTACTCCAATGCAGGACTGTTCCTATTTGGTCTCCAATTTGATTTGAATTCAATTGAAGAATAATAAAAAAACGGCTAGGGTCTGGTGTCCAATCAAAGCGGGGTTGCATCAAAGTGGGACGTCATAGTACCTGCTCATCACTGCCAGCAATTATAAAGTGGCAGTGTTAATTATGTCTCTTATTAATTACATAACACACCAGTACACAAATGTCACACAAAAGAAGTCCTGGTGAGGGTCTGCAATCTCTGATTGCTTTTTTTCTTCTTCCATCAATTATATTTCACTTTATTTCATATACGACATCTTCACGCATGCATGCCACAGACCGAATGGTGCCATTACTAGAGAGCCTCATTAGTATACGTGTGCCACATCCCCATTCAAACTGCGTGCCATTCACGAACGTATGTTTCACCTCAGACCCTCCCCCTACTCACCACGACGCTACATCCTTTGTACAAATCACCACAACACCCTCCTAAAAATCCCCACAGTAACCTATGCTCAACCAACTCATCAAAACCGCTTCAACTGCCCCCAACGCTTCAATGTCCTGACACGACCACCATCGTGCTTCACCCACCGCACAACTGCTATGAGGCACCATGACCAGTCAGCACCCCAGACACTCACTGTCATCCTTTGGGATGCCGGGGAATGGAGTACAGTACAAGTTGGAACATATTGGCATGTAGCTCAAAGCACAAGAATGCGCTGTTTCCATTCAACGTCGTGTGGATAGCCCTGGCGCTCCACTAAATAACCCTCAATTGGAGCCCGGCGCATGTTCATGGCCAGAGAGCGCTCCCAGAAACCCGCACCCCACGTTAATCCCCGAGCTCCGTTGCATGGCCGAGTTTGGGAGTAAATGAGGCCATTTCCAGCTTTGGAGTCTGGCGGGGCAGGGCTACTTTTCGAGGTGGCATCTGCGCACCAGTGGGAGTGTGGGGAATGCCGACAGGACATTTTATACAATATTTTGGCTCCTCCTTCACCCCGGCTCTATAAAATAACTGCAGAGGAGCTGAAATAGCCATTGCCAAGCATTTGCCGGGTCATCGCCAGGTCATCACCAAGTCATCGGTGCTCTACTTCAGCTGTGTTCCACAGCCAATCGTCATTAGCATTTACATTTACAGACTTTCTCACAGCTACATTAAGCTATTACTCACATGTTCCATCTCTCCCATCGACTGTCTCGTCTGCTGTCGATGCAAGTACTGAAAGAGCAATTACAGACACAAACTCCTTCACTCTTCCCCTTCTGCATTGCATCTGCACCTCATTTACACCTCACACTCACACAACATAGACACCCCTGGTTTTCTTCCCTCCTCAGCAACTGGGAAGCATAGGCCTATCATCCGCACCAGGTATTGAAAGTCGTCGTAAACACCTCAACTTCCTCTCATCTTTCTTGCTCTCTCATTTCCTCGGGTGTGTGTATGATGGCACCTGTAATGTTTGCACATGTTAAGAATGTGTAAGTTCTTTGTCTCAGTTTAGCTCTGCCCTGTGTCTTCTCTTTGTAAATAATTGCATTTCTTTTGCCGCACTGCATCAATCCTTGCTTTTTCCTGCCGTACCCATTGCTGAATAAAACCTTTTATAATTGTGCCACATGACCTTTCTTTATAAATAAATTGCCCTCATTATAAATATACCCAGCTCGTTCTGTCTTTTCCTTCATTGGTCCAGTGTAGTCCACATGTTAGTATAGGCGGGACGCTCGACCCCATTAATTGACTTATTAGCCGGTGCGTACTTGGCAGCACTGCTTGACCGCAACTGATACGGTAAGTTCCACACAAGGACGCATCGAGGGCACGTGACCCCCCCCCCCAGCCCCTTTTGGTAAGGCCATCCACAGGTGAGGTATCAAGAGAAGTAGTGTAACCCGGCCAGGATTGGCAGTGCCAATCAGCATTCATGGTTGCTTAGCAACCCGTCAGTGCACGGAGTTATCTGTGCCCGGCAGCCTCAGGACCTGGCATTCGAGGGGGACCCGAGTGCTTCCCCTCGTGGCGAGCCTCAAACCCGGATCCATAACAATACTATTATAGGAATAACAAGAATACGAGCACCCCAACTCCCAATACAATCAAACATGGTCCTTCTTATCTGTTTGGATTTGGGTACAAGGCGGCTAAACATCAGCACATTCTCATATTTCTTCCTGTACCACTAGGTGCTTTAGGCTATAGAGAAGCAAAGTATGACACAAATGAAAATTTGTCAATTTCATTTATTAAGATATCTCTATGAAAGTTGGAGGACAGTTTATAGTGCAGATCATCTCACAAGAAGCAAAACACAGGAAAACCTCAATTATCCCAACCATATGGGGATTGAATGAACAATGTATGGAATAAAGAGAATATTGATGGAGTCATGCACTCAGTCATGAGAAGTGAAGAGAGGCTGACATTTCGGTGGTTAACCCTTCATCTGTGTAAAACTTCCATTAATCGTTCTAGTTGTCTGCCGACACAGATAGACACAAGCCCTCACAAGCAAGACTAGTTCTTCATCGGAGCTTTAAGGTTCAACTGTAGTTATTTTTGACAAAGAAACAAATGGAACACTCCAAAATTTATTCCGCATGATTCACAAATTATTCGCATGCAGAGGTGCAAGGCAGATATCCCAGATATATTCCAACAGCCATCAAAATGGGAAACCAAAACATCGCAGCGGTGCACAAAACAGTTACACTTCAAAATACATCCTGCAAAAGTGGTTCAAGAAGAAACTTTTGCAATGCATACTTATGAGAATTTTCCTCATCTCCATATTCCTGCGGCATCCATGACATATCATGCTGCAGCTGAAATGCTCCAATAAACTTGTGTGGTTGACTTGAGCCCCATTCCTGAAAATAAGAGAGAAGGTATGACTTTTACTCTTCAGTCAAATTAAATGTACTTTATCTTTGTTTACCGTTTATCATTTACCAATCTCTTGTGAGATGAACAACGAAAATGAAGATTTATCATCTCCAAAAAGTACCAAACAGCTCATTACAACCAACTCCTGCCCATTAAGGGCAGTCAATTTTCATATAAATTCTTCTCTCTCATGCTTCTTCCTTGAAACCAACATGCACATGCACACCGGAACCCCAAAATGACAACAGATAGGATGTTTTGCCAGTAATCATCAGTACTACAACCTTGGGCGAGATGATTGAGAAGTAATTCTGGCCAGGATTTTGTTGGTAAAGGAAATAAACTTGTCCTGGTTTCTTCACCATATTGCAGGCTGCGTGGTGCAGTTCTGCATCACGCTTGGCTTCTTCAATCACCTACAAAATAGCACTTCGACATCTTAATTGTGTGCATGGAGCATTTTGTTATTTAGCTGTTCCTAAATACATTTGTTAAGAGCATAAACATTGAGCACACAAAAACCCAACAGAAAGTTAAATATCTCCAAAAACTCTTCTGTGCTTGATTTTTTTTTTTTTTTTAAGAAACCATGGCGTCGATATTTCATTGATCAATTGTTTCACACAGAATATTCAACAAGTCAAAATATTAAATCAATGGAACTTTCGAAAGGCCTTGTTTTTTTTTTATTAATTTATCAATACATGGGTTGAATATCAAGGAAGTGCAGAACAGTAGGGGGAAAACGAACAACACATGATGGAATGAAAGTGAAACAAGGACGGCACAGAAATGCAACATAGAACATGCAAAGGAATTGCAGGTGAAACTCGAGTTCATATCACACAATTCCCTGCAGTTTTACTTGAATTATACTTCTATTTTCATAGAATAATGATTTTAAGAATTTTTTTTTTTAATCCTCAAGTTTAGTTCTATTGTAGTAATCCAGAAGCAGTCCCAAAAAACATCCTTATGCACCACTCAATTGAACCTTCATTTAAATTGAAGTACAGTAGAGTACTGCAAAACCGTAGGTTTTTGGAAGGACAGTGCTGTATTGTGAAGGCAAATTGTGTTATATTGCCTTCAAATAAATATATATATATATATATATATATATATATATATATATATATATATATATATATATATATATATATATATATATATATATATATATATATATATATATATATTCAATTCAAACAAAGACGTGACCAAAGTCCGGAGACTTAAAAGTCAAGTTTACAATGTACAAAAAAATTTCAAAGATTTGCCATTAATATAAAATACACTTGATTGAAAATATTACGTGTACTTAATACTATTCAAAGGACCACTATCTCATACAATTGCTAACACAGAAACAGATAGAGGGAGAGAGAGGGAAAGAGGGAATTACTATGTAAAAGCATACAGGGTGTTCCAAAAAGAATTGGACAACTATGGTTGTTAATATATTTAGTGCCACAAATTTTATGATACTCTGTTTTATATGATACAGAAACTCAAAGTTTTCTTTTTTTTTTTTTTAGGTCTGGTGGTTTAATGTAAAACAAAATGGTGACTCCACAGGAGAAAGCTCAGTGTGTCAAATTGAGATCCGACACACAACTTCAGCGTAATTTCCGTACAAGCTATGGAAGGATCCACCATCGTGGACGAGGATCAGAGAGCGGTACAAGAGGTTTAAGAAGACCTGACGTTGTCAGAAACAAAAAAGTACCGGTCGACCAAGCACAAGTGCAGTAGATGTTGAATGAGTGTGTGAATCATTTCAACAACATCCCAGAAAATCAATTTGACACGCATTAAGAGAACTGGGACTACCAACCACCACTGTACACAGAGTTTGCATAAAAGACACTGAAGCTTTATATCTACAAGGTGCAGATTCTGCAGGAACTCAAACCAAATGACAGACCCAAACACAAGGCATTTGCCTTGGAAATGCTCAGACGCATCGAGGATGATGAAGATTACCTGAAAAAGGTCATATTCACAGAAAAAGCTTGCTTTCATGTATCGGGGATGGTGAACCGGCACAATGTGAGGCTCTGAAAACCCCATATGGTCATTGACACATACGCAACAGTCCAAAGGTCAATGAGTGGTGTGGCCCTTCTCCATGAACTCTTTGTGGGTCCGTTTTTCTCTGTGGAGGATACAGTGACATCAACAATTTACAAGAACATGTTGGAAGGATTCGCCTTCCAACAGATTGAAGACCTGCAACCCGATACCATTTTTCAACAGGACGGCGCTCCCTCTCATTGGGCGTTAGCCGTTTGAGCCGTCCTGAATGAAAAAATTCCAGGTTGCTGGGTTGGCCAAGGTGGACTAACCGCCTAGCCCCCACAATCACCAAATCACCCCTTGATCTTTTTCTGTGGGGGTTCCTCAAAGATGTTGTCTGCAACACCAATATGGCAACCTGCAGGATCTTCATTCTCAGATCACAGCTGCATGTGCACTGCTGGACGCAAACATGCCGAGCATTGCAAGAACTCGTGCACTGCCTTGTTGTCCTGCATGCGACAAACGAAGCTCACATTGAAGTGTGTCGATGGTCTGCTGAAAACTTTTTGAGTTTTTGTATCATATAAACCAAAGGGTATTGTTGTGCCATTTGTTGTTCTCAACATATTGAAAACCAAAAAACTGTCCGGGTCTTTTTGGAACACCCTGTACAACTGTAGAATGCAAAATGCATGTGTACAGTGGCCTCGTGATAAGGACACTTGCCTCACATCCTAGAGGTTGTAAGTTTAAGTCCAACTTAAGGCAGCAGTAATAATAATTTGGATTACAGTGTAAGCTTCTGGAAACTGTGCGTATCTAATGATAATTATTATGTGCTTATAAGAAAGAAAAAAAAAAACTCACCTGGCTCATAACTACCTGCACTTTGAGGAAAATCTGCCTGCCCTGCTTAGTCTGTACTAACACATGGTTTGTGGTTCTAAATATATTGTTATGCTGTTTGGGGGGGGGGGTGTTAGATATTACCATAGAGCAGATAGGAATGTATAGAATAGCATGGTCCGTGTACGGGTAGTTAGCCAATCTTGATGTAACACGTAGGGAAATGTTAGCTTTATCATCGTCTCATTTGAATGTGCACCATACAGGGGGTGCACAGTTATAGTTGGGGATTTTTGTGAAGGAAATTGTGGATATAACCTCTTTGTCAACCTCTACTGGGGGGTGCCGGGTGACTCGGCATGAGAGGGAGGGGAGGAGCGTTCGTCACCTCCCAAGAGGCAGAGCTTGGATTGCTTAGAGGGGGACGGAGTTTTTTGTTGCCCAGGGAGAAAAGAGGAAGGAGCCTGATCGGGCGGTGAGAGTCGAAGGTGAATACGACGAGGAGAGAACTGTTGGTATGAGGAGAATGGAGGTAAACTGAGGAGAAAAAGGAGACTCGGAAGAAAGTTCTGAGGACAACAAATTGTGAGGAGAGTGTTGAGGAGGTTATACTGCCTGCTTCTGCCTGTTTTCTTCACCCTGTGCCAGGTTTCATCTGCCTGCAACCCACCACCAATAGTCCTCATCGTACCTTCATTGCCTGCTTGTCCCCACTATCACCAGAGCCGAGTCCCCCAGGTTTTTGTCCCCTTTTCCCCGTCAGTGATGAGTCTGGTGTGTGGCACGATAGTTTTTCTTTTTCCCACATTGTACATAATTATTTATTATCGATTCCGTGTCCCCCTTTCTTCCCCGCCATCATATTCCCTTCGTCGGGTCAATCTTCCCCTAGTTTTATTGTGGTTCGAGAATAAACCCGTTGATTTAAAAAGCTTTAAGGTTCTCGTGTCTCTCCTCACAACCCGTGCACGCATTGTCCACTATAATTCGGAACGTCCCCACATGAGTTAAACCATTTCATTCATTGTGGGATTTAGCCTCCTGCCATGACGAGCTCGATGTTACAATACTGTTACGAATTTGGAATTTGATTGCACACAACATACAGGTTCCTTTAGTCAGCTATGTCGATAAGGGCTTGTTCCCTAGATAGCTCACCTTTCATTGTTTAAATGTTCAGAGATCGATTAGATGCGCTACGGATCGATTTAATAGTTAGGGAACGAGCAATGGAGACATCCCTCCCCTTCTTCTGTGAAGAGGAAGAGAACCTGCCGTCCCGTGACTCATGATGTCAACAACTCCTTCCCACCCGTGGTTGAGTGGGGGATGGAGCACGAGGGCACGAGTCATGAGTCATGCAGGAAGCGGGGGAAGGGCGGGAGAAGAATAAGAGGAGACCATTTCTTTGTTCGTGTTCGGAGTTGGAGTATAAAGCTCTTTGCTTCGGCAGAGAGTAGTCGCTCAGCAGACCTTCGGGTCCTGCTTGGCTTGGGTTAGGGTTGAGGCCTTCAGAAGCCTTTTGCTTCGGCTGGCTCAGTGAGCTTCGGCTGCGGCCTGGCTCGGGAGGAAGCTTTTTTGGAGGCTTTTTGCTTTGGTGGTTCAGTGAGCTTCGGCTTCTGCTTGGCTCGGGAGAGCTTTTTGCTTCGAGCTGCTTTGTTCTGGAAGGAAGTTGAGCCGGTTGCTCGGCTCGAGCTACGAATGGTGGCTTCTTCTTCTTCTTGCTTCGTGGAGCTCTTTGTTCTCCATTTTGGTTCCTGGCTTGGGGCGACTCATCGACCTCTTCTTGGAGGTGGTTCCTTGGGGGAAGCGGCGCATCGACGGGAAGGATCGGCGCCTCGTCTCACCAGCACGTGTTGAGAAGCGCGGGAGGATTCGCGGGAGCTCGGGAAGGATCGCGGCTCACGGCGATTGGGTCCAGCTCACTCTCGCTGGAGCCTGGGTCCGAGCAACTTGAAGACCACACGAGGTGGAGAAGTTCGAGATAGGTTCTGGGTTTCAGCTCACCTGTCCTCAGAGCTAGAGCTCGTTATTAAAGGCATCTGCCACCATTTCTTGGGTGTGTGTGTGTGCGTACGTGTGTCCGTGGGCCCGTCTAATAGGTAGGAACTGCTGTTAAGTGTAAGTGGACTGTACATAATAAGTAGACGGTTGTAGTCTTTGTCTTGCTCGCATCTTGTCCCTACCCCCATTCATTGCATGCTTGTATATATCTGCATTGCTTCTTTGACCGTATATGTGTGCAAATAAATGTCCTTGTGTGAATGTAAACTTGTTCGTTGCGTCCATTCCCTCATTGAACTGCCGTATTGAGATCGGAATAAATAGTTGGCTTCTTAATAGCCGGTAAAGTGATCGGGTCCAACGGGACTGTGCGATATTACCCCGCTCGGTTATCCAAAAAGGAAGAGAGCTGCTTAAGCGGCTCGTTTCCAAGCGGTCCCGTTGAGGTACAATCTCTCGGTTACCTACCCGCGCAAATAATTAGGTAAATCGAAGATTTGGCGATCGGACCCTGTAGCACGCGGGTAGAGTGCGGACAAGGTTGTGGTGTGGTTACAAACACACCCGTGGCTGGTTTCCGGAGTTGATCCGGAAAGCCGCGACTGGATTGTCCGTTCTGTGGGCGAAGCGACCGCTATTGGTTGGACATGGTCGTTCGCACGCCGGCGGGCGGAAATCTACAACAATACTAACAACCAGTTGGGAGGGCCTTTATGGAACACCCTGTACTTGTCTTTCAAAAAATACTCATAATATTCAAAGTATTAGGGACAAATCATTAATATTTACAGAAAACAAGGCTTCTGAACAGGCAAGCGAGTACTGCAATAATTTAATTCCAGTAGACACGGAGCTAGTGAGTGAGCCAAATAACAATGAACAAATAGCAAATTATATATTTGCCATGCCCTATTGATTTAACAGCTGTACAATGTTCAGGACAGTTGAAAGACAAATGTCAGTTCTGTTTAAAACACCTTGGATTTTGGTGGTAAGTTTCCTGTTTCGAATACCTCGTATTTTGGCGGGCAAATCAAATCCGTATCGTTAACACACGAGAACAATCAAATGTTGAATGATGAAATGGCAAGAAGAAGCAAACTAGTAATTAACATATTTAACTTACACAGAGTAACTAGGTCCATAAAGATCATCAAGTAAAAATTCTCAGAGTCAAATCAATTTTCAAAGGCATAAATCAAACATTAAACACAGCTTGTCCCACAACAAATTTGGGAAAGGGCTGCAGCTGAAAACAGGGCCTTTATAAAGCATGAGTGCAAGAGAGATTTTGAAACTCATGTTGGAGCTCAATGACAAACGAGTGCCATCAAGAGCACGATGGAGCTGAGGGTCCTCGATCATGGTGGTAGACTGGCAGATGGTGAGAAGAGCACAACTACGACCTCGCACAGTCCATCAAGACAGAATTAGGATGATTCAGCGCATCACAAACAAAGGGATTTTTGGAGGTCCAAGAATCTTACTGTGCACTCGTTTGCTTTCCTTGTTGTCCCTCGAGCTCACCTCACTTTCATGAACTATGAAGGATAACTTTGTTAACGGCTCTGAGGCGAAAGACACTCAGAAGACTCTACTCACCATCTTGGAAGCACCAAGAATGCACTGCGCCACTGCCAATATGGCTGGCAAACCGGTGACATCACTCCTCTCGTGTGTTCTCATATAATTTAATTTAAACAAGAAAAAGAGCAATCAGAAAGAAATTGCAGACCCTCGCCAGGCCTTATTTTGTACGGTGTATTTTGTGTGGCATTTGTGTACTGGTGTGTTACGTAACTAATAAGACACATAATTAGAAATGCCACTTTTTAACTGCTGGAAGTGATGGCCAGGTACTAAGACGTCTCACTTTGATCGGACACCTGACCCTGACCCATGACGTTTCTTATTATTTTGCAATTGAATTCAGAATGGGATTGAAATAAAATCATTTCAGATGAAATGGAAGACCAAATAGGAACAGTCTTGCATTGGAGTTATCAGAAGGAACCCAAACAAGCAAAAAGCAAAGATGAAGTCATCAGAAGGAACCTGGATAGAATTCACATTTCAGCTGCTGCTCCTCTATCCTCAAACCCCTTCAGGCACAGTCAAGTGAGCCTTATTAAAACACAAACAAACGAGAGGGGGAGCACTCGGGAGAGTGCAAAACCTCCGCTGCCAATACTGCTGGGCCACTCAAGTGAACCTTATATCTTATTCATTAAATATGATGTCAACAGTGCTGACAGAGTTGTAGTTCTTTTCTCCAACATTTTTTTTTTTGGGGGGGGGGGTGGGTGGGTTAGAAATCACCTCAAACATGAAGAAATGCAAAAAAAAGAAATCTAAATTTTGTTGAAAAAAAAGTTGCAAAAATTTTTTTTTTTCTCAAACAATTTTTTTGGGGGGTTGGAAATCACTTAAAACATGTAGAAATGCAAAAAAAATATTTTTTTTTCTCTAACAATTTTTTTTTTGGGGGGGGGGTGTAACGATTTTTTTTGGGGGGGTTGGAAATCACTTAAAACATGTAGAAATGCAAAAAAAAAAATTCTCTAACAATATTTGGGGGGGGGGGGGGGTTGGAAATCACTTAAAACATGTAGAAATGCAAAAAAAAAAAAAATTCAAATATTTTTTCAAAATGGCCGCCATAGCGGCCATATTGGACTTTGGACCAAGTCCAAAATCTAATGGCATGATCCTTGGACCATACCAAATCCCCCCACCATGTTTCGTCGAAATCTGTCGAGGAGTTTTTCCGTAATACTGTTCACAAACAAACAAACAAACAAACAAACAGAAAGGGGTGAAAACAGTAACCTCCATCCATCTTCGAAGATGGCGGAGGTTAAAAATAAAAAAGACCAAAAAATTCAATAATTCTGCCTGTGAGAGTGTGTGTCTGATCACGTTGAAATTTAAAACATGTATTCCACCATCACTACTATATCACAAGTGTGAAGTTTCACATTAATTGATTAAGCGGTTTCAGATGAAACATTTAATATTTTTCTTCAATCCAATATGGCTGCCAAACCATGTGACATCAATTATTCCTGAGCAACTTCAAACAGGCATGCCTTGGGGAACATTTGTGTGAAGTTTCCCCTCGATCTGTTTCACCGTTCTGGAAAAGAAGATTCTTTAGATGTTTTAGGGTAATCCAATATGGCTGTCGAACCATGTGACCTTTGACGTCAGATATGCGAGCCTTTTGTTCCTCATGGATAGACGGTCAAATGTGTAAAGTTTTGCCTCGATCTGTTCAGCTAATTTGAAGAAGATTTTTGAAAATTAAAAAAAAAAAACAATATTGCTGCCTCATCACGTGACCAATGACATCATTAAAAAAAGTTTGTCAACCATTTTATCCCTAGATGACCCTCAAAGTGTTTCATACTGATCAGATGTAGCGTTCTATATATGCAATTATGACGTCATAACGAAGGCACCTATGATGTCATAAAATTCACACTTATTCCCCATGAGGAGTACTTGCTATGTGCCAAGTTTCAATTTTTTTCAATGGTAAAAAGGAAAGGGTTTCTCAGAGAACACATGCAAACTGGAAAGGCAGAGGTGAAAGGGCAGGAGTGTCAGCACACGGTGAAGCCAAACAGGACTGCAAAGCTACCAACCAGCCTGTGGTGAACAACAAGACAACACATAGTGTAGAAGATAGTAGAATATCGTGCAAATTATGATACAAGCATCAAATTTGGCATTTCTGTTCTGCAGGGCTTTCTGATCACATCTGCCCGATTGGCCATTTGAAAATCCAAATTTTGAAAAATTTGAAGAAAAAACAAAATTCAAAAAAATTTGAAGTCACAGCTGGCTGAAATTCTTGAAGTGCAAGTGAACATCCCAGACAGAGAACCCAGGGGAGATGCAGTCATCATTGATGGCTCAGCACTTATCAATGCCCTACCTCCACGCACTTCAAAGACATTTGATGACTATGCTAAAGAAGACATCATCCCAAAGGTGGAATCCTATGGTGACAGGTACGAGAGGGTGGATGTGGTGTTTGATGTGTACAAGAAGTCGTCTGAAGTCCGAGGCAAGGTCGAAAAGGGGGCAAGGAATCAGAAGAAGAGTGACAGGAACCAGTAAGACCCCGAGTAACTGGAGAAGCTTTCTTCGAGATGACAGCAAGAAGACTGAGCTGTTTCACTTCCTTGTGGAAAAGATGTGTGAATCACAGACGACAAGCACAGTCATTGTCACAAAAGGAGAAGATGCCATTAGCAACACAAGGAAGTCACTGGATGCTGCGTCTCCATGTTGTCATGAAGAAGCTGACACTCACATATTTGTACACGCCAAGGATGCAACAATGGATGGTAGCAAGTCCATTATCATTAAGGCTAATGACATGGACGTACGAGTCATTGCAATATCTGTACTGTCATCCTTACAGGAACTAGGTCTTGAGAACATGTGGATTGCCTTTGGCCAAGGAGCCAAGGCGCGATGGATTCCAGTCCATGAGGTAGTTTCTGCAATAGGGCCTGAGAAAACTAGAGGGATCCCATACTTCCATGCGTTCACTGGATGTGACGTCGTGTCTGCCTTCCGCGGTAAAGGGAAGAAAACTGCATGGCAGACTTGGAACGTCTTTGATGATGTTTCTGAAACATTCACCAATCTCAGCCAGCATCCAACATTGATTCGTGATCTTGACTTTTTGAAGTTTTTTTTTTAATTTTTCAAATGGTCAATCAGGCAGATTTAATTGGAATCCCCTGGAGAACAAATGTGCCAAATTTGATGCTTGTATCATCACTTGCACGATTCCTCTCAAATATTGTTGTTATCTGCCCCACTACAAAATAGGTTGGTCCATTTGCTCCAGTGGATTACATTTCCACCTGTATTAGGGATCTGTCAAAGATAAGTTGTATGTAATATATGCGCTAACGGGACAGTGATAATCCATTGGAGAGCAGAAGAAAGGCAAAGAAGCTGGGTAAGGTTGTATTGTGGAAAACCTACTGCACAGGTGAGGCCAGGTGGAGGACTTGTGCACACCAAGGCAACAGAAAAGCATTGGTTATAATGGAATGGATACATCATGGGCCGTTTGTGCCAAAGACAGCAGGCCACGGCAGTATAGTGAGCTGTGGAGCCCTGGAGAGTGGCTGGAAGGCCTGGAAGATGGCACCGTCCACTGGCTGTGGGCATCCAATGACAGGATCAGCCACGTGATTGATGGTGGTCCTTAAAGGTAATAAAAGCCGCGTGCTCAAAAGCACAGGAGAGTTGGGGGTAGAGTGAGCTTCTGGTGTGAGGCATAAGCTCTCTCTGCTTTGTTGTCGATTACACATGGATGGTTCAATAGACTGAGGACACCATTTCCCCCATCGCATCACATCACCTTCATCCTGTGCCACGCCAACCTGCAATACACCATCATGGTACAGCGAAGACCAGCTCATGCCTGCTAAAGTCCTTGCCTGCCCCTTTGTTTCGTATTTGAGTCCATTATTTTGGTGCCATTAGCAGGGTTTAGTTCTCTTGCATACAAGTTTGTGTGCTCCCTTCTTCCCTATTTGGGTCGGTCACCCACCAAATCTGTTCCATTTATTACCCTACGTACACACATAAAGTGAAAAGCGGAATTAAACAATTGGTTCATGTCAGTCTGTCTGCAAGTCTTATCAGTTTGTGATAGCCAGTTAATGATGGAGGAACAAGTTCTTTAAATTGAATGGTATATTGAGAACATGAATAGCAAGACAGGTTTGCCATTTTACTGTATTTTGATTGAATTTGACCCGGCCACACATGCGTGGGGAGGAGTGAGAAAACATTTTTTTTTTTTACTCTGTACGCTTACCTAACAGTCAAACAAAATTGAAAATCATTCCAAACAAGTCTGAAGACGACGATGGTTCACGAGCGGTATTTGACGATGTAGATTGTTTCAGAAGTCAAGGATGAGACAATGTGATACGTTTTCATCAAGTTATAAAAATGATCAACATGATATGGTACGAGTGACAGGTTATTAGCTGCAAAATGTCGAAAACCCGGTTTCGTTCAACAACTTTCAAAATTTGACCTTTGCATAACCTTTAAAGGTTATGCTTTAAAGGTCACAAAACAATGTTGTGGACATTAAAATAAGGAAACAGGATACGTACTATAGCTTATTGGAGTTAGTTCGTCGAAGGTCGAAAACCCGGTTAGATTCCCACAACTTTGAAAATTTGACCTTTGTGGCCTTTAAAGGTCAAAGGTCAAGGATTATGACCTTTGGTGCAAAACTTCCTCTGGAACATTCCAGGAACAATATAACGTCATATAGGCTATATGGCATTTCGCATTCCTCGGATTATCCATACTTTGATGAAATCAGCATAAAAACAAACTTGAAGGGGACGCCACGGGCAAACTGGCGGGAATCGGGAAAAACGTAAATGATGAAAGTTGTAGTACTCGAAGAGCACTACATGCATACCAACTTTCAATCGAAACAGTTGAAAACCCTTGGAGCTCGATGCCCAATTTATTGATTTTTTTGACATTTTCTAAGTTCGTGACCTTGTGACCTTGACCTTGGGATGAAAATGAAAAATCGAGCTCCGTGGGGCTATGCAGGTGCCATTGGGCTAACCAAATACCGAAACCCCTGCCAGATTCGACAAACCCCCTCGGAGAAGATGTAAATTGAAACTGGCTACCCCCTAAAAACATGTTCTTTGGGCGTGGCTCCGCCCATAATAGGCGCAGCATGCCCATTCTCAGGAAAATACAACTAGATCATGATATAAACCTCCCACCCAAATTTTATCAGGATCGGATCAAAACCCACGGAGCTATGCTCGGGACAGACAGACAGACAGACACACATAACGAATATAGTGGTCACTTACTGACTCGTGAACCAACAGGAAGCTTACGGTTTTTAAGGACGTCATAAATAACACATAAAACAGGCATGAAGAACTTGTGTAGCGTCGTAGATAGGGTGCTGTTTTTAGACACTGGGTAAAACGGCGGTAAAATCCAGAATTAATTTGTTTATACGCCTTTAAACCTTTATTTAAATTGAATTATATACTTGCACTGTAAAACACAATTTGCATTCATAATACTTCCAAGAACCATGATATGTACATATCGACATATAGCACGAGACGGCGTGGCATGCGTATCGGGATGAAGAAGAGGCCACCGATATGGCGATGGACACTGCCGTTTGATGCTGTGTTCTATGGTGATCAATAAAGCCTCCATCTCCTAAACTGCGACTCAACGTTGTCTTGTTACATTCAATAAGGGTGAGGTACAAGACTGCATCAGTTGCGCTAAACTTCCGGATTTCATAAACTATCTTTAAAATCAATGTTTTTATTCAAATTGAAGTCGGCCGACATACATGAACACTGCATGGGGTATCATGTTTAATGAACTCTCTAGTATATAATGTCTTGTCTTTCCTTCTCCCCATATTCTTTTTAAGTAAAATAATTTATTTGCCAGGAGAATCTTCCTCCATTCTGCCTTCACATGCCAGCAACCACCATTTTTGAACCACATCTACCAGCTCAGAGACTTTAACCATGGTCAGCGACTTTAACCACAGCTTATTTTACATGATAAACATCGATATTTTGTAGTATTATATGGATGAAGATGGAACAAAGAAAAAGAGATGGACGTTATGGATGGGAGAAAGAGGAAGCAGGACTTGGAGCGCTACTGCAAAAACATGCAGACAGACATGTAACAAGCAAATTATCAACACCTGAGTCTCACCTTCTTAGCTTTCTCCTGAAGGAAGTGGATCTGCTCAGCAATCACAGAAAGCTTGTTGCACGCATTTGCTTTGATAAAATCATCTGCCTGTGCAAGATAGAACCAACAAGATGAATGTAGTTCAGATGGTAATGTTCTTTCCTTGTATCATCAAATGAACCATGACAAGTTCATCTTCCTCACCTGCTAGCAGGAAGCTCACCTTCTGCACTTGCTCAGCCAAAGCCACCAAGTCCATGGGGTCTGATCGCCGACACACATGGTAAGAGCTGACGAGTGGTAATCCTGCTGGGCTCTCACTCGTCTCCACGAGGAAACCTGAGATCCATGGATGAAAAAAAAAAATCCTTCCCTTACCCAACACTAACCAAAAAAAAAAAAAAATGCATCAAACCTTCACTTACCCAACACAAACCTTCACCATGAGTTTTTTAAGTCACAGTTAATTGAACCAGAGGAAAGAACGTACATTTGCTATTTCACGCTCCCATTTCCGGTTTTCTTAGCACGTGGACTCCTGAACTCCACCACCAGAGACTTGGATCTAAAGTTAAGGAAATTCTTCTCGCTTATATTTTCCAACTTGCCATTTATTACCTGCACAGTCAAATGTTTAATATATCCCAACCTTCAAGAATACACCTAATGTTTGAGATGATGAAAATTTAATAATTTTCACAAAGACAAGGTTTCAATTTCAGTACCAACTGTTCTTACAAGGTTTAACCAACCCGAGCACTTTTCAATACAAGGATGACATCCAATCTATGCCAATGATGACCGCCATATGACCTCGACCTTTAACATTTTGGGATAGAGTGTAAATTAAGAAAATGTGTCCCCATCTCCAATCCATCCATAAAACTTAACGTCATGAAAATCGGAGGCAAATTATTCAAGTTATAATCAAAAACGTGTTTGTTGTTAATTCGGTCACAATCCGTAAAAAGTAAGTCAAGGGCACGAACCAAATATCAGGTGCACTATTATGAAGCACGACCATATTGGAAGGCCAAACGGTCTTCGAGATTCCACATTGGCAAAATTGAGTGATGACAGAAAACGTTTTTTTTTTTCATTGTGCCATTTGACCTTGACCTTTAAACCCGGAAGGGTACGATGTAACTAAAGCATAAATGCACCTCAATCTAGGCTGAGAGGGGGAACGTTCATCCCAGTCAGACATAACCTTAGTCAAGTTATGGTTAAAAACGTTAAAGTGACCGCAATTGGGTCATGACCTTTAAAATTAGGTCAAGGTCAAAAAGTGATGTCATCACTGCATACTTTTATTCCCATTACTGATGCGAAATTTCATTCCAAAAGTCCAAGCCAGCTCCGAGATACAGCTTGGAAATTGAGAGTGAAGGAAGAAAAAATAAATCTAAGTCATGGTTCAGTACTTTGAGGGGGTCGAAGAAACCCTTCGGTACCATTAAAACTGGGGCCACCAAACATAGAAAAAAAAGTCTACAACGTCAGTACAGGTGACTTAAAAACAAACACAAATTGTGGAAACAAATCCAAAATCATCAGTGCAGATGAACTGATTGCAGGTGATCAGTGCAGGTGAATGAAAAAAAAAAACACATTGTGTACACAAACCCTACATCAGCAGTGCAGGTGAACTGATTGCAGGTTATCAGTGCAGGTGACCGAAACAAACAAAAAAAACCCCACTAATTGTGGAAACAAACCCAACAACATCAGTGCAGGTGAGATAATTGCAAGTGATCAGTGCAGGTGACCTAAAAACAAACATAAATTGTGGAAACAAACCCAACATCAGTGCAGGTGAGCTGAATGCAGGTGATCAGTGCAGGTGAGCTGATTGCAGGTGATCAGTGCAGGTGAGCTGAATGCAGGTGATCAGTGCAGGTGAGCTGATTGTGGGTGAGATATTTGCAGGTGATCAGTGCAGGTGAGCTGATTGCAGGTGATCAGTGCAGGTGAGCTTATTGCAGGTGAGCTGATTGCAGATGATCAGTGCAGGTGACCTAAAAACAAACATAAATTGTGGAAACAAACCCAACATCAGTGCAGGTGAGCTGATTGCAGGTGATCAGTGCAGGTGACATAAAAAAAAAACTCCAACATCAGTGCAGGTGACCTAAAAAAAAAAGATTTAAAAACACTAATTGTGGAAACAAACCCTACAACATCAGTGCAGGTGAGATAATTGCAAGTGATCAGTGCAGGTGAGCTGAAAACAAACATAAATTGTGTACACAAACCCTGCAACATCAGTGCAGGTGACCTAAAAAAAACAAAAAAAACCCTACATCAGTGCAGGTGAGCCAATTACAGGTTATCAATGCAGATGATCTTAAGGAAAACAGTAATTGTGGAAACAAACCCGACAACAGACATAAGCAGGGAAGTATAGGATAGGATAGGGGGAGGAGGCATAAGAAGCACGATCACATCCTGCCATGTCATCATGGACATGGAGCGCTGAATCCATCAAACTGGAAACAGCACACTCGATAAAAAAACCACTCAAGTCAACAGGAAAGTCCGAAGTTATTAACCAACAGACAAACCGACAGGATCTTTCATGGCGAGATCATTTCTTCTTTCCAAATGGTTCATTTTCACGTCGTTCTCCCTCGAAACAAAACAAAACAAAATAAAATAAAACTGTTCCTTCTTCTTCTTCTTCTTCTTCTTCTTCTTCTTCTTCGTCGATATCTGTTTCCGGTTGTTATCGTTAATTTACGACCCCGAAAGACAACATTTTGTTTCTTAATTCTAGCGAGCTGAATGATGTCTACCTCTAAATGAATGTAATCTTTTATTTAATCCGCAATTAAAACACCTTGTCTGCGCCAAATCGCGTCACACAGACGTTCCGGTACCCATGATGCAGTGCGCAGGCGCCATATTGGTTGGCAAGCTGAACAAACGAGAAAAGGTAAACAAGACCTAATAAGGCCAAATAATCAGCATAACCTTCCATTGCAGTACGTCAGAATGACGAGATAAACGTGATCGATTCCGGAGCAACTGATACCATGGTGATCGTTGCCAGGGACATGAATACAACAAACACGGCGACGCGCACGGCATTATGGGATAGTCTTGAAACCCCTCCACATTTTGGAAGCTGCACGAGGAAGTTCAACGCACCATGTGATCAGGACAATTCGCATCTGCCTGTATCTATGTACCCCTCTATCCCGAGTTCTCCTCGGTAAATAACTCCATTTTAAACACATCTTCCCTTTCTCCGACCACTGTCCTTCCGTGGAGACCATCGGCATTGCATACATCAACCACTGAGTGAAAGACGCTTGCCTTAATGACGTCATAACACTCCTTCACTTTTAACCTTTGGTCCGGCTGATAATACAGTATTGCAATTCTGCTGAAAAACATTCCGCACCTATCCGGGTCAGCCAAGGGATTCTTTATCACGGACGAAAAATAATTTAATCTTTCAAGTTGTAATGCAAGACCCATGAAAGCCTGCGCTGCGATTGCCAAGCTATGTTGTTTTTTTAAACGTACTCTATTTTTTTTACTTGCGACTTCTTCGTTTCGGTCTCGGTCTCGGTCTCGGTCTCGGTCTCGGTCTCGGTCTCGGTCTCGGTCTCGGTCTCGGTATTGTTCTTGGTCTTGGTCTTGGTCTTGGTCTTGGTCTTGTTTTTATTGCTGCTGCTGCTTTACTACTGCTGCTGTTTTGCTGCTGCTACTGCTGCTGTTGCTGTTGCGTTGCTGCTGCGTTGCTGCTGCGTTGCTGCTGCGTTGCTGCTGCGTTGCTGCTGCGTTGCTGCTGCGTTGCTCCAGTCAGTTCTGCTTGAACTGGCCTACAGCATGGAGATAGCCTATTGATCTCCCACGTGTGACCCTTCAGGTGATCCCTCACATCTGTGATGTTGTGCTCTTGTATAAGTGGAGCTCGGACCGCACAGTCTTCCTGAATGCGTTTTGTTGTGTGTGGGTCGGCCTGGCAGAGGTTGCAGGTGTCGTCAATTATGATATTGTTGAATTATATGCTTGCTTGATCTGTTGTATTCATCTGGCCTGTACGTGTGTGTGTGTGTGTGTGTGTGTGTGTGTGTGTGTGTGTGTGTGTGTGTGTGTGTGTGTGTGTGTGTGTGTGTGTGTGTGTGTGTGTGTGTGTGTGTGTGTGTGTGTGTGTGTGTGTGTGTGTGCGCGCGCGCGCGCGCGCGCGCGCGCGCGCGCGCACCAATAAATCCGGCAGTTGGGCTGGGCAAGGTGATCCCATGGTGTCCATTGTCACAACATGGTGTCAGAGATTCATGATTTTCTTCATCAACTGTGATGAAATTTAAACCGCCTGGTTATCTCCAGATAGATGGGAATGTTGCTGAGAACTGACGACGCTGGAGTAAGGACCTTGACTGGTATCTTGAGGCTTCGGGCCTCGAGTCGACGAACGAGCAACAGTCGAAAGGTCACCATCGTGCTGAACTGTGCTGGGCCACATGCTGTGGATGTACACGAGAGCCTCCCGTTTGAGTCAGCGGTTGCTTCGAACGTATTTGAAACTGTCAAAGAGGCCTTTGACACGGACTGCAACCAGCGGAAGAACCTTGTCCATGAGCGATTCAAGTTCTGAGAATTCGCCGAGTCTGAAGGTCAGTCATTCGAATCGTACTTGAACAAGCCGTGTGTAATGAAAGCGAGAGAAAAACCTTCGGAGTGTAGGCTTTATTCCACTTGATTGAAGCCGCTTCTACGGGCACATCAGGGGATACAGGTGCAGCTAGGAGTACATATGTAGCAATGTATACATGTGCAGTAGATCACCGCAAAATAAATCAGCATAAGCACGGAGTCCGGTATACTCTCAATTCTCACCATTCAACGAGCACCAAGTGGACCGCCGCTGTAAATGACAATGCCCCAGGGACAATCCCCCCGACCGCGCGGAATCTTGGCTTTATCTATCCCGTGTGCGAGCCGCGCGACATGTGATCGTGCGTCACGACCTTCAATTCACCACATTCTCCCCGTCTTTCAAATGTAACTAGAGGCCCAACTAACGCACCATGATTACTTCAGCGCTATAGGAGTATACATTTCAAGCAGCGCGAACTATTTAAACTACAGAAGCATACATGCCAAGCAGTGAGGATTATTTTGAGTTGTAGGAGCATGGTAATGAGCATCGATATATGATATAATGAGCATATAGGAGCATGAGCATCGAGGATGCCAATAATCCCCTTTACAGATCGAGTCGGCGAGGGGGTTTTATCCGTCGACCTCTCCGGGAGTAAATGGCGGTTTCACTTGAGGGAGGCTTCCGATCCTCTTGGTGAGCCTCGACTCGCGCCGGGGATGACTCCTCGATCGCTCTCGGGTGGAACGCGGCAGCTCCGTCGCCACCATTCCCGGGTGGAGTTCCTGGGGGGGGGAACACCTGGGGAGGGGATGTCAGAGGGAGGAGTGCCAGATGGTGGTGTACCTGCGGGAGGAGTACCTGAGGGAGCCAAATGGCGAACCGACACAGTGGTCTCCCTGCCATCAGGAAGTCTGACATGAGCATACTCTGGATTAGCATCGATGAGTTCGACCTCCTCCACCATGGGTTCATACTTGCTTTGTCGTACCGGGCGTTTCATGAACACTGTTCCGGGATAGGTTAGCCAGTTGGGCACCGTTTGACCGTCAACATAACGTCGCTGATGAGTAAACATTCGTTCGTGAGGAGTTGCATTGGTGGACGTGCAGAGCAAAGAGCGTATGGAATTCAGAGCGTCGAGAAGGGTAACCTGCCACTGCTCGGGGCCCAGTCCTCTCGATTTCAGCGCCAGAGTTACGGCTTTCCAAATGGTTCCATGATATCGTTCCACCTGCCCATTACCCTGTGGGTTGTAACCCGTCGCTCGACTAGTTGCTATGCCGTGCTCTAATAAGAACTGTTTTAGCCCGGCCGACATGAAACACGGCCCTCTGTCTGAATGTATGTACGAAGGTTTCCCAAACATAGCGAAGAGGTCAGACAGACATTTCACGACAGTGAAATATCCGAGGTCATATCCGAGGTCATATCCGAGGTCATATCCGAGCACGGAAATGTGAAAGGGAACCTTGAGTATTCATCAACAACAGTGAATATGTATCTGTTGTCTGTCTCGGTCGGCAGGGGCCCTTTGAAGTCGATATTTAGTCTCTCAAAGGGAGAAGTGGCCTTGATCAACCTGCCAGATGCCGCGCCATAGAATCTGGGTTTTAGTTCAGCACAAACAGGGCATGAAGCATTCATTTGTTTAATATCTTCGATAGAATAGGGAAGGTTTTGGCTGCGCACGAAATGTGCCGTTCTGGTTACCCCCGGGTGGCACAGAGACACCTGGAGGTCTTGCAAAGCCCAACTGATTGTCGCCGAACAGTAGACCCGAGAGAAGGTATCTGCAGCAGGGTTTTCCCTCCCGGGCCGGTAAACAATGTCGTAACTATAGCAAGCTAGGTCTATCCGCCATCTCATTATTTTTCATTCTTAATTTTCCCGTTATTTTTCCCATCAAACATGAATGCAACGGATCGCTGGTCCGTGACGAGTGTGAAGTGGTTTCCCAGTAAATAATGTCTCCATTTACGCAGGGCTTCGACAATAGCATACGCTTCTTTCTCTATTGCTGAGTGTCTCTGCTCGCTTCCAGAGAGAATTCTCGAGAAGAACGCGCCGGGTCGGCCGGACTGATTGAGCGTCGCAGCTATCGCGTGATCGGAAGCATCTGTTTCCACCACGAACGGCACCGAGCTGTCGATCGATAATACCACGGAATTACTGATATCGTCTTTGAGGCTGTGGAAAGCTTTTACAACAGTGGCATCTGGTGGGAAGTTTTTGCAATGCACTAGGGGATGTATTTTCTCGGAGTATTGGGGGATCCATCTCGCGTAGTAAGCGAACATCCCGATCACCCGACGCATTGTCTGCAGGTCCTGAGGTGGGGGTAGCTCACGAAGTGGGCGCAATCGTTCAGGATCGGGCTTAATCGTGCCGTCGGCTATTGTGTAGCCGAGAAGGTCAATTGACCTTGCCGAGAATACGCATTTCTCGTAGTTGAGGGTCAGATTATATTTTCTAGCAATGCTCAAGAATCTGTCCAGATTCATATCATGTTCCCCCCGATCCTTACCGCACACCGTGACATTGTCCACGTAAACAAAAGTGTCTTTGAGGTTTTCATCCGAGATGATGTCGTCCATAACTCGTTGGAAGCAAGCTACTCCATTCGTGACACCGAACGGAATCCTCCTGAATTGGTAGAGGCGTCTACCTGCCTGGAACGCGGTGTAAGGTTTGTCTTCCTCTCGGATGGGAATTTGATGATAGACGCTTCGCAAATCGATGGTGCTGAATATTTTATAATTGGCCACGCGTTCGACCATCTCGTCTATGCGCGGCAAAGGGTAGGCATCGAGTTGGGTGAAGCGATTGACCGTTTGAGAGTAATCGACAACCATCCGTTTCTTATGGTTCTGGTTGGTGGTCACCAACACCTGCGCGCGCCATGGCGAATCGCTCGGTTCTATAATACCTTCTTCCAGTAATCGCTTGGTCTCAGAAGTGATGAAGTTCATATCAGCGGTGGTATATCGTCGCGATTTGATCGCTATCGGTTTACAGACCGGCGACAAGTTAGCAAACAGCTGGGGGGACGTTACCTCTGCGGTGGTCAAAGCATTTAAAATTAGACGAGGTTTGCTTCCTCCAAAGGGTATTTCGACGCTCGTGTGCTGCTTGAGGACATTATGACCCAGAATTACGTCTGCGCATAAATCACGAAGCACCAGTACCCTTACATCCCGATGCGTGTACCCTTTTACGTCCAATTCAACATTGCAGTACCCTCGTATGCGGGACTATAGTGATGTGGCGGCCATGCATACCGTATTGTCTGTCAGGTGGATCTTCCATTTCCTGCCCTTCGCTAGTGAGCTGTTGACGAAACTCTCAGAGCTACCGGTATCAATCAGAGCCTCAGCCATATGCCCGTTAATTCGCACGTTGATGATAACCTTGGATAGATTCCCCGGTGAGGCTGCAGTTAGTTTCTTTTGTGAGTAGAGGGCCGCAGAAGTGGGTTTATTTCTCCTTAGAGTAGATTTGCATACCCTGGCATAATGCCCTTTCTTGTTACAATTCATGCATGTGGCATCTCTGGCGGGGCATTTGTTTCGGAGGTGTCTTTTATTCCCACAAAAGAAGCATTTACCAACCGAAGTAGTTGCTGAGGAGTTTGACGAGGTCTGGGTATCCGATTCCTCGGCTTTTTCTCCATCCTCAGTGTCAGGGGTGCCCTGAGGGGTTCCTTGAGTTTCCACCGTAGCGGCGTTCATTAGCAGCATCGGTGTCCCATATGACTCAGATTGCTGCTGTGCCGTATCCATTGCTCGAGCCTGGTCGGCTACCTTTTCAAGAGTGGGTTGCGCTTTCTCCAGTAAGTGTTGCCGTATGGGGGCTGACCTGAGCCCTTGGATGAACGCCTCTCTGGTCGCTTCATCTCGGTGTTCCTCGGCGGTCACGGCCCGGAAACTGCAGTCTTTTCCCAACTGCCTCAGAGCTTGCAGGAACTGATCGATTGTCTCCCCGGCTGCTTGCTTGCGTGTGTTGAGAAGATGTCGTATGTACACCTCGTTCTTGCGCTTCACGTAGAGCGCCTGCAGCACGTCGATCGCTGCATCGTAGGTGTCACACTCTGAGAAGAGCCTGAATACACTGGCGAGACATGATTCACAAGGGCGGCCAATTTGTCGGCTCCCTCTTCGATGATGGTCAGATAGTGTGAGAAGGAACGGAACCAATGCGACCATTTCATTTCCGAGTCAGTCGCGTTTGGGTCTGCGTCAAACCTCTCCGGTTTGTAGATCTTGTCCATCGTTGGTTGAGAGAGCCGAGGGAATCAAGTGGAATAAATTGTAATGAAAGCGAGAGAGAAAACCTTCAGAGTGTAGGCTTTATTCCACTTGATTGAAGCCACTTCTACGGGCACATCAAGGGATACAGGTGCAGCTAGGAGTACATATGTAGCAATGTATACATGTGCAGTAGATCACCGCAAAATAAATCAGCATAAGCACGGAGTCCGGTATACTCTCAATTCTCACCATTCAACGAGCACCAAGTGGACCGCCGCCGTAAATGACAATGCCCCAGGGACAATCCCCCCGACCGCGCGGAATCTTGGCTTTATCTATCCCGTGCACGAGCCACGCGACATGTGATCGCGCGTCACGACCTTCAATTCACCACACCGTGCATCATGGCGAAGGCATGCGAAGTCGCTGAGACTGATAACATGATCAGGGATAAAATCATTTTTTTTCCATGCGCAACCTCGCCTTAAAAGAGCATCTCTTACATGAATCTACTCTACTCAGTAGTTTTGTTTGGCTGTTTGGCTAACCCTAACCCTAATGACAACTCTCTGTTTGGCTGCTGAGTCGAGTAGATCGCATGCCAGGGCCATGACGTCGACTCCCACATCGGCCGCTTCCACCAGGCTCTCCCGAGACATTGACTTGATTCGCCGCCAAGGGCACCGCAGTCTCAAGTCTGCTGGCAAGGGTCCCTTTGCACCCAAGCCTGGGTCAACCAAGACAAATAAGCACACCCAAAATTGTTGGAACTGTGGGCGTATTCATCAACCTCGCCAATGCCCTGCCTTTGGGAAATGCTGCAGGAACTGTAATAAGCAGAACCATTTTTCAGAGGTCTGCCAACAATCCAAGCGTGTTCATGCATTGGGGACAAGCACAGCATCGACCGAACCGCCGTCTCTTAGTGACGTGTACATTGATGGCGTGTCCACACTGCTGGTAGGAGACACACAGGTCATGAAGCCAGATGTCTCTTGGTTTGCGAACATCAACATCAATGGCCATAGGGTAAAGGTGAAGGTTGACTTTGGAGCACAGATGTCGATACTCCCTTGCAGAATATTCAATTCCATGGAAAAGCCAGTCAAGACTATTAACTCAATGATCCTATTGGAAAGCTACAGTGGAGGCACCATCCCTCATCATGGAGTGGCCAAGCTACAATGCTCTGCTGGGTCGTCAACGGGGCACTTCGACTTCTATGTGGTCGACACCAAAGCACCTCCTCTTCTTAGTCTTCACGCATCAACATGCCTGGGTCTTATCCAGAAGGGCTCCAAAAGTCTCTGTTGGTGAAGTCCCCGGTGGCATTGTTTTTGGGTAATGTATCCGTCCATACATACATACATACATACATACATACATACATACATACATACGTACATATGTCCCTCCGTCCATGCTAAGTTTCTCTGTTCTCTCTTGTCTGACAACCGCTTGTCCGATTGACACAATTTTCACCATCGGTGTGACGACTCATGTAGAATGTTTTGCTACTCATGTAGACCTCTGGTAGCTTGTACACGATGCTGTGTTTGAGCCTGGGGAGTAACTGCTGAAATCTATCTGTCTGGGTTCTTCCCAACATCTTTCCTCTTTGTTCCTTTCACACTTTCCTATTTATTTATTTCACAATTCTCTTGATTCATTCTAATTCTTGCTTTTTCTTCTCTTTCATCTCTTTTGTTCTCTATTCCTCTCTTTCATTATCTACCTCTCTCAGGAGAAGTGAATTATTGTAGAAATGTTTTCTGTAAGGCTCACTTGGCTGTGCCTGGATGGGTTTGAGGGTTGTAGATGTAGCGGTTGAAACTCGAATCCTATCCAGGTTCCTCCTGATGACTCCAAATTTACTCTTTATTTCTTTGGGTTCCTTCTTGGTCTTCCGTTTGATTAATGATAATTATGACATCATCGGTCATGTGGTGTAGCAGCCATATTTGGAAAAAAAAAAAAAAAAGGAAAAACTTTGGACCTCTGTATCTCTGAAATCGCTCCGTGGAAAAAATTTAAACTTGCCCCATATGAAAGATTTTTTGATGATGTTAGAGGTGACTTCATTATGACGTCATCATTCCATACGTCGAACGCTTTATTCGATCAGTATGAAAAAATTTTGACGGTTATCTCGGGCTAAATTGTACGGGGGAAATTTTTTTGCCATCATCGGCCATATGGTTTGGCAACCATATTGTTGCGGTTTTATAAACCGCATGCCAAAAATGAAACACAGACAGCACGTAGCCTCTTAGAATAGTTATTTCCATAATGTATGTTAAGAATAGCGCCTTCCCTATAGGGGTTATTATGTAATTAAAGGCGTAGGGTTAGGTAGCTACCACCCCTTCTCATCCCGTTGGGATAATAGCGATATCAGCGCATGGTGACGTGTGCCGTGACCGCCATCATCACATAGGTAGGCCGTGCTTGTTTTACTGCCATGCAGCTGTTCAATGTGTGCGAATAGCACCAGCGTTCTGGAAGCTTCGCCAAAGCCATGGCTTTAGAAGCACATGCCAAATTCCCATTTATTGTTTAAAGCCTCACAAAGTGCTCGTTTGTCTGTTCCTCTGTATGGATGTCCACCTTGTACCGTAACTTATTGCTGTCTACCCATCTGTATTTTGTTTCCCTAATCTCCGTTCATTCCCCTCCACCTCAACACGACCAGTAAATGGACCAGGACACGACACAGCCACCCTCCAGTAATTGTCCCATGCCCTGGCTTTGTGCTGTGGACATTTTGGGATGTGTGGGGTTCGTCCCGGGTGCATAGCGATAAAAAGGGATTTCCCCATGTTAAATGCAGAGCTCTACTCCTGGCAACAGCCGGAAGGACCAAGTTAGTGAATATCCAGGTGGGCAGCAGAATGGGCGGGCTGTGGGGAAATCCTCCATTGGCTGACATGGGGCCAGCTCGTAAAATCTGACAGGGGCCCAATAGCTGGTCCCAGGCTGCCTCGGAAGATCTGATGTGTGGCTCTTTGGCCCCACCTGCCCCAGGGGCTATAAAGCTGCACTCTGCGCTTGGTTCGCTCTCTCTCTCTCTCTCTCTCTCTCTCTCGGTTCTGGTCATTGCACTTGCTCTCGTTTTCTCTCAGTTCTTGTTGTCGCACTCGCACTCGTTCTTGCTCTGTCGTGATTGTCGCACTCGCTCTCGTTCTCGCTTTGCCCTTGTCACACTTGCTCTCATTCTCGCTCTGTCCAGGTTGTCGCTGTCGTTTCTGCCCTGGCTCCCGATGCCTTGGTTCGTGCTCCTGATGGAGCTCATGAACCCTCGGTTGTGGTTGCAGTGTCGGGGCCACTCCAGAGAGTGGCAGGGAGAGTGGTATCAAGTGGGGGAGGGAGACAATTCCGAACGTATCGGTAGGCTGAGGCCACCCTGTCCCTCCAAATTGCTTCCCTGTGTGTGTGGTCTGATGGGTAGCCTGTGTTGTTATCTGTTAGGTATGGTAGAGGTTGTTATGTCTGCAACTTGTGCATTTTCTTTACTTTTTGTAAATATACATCTTGATTGCTTTTCATTGCATTTCCCCTTTTCCTGTGCCAGTTGCCCTTTGACTCCATTAAAGCCCTTGAGTTCCCTTCCCTTTTTCCCGTACCCCACATCGCTTATTGCAAATAAATTATTCTTGTTAAATTATATTTCCAATCTGCCCGTGGTTGTACTTTTCTTCCATTGGTCCAGAAATTCCCGTACCTAGATTAGCCAGATTATAATTTCCCAATTAATTGGCTCTCACATCAGTCCAGCAGTGCTCGTGGTAAGCTCGGCCGCATTAATCAAGATCCAATAAAGGTAAGAGCAGCACAACCACTGAAGGCGCGACTGCATGTTCTCAGTTAAACGGAAGTCGGACAGAGGACACTGGGTCACGTGATTAAATCATTGGTGTTCGTGGTCGATTAGCAACACGGACTTATTCATGTGTGACGGCTTCGATTCCTGGTGAGTCCAGGGAGAATTGGGGATACCCCCACCCTCGTACGCCCGCGACCCCGTGTCTACAATATTTTTTAACATGAAAATATTCCTCTCTGAAACGGCTGAACCGATTGAGGCAAAACTCTACAGGTATGATCGCTTATCCATGTGGAACAAAAAGTTCTCCAACTATGATGTCATCGGTCACATGGTTTGGCAGCTAATTTTTTGAACAACTAACCTCTCAAAAATCTTCTTCTCCAGAACTGCTTGACAAATTGGGGAGAAACTTCACCCACATGTTCCCAAAGCCTTGAGGATACCAGGGCGTTCGCCAATAATTAATCGGTCACATGGTCTGGCAGCCAAATTGGATTGAACGAAAATATTTAACAAATGATTTCTCTTGAACCGCTTCATCAATCGATGTGAAACGTCACAATTATGATCTCGTAGTCATTGTGAATCTATGTTTTAAATTTCAACCTGATTGGACGCATGGTCTGGCAGCCAGAATTATTTAATATTTTGAATCTGTGTTCAGGGATTTAAATCAAACTTGGTACAAGTATGTGGGTGGAGGCATATCTGGCAACGTCAGATGTCAAAGAGTGCCATTTTAGTTGAATTCTGCTTTGTTTGTGATTCAAAGAACTAAAGCCTTTTCTCAATCAAGCGAGTTTTCATGTGTTTGGCAATGTGGCAGTTATTATTTTATTTTTTTTGCATTTCTAATAAACTTCCTGACCCATAAGACATGGGGTTAGATGGCACAATTGTCATCCTACATGCCAAGTATGCGGGAAGCACGGAAAGAGAAGAGGAGAGGGTGCAAGACCAGAAAGGCGGTGGAAGAAGACAGAAACCACCAACCTGTCTGTGATGAGGAACTGATAGGCCCATAGACTCAACGTCATCACGTGAGATTCCAATAATCTTAAAGGCTTTGGGTTTCCACTGCATCAAGCTGAGCAAGATGTGAGGCAGGGGAGCCAGCCCAGAGAAGAGAGCAGAACTCCGTCAAGCTGTAGATGAAGGCCTTGACGGTGGATGGGAGTTCAGGTGTGCCAAGGAAGGACTTTGTATGATGGGGGATGTCCAGTCGGCATCTGGCTTTAGAGACCAACTTTGAAATGTGCTTTGCCCACGAAAGATCCTGGCTGATAGTGAGACCCAAGAATTTAAATGTCTGAATTTCAAGAGAATTGTGATGAGAGAGACAGACAGAGACAGAGAGACAGAGACAGACAGAGACAGAGAGACAGAGAGAGACAGAGAGAGAGACAGAGACAGAGAGAGAGACAGAGAGAGAGACAGACAGAGACAGAGACAGAGAGAGAGACAGAGAGAGAGACAGACAGAGACAGAGACAGAGAGAGAGACAGACAGAGACAGAGACAGAGAGAGAGACAGAGAGAGAGACAGACAGAGACAGAGACAGAGAGAGACAGAGAGAGAGACAGAGAGAGACAGAGAGAGAGACAGAGACAGAGACAGAGAGAGAGACAGACAGAGACAGAGACAGAGACAGAGAGAGAGACAGACAGAGACAGAGACAGAGACAGAGAGAGAGACAGAGACAGAGACAGAGAGAGAGACAGAGACAGAGACAGAGAGAGAGACAGACAGAGAGAGAGACAGACAGAGACAGAGAGAGAGACAGACAGAGACAGAGACAGAGAGAGACAGAGAGAGAGACAGAGACAGAGACAGAGAGAGAGACAGAGACAGAGACAGAGACAGAGACAGAGACACAGAGAGAGAGACAGATACAGAGACAGAGACAGAGACAGAGACACAGAGAGAGAGACAGACAGAGACAGAGACAGAGACAGACAGAGACAGAGACAGAGAGAGAGACAGACAGAGACAGAGACAGAGAGAGACAGAGAGAGAGACAGAGAGAGACAGAGAGAGAGACAGAGACAGAGACAGAGAGAGAGACAGACAGAGACAGAGACAGAGACAGAGAGAGAGACAGACAGAGACAGAGACAGAGACAGAGAGAGAGACAGAGACAGAGACACAGAGAGAGACAGAGACAGAGACAGAGAGAGAGACAGACAGAGAGAGAGACAGAGAGAGAGAGAGAGAGAGAGAGAGAGAGAGAGAGAGAGAGAGAGAGAGAGAGAGAGAGAGAGAGAGAGAGAGAGAGAGAGACAGAGACAGAGACAGGGACAGAGACAGAGACACAGAGAGAGAGACAGATACAGAGACAGAGACAGAGACAGAGACACAGAGAGAGAGACAGAGACAGAGACAGAGACAGAGACACAGAGAGAGACACAGAGACACAGAGACACAGAGACACAGAGACACAGAGACACAGAGACACAGAGACACAGAGACACAGAGACACAGAGACACAGAGACACAGAGACACAGAGACACACAGAGAGAGAGAGCGAGAGAGAGAGAGAGAGAGAGAGAGAGAGAGAGAGAGAGAGAGAGAGAGAGAGAGAGAGATGTATTCGAAGTGTTTGACCAGCCTGTGATTTTTTTATTTCAAAGTCTGAAGAGAGGGAAGAGGCAGCCTACCTGTCTGAAGGATGAGGGATGTCACAGCAGAAGGTCGAGTCATCAGCAAATTGATAAAGAGGATTTTCCAGAGACTCAAAGGGATCATTGATGAAGGTCAGGAATAGGATGGGGCTCAGAACAATGCTTTGGGGCATCCAGCCTTGAAAGGGAGAGGAGATGAAAGGAATCCGTTGAGGTGCCACACGTTGGCTATGAGAGTAGAGGAAGTCAGTAATCTATGTGTGGAGCTGGCCTATGCTGCCATAGGCAGAGAGTTTGGAGAGTAAGGCAGAATGCCCGACTGTATCAAAAGCATGAGAGATGTCCAGAGAGACGGCCCTGATCTCATGTTTGCCATTCCCATTTGATGTTATTGTTCAACAATCTCTATTTGTTTCTATTTACGTGTTTGTTCCTATGGTTATCTCAACAGTAAACGCGTTATTCAGTTTGCCTGAAAAAAATACCATATTTTTGTATTGTTTTGTACACTGGAAAAATTCAGCACTCAAACAGTTTAAGAAAAATATGAACATTTATTGCAACAATCCAGAAGTGTTGTATTCACAGAAATTGTTTCCACTACTGCAAATATTTCATTGAGAACAGGTTTCAGCAGGAAAACATTTTCAACGTGCACAATCATTTTCTTCACCATGGATGCACAGTTGTCGAGTTTGGGTGGATTCCCTTGGGGTGTGCTCAACTTGATTTTTACCACAAGCACTGGGAAACCACTTAAATTGGTAAACTCTCTCTCATTAAAATGCAAAACTTAAAAAAAAAAACACTGTAAAATGTGCATAAAGTTTAAAACAAAACAAAAAAAACCTGAAAGTTCTACCCGTTTTACATGAAAACAATGCACACCAAAACTATTTACAAGCCCATCTCCTTTCCACGACAGCTGGAAGGATCTTTTATGTGATGTCCGGCGTACGCAAGATCACTACGTAGTAGTCGGTAGAACAACATTGTGTTCATGACTGTCATTACTGCCATACCCACACTACCAAGCATATACACCAAACTGGGGATCCGATCACAGTTCAGCACCAGCCAGCGTGTCATCCATGCAATGGTCAGCACACGGAACACAGCAAAAGAGGTGATGTTGAGCAGGCAAATAACCCGTGCGGCGGTGCCTGCACGGTATCCTGCCATTATCAGCAGTTGCCGCATATGTAGGAGTATGGAATTGAGCTCAACAAGCAGTGCGACCGTGGCAAACCCCACATAGCGGCAACTCAACACCGTCAGGCCAAAACATGTCACCACCTGAAGAATATGGAGTAAGAGAGGCAGGGGAGTTGTGATCAAGTCAACTTCTTTATACCAGGAACCTGGCACTATCAACTCGACTGCAGAGCTCATAATGACCTTTATATTCATCCAGTTTTACCTCTGCTCTATCCTCAATTTAGACAATGCTTTTGTGATCTTTTGAAGTTTTATGATACTGACAATTGTCTTTGGAGAGGGATATTTTATTTTTGATGATTGTCCAGGGAGAGGGACACCAGCATTTTTCTCTCCTTCAATTTTGTATATACCTGCCTCTTCTCCCTTCTCAAGTTTCACTTTTGCCCTGGAGTCCTGTAAGAATCTTGATGCAAGAGTAGGATTGGGGAACATATGCTTTGGTCCGATAGTGCTGTTATTAAGGTGATTAATAAATAATTTTCACAATTATAACTGGATTCAGGGTAACACGTGTATAGCTACTGGCTAAGAGATCCGACAAAAACGATTTCAATCTGTACTCACCAAAATGTAATTGGACATGAAGGAAATCATTAAAACAAAAAATGTTCTCATGCAGAGGTCATTCAGCTGTGACCCAAACTTGTCCTACCAGGCTGTCTGCAATATGTTCAGACAGGAATCCTTCCTATAATTCACGAACCAGTGTTTGTTTGTCAGGATACTCCGACAGTTCTGGGCCGATTACATCCAGACATGACAGAGGATCAGTTTGACCCCAATGAATGTATAGGTGTGATGCAAATTCTCGATGTAAATGTGTATCATGTAGCGCCGCCTCTAGGTGACGGAGGGTATTATAAGTCTCCACCATTTACAGAAAAGTTTTCCAGTACAGCTTGGTGTCTTGAATTATAAGCAGTCGGTATGTTTTTCCTTCATGCACCTAACCTGTCTTCTTTGTTTTTGCCGATAAACCGCCCAAATAAAGGTATGTGTCAGAAGAACGTGTTGCATGTTTGAAACAAGATTGCCTGTAGGGTGGGTACTCTGCTAGTTGGATATAATTTGATGCAGCAACTATTTATGGGGGGGGGGTGAATGAAGTATCAGGTATGCATCAGAGATTTCACAACGAGAATGGTCTCTCTGCAACGATAAATCGGCAGTTGAATATTTTTACATTTGACTGGTAAATAAGAGACTGATGAAAAACGGAATAAATAAATGAAGAGCCCGAGGAAAAAGAAAAAAACAAGTCTGAAGACGACAATGGTTCACAAGCGGTATTTAATGATGTAGATTGTTTCAGAAGTCAAGGATGAGACAATGTGATAATTTTTGACCAAGTTATAAAAATGATCAACATGATGTGGTACGAGTGACAGGTTATTAGCTGCAAAATGTCGAAAACCCGGTTTCGTTCAACAACTTTCAAAATTTCACCTTTGCATAACCTTTAAAGGTCCCAAAACAATGTTGTGGACATTAAAATAAGGAAACAGGATACGTGCTATAGCTTATTGGAGTTAGTTCGTCAAAGAAGGTCGAAAACCCGGTTTGATTCCCACAACTTTGAAAATTTGACCTTTGTGGCCTTTAAAGGTCAAAGGTCAAGGATTATGACCTCTGGTGCAAAACTTCCTCTGGAACATTCCAGGAACAATATAATATCATATAGGCTATATGGCATTTCGCACTCCTCGGATTATCCATACTTTGATGAAATCAGCGTAAAAACAAACGTGAAGGGGGCGCCATGGGCAAGGTGTTCGAGATAGAGAAAAATAGTTTGAAGACTTTAGGTGGGGAATGACCTCAAGATTATGCATAAAAAATATTGTCATCCTAGCTCTCAAAGTTTGGGTGGTCGTATGATTTTTATGTCAAAATTCGCAATTTTTTGAGTTTTTGACCTTGTGACCTTGACCTTGGGACTGTGGGAGAAAATAATTATATTAATGTACTCTCAATTATAATTGTTGCTGGTGTTTTATAAATTTAATTGTTATGCTATAATGTCAGTTATGCTTCCTTTTAGCCAAGTCTTTTGACCTAAATGTTGATAAAAGGAATGTCTTGCTATGGAACAAAGTGACCTGGTTGATAACTGCAACTTTTGCCATGATTATTTCACCTAGTAGACACGTATTGCAGTTGTAGTTCTTTTGCCGAAGGCTTATCAGCCCCTCTCCACTCACTCAAAAACATATAAATGCCAGAAAATGTAATCTTAGTTTGGTGCAAATTATTGTGGATGTATACCATCTCAGTGGGTTGTACTCCATAGTACTATGTTAATAAAATTATCTCATGTAATGTACTTTCCGTTGTGGACAGTGAATTAATTGTGGCTTTCATTTGAGTAACAGGATTTACATCGAGTCGGTTAAAGCATTAACTACAAAATTCTACAACAGGACGAAAATGAAAAATCGGACAACGCCAAGTTTTAGGTAATTCATTTTGCTATTCAAATACCGAAGAACCGATTCCATTCAATCAATTCCCTAGGACAAGATAGATTTTTAATCCCACTACCCCCTAAAAATGGCTATTTTTGGGGCGTGGCTCCACCTACAATGGGCGTAGCATGCTCTCATCCAAGAAAACACAACTAGACATTGATATCGAACACAGAACCAAGTTTCATCAAGATCGGATCAAAGTTCACGGAGTTATGCTCTGCACAACTCTGCACAGACAGACACAACGAATATAGTGGTCATTCTGGCTGGCGCTCGTTAACCAAAAATCACAAATAACATGGTGAGCTTGAGAAGGGAGGATGAAGCCCATATTTCTGATCTGAATTTAAGAAATCAATTCAACACTGATAGCCAGGAGCATCACCAATGAGAGAAACGACTGGTTTCAGCAATTGCAGGGAAAACATTTGTCAGAGAACGGGACTAATAAAGTAAAATAAGAGTGCCTTAAACATGTGGACACGGGTGCCAAACAGATGGACAATTGGAATGACGTACCACCAGATGGTGCATGACCAACTCCCAGCATCGCTGCAGTCCCTGGTTCTGCACCATGTCCAGTATGTCATGTACGAAGTAACCTGGGAAATTGAGGTCATTTTAATGACATATAAATATACAATTAAAGTAAATGCAAACATAACAATATAAAGTACAGATTACAAAATACAGATCATCAAAACATAATTAACACAGAGATACTTGAAGGGATACTCCGGTTTAAAAAAAACCAAAATCTATCCACGAGAAACTCCTGCTCCCTGCAGGAGCAGCCAGGAGAGAAGCAGGGAGGAAGGGGTGTTGCGTTATTATTACTGGTACTAGCAGAGTACCCGCCTGGTGGGCGATCTTATTCCAAGCATGCAACACGTTCTTCTGATGCATACCTTTATTTGGGTGGTGTATAGGAAACTGACAGCACTGTGTAGGCAAAAGAAACATGAAGTTATGTGAAACAAAAGAAACAGGCAAAAGAAACAGGCAAAAGAAACATGAGGCAAAAATATACCTCCTACTTATAATTCAAAACACCTCACTGCACTGGAAAACGTGAGGACAGTGAATGGTGCAGACTTGTAATACCCTCTCCCACCTGGAGGCGGTGCGACACCATACACATTGACATCGAAAATTTGCTTCCCTTACCCTCACCCCCCCCCCCCCCCAAACGAAAAGCACGATCGGCGAGGTGCTGAAGCCGTCTGTCAGACTGTCAGTTAGTCAGTGAAGACTGGATGCCTATTAATAATGTTCTGTTTGAACATTAATTCCCCAAAACCCAAAAGACCCTGAAAAGCCAAAATACTTTGAAGACCCAAAAGACCCTGAAGACCCTATAGACCTTAACACCATTTATACCCCTTACACCCTTCCCGACAGATTAGACAGCTTAGACACTTGACCATTGGGACCACATGGACCTTCTCATGTCAGAAATAAATTTCAAATAAATATAATATCACCAATATTACAAATATATTTGGAGAAAATAAATGTTGGTATTATGACTGTAAAAATCATGCCAACACAGCAAATCGGTGACATCAACCTCTGCAACGACGTGTGGTGAGGCGAGCGGGGCGAGCCGATCCACGCCAGCATTGTATATCAAACCAAAAAACATAGGTAGACAAGGTGAACCCTCGTTAAGATGAAGCCTTGGTCGACCCATTTATGTCTATTAAGTACATATTGTTTGAATGTGTTGGACCGTGAGTACATCTATCAACTACTTATTATTGGACCTTGGCTCCATCCAGTAATTTTCAACGTTTACACCACTAAGACACCTTGACTCTTTTGACCCTATTTAGATACCTAAGACCCCTGAAGACACTTTTAGACCCGTTAGACCCTGTTTGGACCCTTTATACCTGTAACTACTGTTGAAGCATACCCTTTAGACCTTTTCCTTTTTTCTTTTTACTATTTTTTGTGCACAATGTCGATGTTTTTTTAGAGAGCAAACACACAATGCACAGCAAGGGGGGCAAGAGGGGTGGGAGAGGGAAGGACAAAACAGTGAGGAACAGAAACATTAGGAGATCTGTGGAAAGGAGAGGGATGGGGCGGGGAACATGGGGTATACAAGATGGATATTACAGGGACTTTCAGGAAGGAAAGCAGGGAATTTGAGGGAGGTGGGTTTGGGGTGGATTAACGGGGGTAGAAAAGATCGAGGATTTGGATGTGGGACCATAAGAGATGGTGGTGAACAGCTGTTTTGAAGGCCTGGAGGGAAGAATTGGATTGAAGAGAGTGAGGGAGTTTATTCCAAAGGCGGGGAAAAAGAGGAATGAAAGAGTGAAGGTGAGCAGTGATTCGTGATTTTGGTAGTTTTACAGAAGGGGGTTGATGGCGGACCTTGAGCGCCCTGCGAAAATATGGGGGGGGGGGAACATATAGCAGAGAGAGCAGGGGGGGCGAGACCGGAGAGGAGACGGTGGAAGACAGAAAGGCCACCAAACTGGCTGCGGTGAGAGAGTGAGAGGCCCAAAGACTCAGCCTCACTGCGGGAGATACCACTGATACTAAATGCCTTGGTTTACACAGCATGAAGCCGAGAAAGGTGAGAGGCAGGAGCACCAGCCCAAGAGGGGAGAGGTCATTCCATAAGGCTGCATACGAAAGCTTTGTATGTGGTCAGGAGCTCAGGTGGGCCATGGGAGGACTTTGCACGATGGAGGATTCCCAGTCGGCGACTGGCTTTGGAGGCCAGGTTGGAAATGTGCCTTCCCAGGGAAGATCATGGCAGATAGTGAGACCCAGAAGCTTAAATGAAAGGATTTTTTTCCAGAGGATTGTTGAGAAAGTCGATGGGGTTGGGGGGGGGGGGTTCTGAACGGTTCTTTTAGAGAGACAAAGTGAGAGTGTGAGATTTGTCCGGATTGAAAGACATGTTCCAGGTGTTGGACCAGTTTGTGATTTTATCCAGATCTGCAGTGAGCGAAGAAGCTGCGGCTTGCCGGTCTGAGGGATGACAGATGGTACAACAGAGGGTGGAGTCATCAGCAAAGAGAAAAAGAGGATTTTCCAGAGAGTCAGAGAGATCAGAACCATGTGACCCCATAGACCTTGTAGACCACATTATAACCCTTAACACCCCTAAAACCACTTAGAATCATATGACCCCATTACACCTTTTCAAACCCTTAAACCACATGGACCCTGATATACCCTCAAGACCCCCAAAACCACCAATACCCTATCGACCAGGTTCGACCATTTAGACCATTAACTACTGTTGGAACATACCATTTCGACCCATTCTAAATACTTTTTAGTCCATTTTAGACCCTTTGGACCTTTTTAAGATCATTCAGACCCCCTTAGACCCTTTAGATGCATTTAGACACTTTGGATCCTTTTTAAGACCATTTTGACCCCTTAGATTCCTGAAGAAATTTACATTCTTTGGACCCTTTGACCCTTAGACCTTTAGACCCTGAGACATATTTGACCCCTTTAGATCCTAACGACTATTGGAAAATTCCCCTTAGCTCTTTAGACCCCTTAGTACCCTTATAGACCATTATGACCACTTACACCTCTGAACCCCTTTGACCTGTTAGTCCTTTTTAGACACACACCACATAAACATCTATAGAGTCTTCTTACAATATACAGACGAGACATTTTTTCAGCAAGTATTGCACAACCTTCCCTCACCCGGATGCTGGGTACTCCACAAAGTGGACCAGAATTTGAATATTGAGTCACTGAGTTGGTTCACAAATCAAAACCTGGAAGCATGTTGTTTACTTGGATTTTGCAAGCATCATGTTATGCACAAAATCTTTGTTTCTTATTTAGACCAATTAGACGTGACTATTTTTAAATGCTTGATCAAAAAACAGACATTCCACAAAAAAAATGCAGTCAGACCAATGTGGCACCTTTGGGTATTCTTCACATTCACTGCCTTGTTTGTGTTATTATTTTTACCTCCACCACCGAAGGTGAAGGAGGTTATGTTTTCACAACTCTCTGTCTGTCTGTTTGTCTGTGTACAGGATATCTCAAAAAGTTGTGGACGGATAGGGATAACTTTTTGTTGGCGGGTTGGGTGTTTGACAAGGACGACCTGATTAGACTTTGGTGAAGATCCGGATCCGGATCCGACAACTACAATTTTTTCAGTGATTCTTCACCATTGAGAGATCGCGAAAAAATGATATATAGCACGATATGTCAAAAAGTTGTGGACGGATTCAGACGAAACTTGGTGGACGGGTTTGGGTGTGTGGTAAGGACAAATTTATTCGATTTTGGTGAAGATCCGAATCCGGATGTGGATGAAAGAATTATTTAATTTTGAAAGTGATTCTGCACCATTGAGAGATTGGGGCAAAATGATACGTAGCATGATATTTCAAAAATGTATTGATCGGGCCCGATATGTTCTCATGGATCAGGCTTTACGTGGCGGAGGTATGCATTCTACCAAGTGCCCTTCCAGTTTGACATGTGATCATTCATGAAAAGCAACATTCCTTGAACTATGCAGGCAGGTAGGCATATTGACACATATATATTTTTTACATCCCATTTCTTTTTTCATACACGTCCCTATGAGCTCATTCAGCGTGCTGTAATGCTGTTCCATTTTGAGATTTTACTGCAAGTAAGAGTACACTAGAGTGAATAGAGTTTGCACGGCTCATAATAAATAATCAGACGGTCATACAAAACAGGCAAGTGAGTTGCTTTGTCATGTGCATTCAATTGCTCGAGATGTGCATCTTGTGACATGATGAAAGACTTGTTATGGTGGAAGGGCTGCTCATCATGAGAGTTACACATTTGGAGTTAAACAATGAGTGCATTGCAAAAAAAAAAAAAAAGGTCTTGTCCTCATTTTATCCCCAAATATACAATGAATGCTCTTAAGAAAAGCAAGACTTTGGGGTTGGTTTTGTTGGCATTTCAATCTGAGAACTGTGTGCCATGATGCTGTGATGCAAGATTAAAATCGATGAGATGGACGTTAAACCGGGTGTCCCGTTTGCTGGCATTAGTTGGTGGACATTAAGGATTGCACGGTGTCCTTCATGAAGAGGAGGTGAGCAATCCCCGGCATCCTGAACAACTTCCAAATTCCTGCTCTAACTACTACTGGGAAGGCTTGCCAAGAAACTGCTTCGGCAGTAATGGACCTGCCTTCGAGCAGAACACCACAATATGAATCACATCCTTGCGATTTGTGTAGGTTGAAGAACAGATGCACGTACTTACGTGCAATTCCAAGCAAGCAAGGCATTAGCAAACTGAATATGAGGAAGATAAAGGTGGCGAATATTATACTCACCGACAGAAAACGAAACGAGGTAATACGAGAAGAGGCAGTGAGTATCGATCATGTCTTCAGCCATCTCTGGATGCAAATAGAATCTATGCACGTAGACAAGAAAGCCACATTGTAAAGCACACAGTCACAATGAAAACTAGAAAGCATCTCAAGATGCAAAGCCTGTCTGTATCCAATTTGTACTTGAACGTTAACGACGAAAACGATTGTTAAAAAAAAAAATGTACATTTTATTCATTAGTGTTCTACAAACTCTATTCTCTTAATAGAGGTTTGTTGAAGATTAGATGAGAAAAGCTCAATTGGTAAACTGAACAGACACAATGAAACTCAAAGGTAAATTAATAAAGAAACAGGGAAGCGATTAAATAAAATACTAGAAGGTCACTCCGAATAGCGCTTACATCCGCCCCGTGATGCCTGATCCATGAGAACATGTCTGGCCCAATACATTGTTGAGATATCGTGCTATAGATCGTTTTTGAGCCCTATCTCTCTATGGTGAAGAATGACTTAAATAATTAATTATCATATCCGGATGCGGATTCAGATCTTCACCAAAATTAAATCAATTCTTCCATGTCACACACCCAACACATCCACCAAGTTTCTTCAGAATCCATCCACAACTTTTTGAGATATCGTGCTATATATCATTTTTGGCCCTATCTCTCAATGGTGAAGAATCACTTTAAAAATTATAGTAGTCGGATTTGGATCCGGATCTTCAAAGGGCGGAGGAGCTCCTTGTGAGCCAACGACCATCCATATCTAGTGCCCAACTGTGTCTGCGGACGTCCTCCTGCAGTTGGGTTACTTCTAATTAGGAGGTTGGTGGCAGGATTTGCACTCCGGCCACCGTAAAACGCAAAAACGCAAAAAAAATCTGAAAACCCACTCCGTGGGAGTACCTCCTGTGCAGCTTCCCTTCGCAGGGCAGCTCACCGGATGACGGGATTGGGGCAAAGCCTTCGGGACCCCCAATCTTTGATGATAGGAGGGAAACCACGGGGTAACATCCCTGGGTCAGATTGCGGGAGAGTGTGTCGGAGTGGTGCTGAGGTGTCGTCCACCAGACGGCGGTCTCCTTGGGTTAACCTGAGGCGGTCCCTTCGGGTGGGTGCCTGGAATGTCCTTTCCCTAAGAGAGGATGATCACCTCTCTCTGTTATCATCTGAGCTCAAGCGTTTGGACATCGGGATTGCAGCTCTCTCTGAGGTTCGGAAACCGGATTGCGGCGAGATAATGGTGGGTGGTTACACCTACTATTGGTCTGGTCGCTCTGATGGTTACCATACCCAAGGAGTTGCTGTAGCTGTGTCCAATAAGCGGACCCCAATGATAATTGAGGTAACACCGAACAACAAGCGTATTATGAGATTAAGGATTCGTCACTCCTTAGGTGTCATTTCCCTGGTCTCTGTTTATGCTCCGAATGAGGCGAGTGATCTCACCGTGAAGGATGCATTCTACGCCACACTCGAGTCTGTGGTTGATCAGTGCCCCAGACGAGATACACTTGTAGTCTTGGGGGATTTCAATGCATCGACTGGAACTGATAGGGATGGTTATGAGGTGTGTGTTGGTCCCCATGGGTCAGGAACTATGAACCAGAATAGCACTAAGTTCCTTGACTTTGCAAGAAGTCATGGACTTAGGGTGGCTGGTTCATGGTTTCAGCTCCCACAAGCTCATCGCTGGTCTTGGTATTCCAACGCTGGCGGTGTGGCAAAGGAGATTGACCATGTCCTCATTGACGGTCATTGGAGGATGATCCAGAACTGCAGGGTCTACCGGAGTGCTCAGTTCCTCAATACTGACCACAGGCTTGTTGTAGCAACTCTAAAGCTGCACCTTAAATCCTGGAGAATGGTACCATCCCAGCCTAGGCTGGATGTTGCCAAGCTCAGGGATGAGAGAGTAGTGAGGAGTTTGCGAACAGGCTGAGTGGACATTTGGGGGGTCTGGGTGCTTTGGGGGGTCCTGAAGAGTTGTGGAGCGCCTTCAAGACCACCGTCCTTGATGTTGCCGGTGGATGCCTTGGAGCTCACCGCAGGGCAAAGAAGAATTTTGTCTCTCAAGGGACACTGGATACCATTGACCAGAGTCGCAGGGCCAGGCTGAATGGCAGAGCTGAGCTGTTCAGGGAGCTGAGGCGTAAAACTGTACGTGCACTGAGGGTGGACAAGGAGGCCCATGTGCGAGGAATCTGTGAGGGGGTAGAGCATCACCTGTGGACAGGTGATTCTCGTCCCGCTTACAGGGGAATTCGCGCATTACGTTCATCCAAGCCCATCCCTTGGAGCACTGCAGTTCGAGCAGAGAGTGGTAGGCTCTTGACAAAGGAGTCTGAAGTGAAGGCCCGCTGGGCCGGTTACTTTGAGCGGTTGTACCAGGCTGATCCCCCAGCTGTCGAGTTGGACTTCAAGGGTGTTACAATCCCTGTTTCTGACCCTCGAATCAACTGTGGTCCACCTTCTCTTGTGGAAACACAGGCTGTGGTGAACCAGTTGAAACGGGGCAAAGCTCCAGGGATCTGTGGCATCAATGCTGAACTTCTCAAGGCTGGTGGAAATGCTGCACTCGTGTCGTTGCATGCAGTTTTGTGCGCTGCCTGGAACACAGGCATCATCCCAACTGACTAGAAGAGGGGCCTTGTTGTCCCTCTCTGGAAAGGGAAGGGTGATCGCCAAGACTGCAACAACTACCGAGGGGTGACGCTGCTCTCAGTGCCGGGCAAGGTCTTTGCTCGGATAATTCTTGATAGGGTTCGCCACCATCTGCTTGAGCACCAGCGTCCAGAGCAGTCAGGCTTTACACCAAAGAGGTCAATGATTGACCGTATCCTTGCCCTTCGTGTCCTCACCGAACGCAGAAGAGAGTTTCGGCAGGGGCTGCTTGCAGCCTATGTTGATCTCTGTAAAGCATTCGATTCAGTGAATCGGGATGTCCTCTGGAGGATTCTTGGTCTCCGTGGGGTGCCACCAAAACTGATCGATCTGATGTCTGAACTCTACTCTGGTACTGAGAGTGCTGTGAAGTGTGGTGGTACCATCTCTGACTTATTTCCAGTTGTTACTGGAGTTCGTCAGGGATGTGTACTTGCCCCCACACTTTTCAGCACTTGTATGGACTGGATTTTAGGGAGGATGTCGGAGAGATCAAGTTGCGGTGCATCGTTTGGGAATGTCAAGATCTCGGACCTTGATTTTGCAGATGATGCAGTCATCTTTGTGGAGACTTTAGACATCCTCTTGGGGGCCCTCAAGGTGCTGAATGAGGAGTTGGAGCCGTTGGGATTACGGGTTTCTTGGGTCAAAACTAAGATCCAGGCTTTCGGTGACATCTTGGATGCTGCTGACCTGTCTGTGTCTGTTTGTGGTGAGGATGTTGAGGTCGTGGAGAGATTCACTTACCTTGGCAGTGATATCCATGTCTCTGCTGGCTGTGAGTCAGAGGTCAATAGACGTCTGGGTCGGGCCTGGGGAGTCATGGATTCACTGGATCATGGGGTGTGGCGCTGCCGGTACCTGTGCAGGAGGACGAAAGTCCGAGTCTTCAGGTCCTTGGTACTTCCAATTTGCTCTATGGGTGCGAGACTTGGACTCTGACCAAGGATCTGAGACGGAGACTTAATTCCTTTGGTACCAGGTCTCTTCGGAGAATCCTTGGCTATCGCTGGTCGGATTTTGTGTCCAACGAGCGGTTGCTGAGAGAGACTCGGATGAGATTTGTTACCTGCATAGTCCGTGAGCGTCAGTTGCGGCTGTATGGACATGTGGCTCGTTTTCCTGACGCTGATCCTGCTCACCAGATTCTCTCAGCGAGGGGGTCTCATGAGTGGAGGAGGCCAGTGGGCCGACCACGTGCCTCATGGTTGCAGCAAGTTTACCATCATCTCAAGGAGATGGGGATGGGCCTGGCATCTGCCTGGGGGATGGCCAGACGGAGGCCCCTGGAGTACCGGCGGAAAGTGGACGCAGCGACGCGCTGTTCTGGCACATGCTCCCATACCTGACCTGACTTCACCAAAATATAATCAGTTCGTCCTCATCACACACCGATCCTGTCCACAAAATTTCATTCGGATCCGTCCACAACTTTTTGGGATATCCTGTGCACAGACAAAGAAACAGACAGACAAGCCGGTAGGCGGATATGGGTAGTCGGCCGTTGATAGGCAACGGAGGGGTCCATAGCAACGGTTCTTTCTCACACATAACTAGGACATACCATGAACCTACCATACCAGTTTCATGTATATCTGACTCATAGTCTCTGTGATATAACGAACTTCGTTTTTTTTATTGTTTTCGACCAGGGTTCATTCAAAGTCTATCTTCTCCGACAGTTTTCATAGGATCTGGCTGGAAATTTTTGACAATATGGCTGAACGTACTGCCCACAGTCGCTCGTGGCCCGATTTTTGATTTTCGAAATTTTTTTTTTTATGTTTTTCAAAAATTTCAAAATCCCGTTGCTAGGCAACGGTGGTGCCCATAGCAACGGTTCTCATTTGCACACAACTAGGTCATGGTATGAACCTACCAACCAAGTTTCATCGAAATCGCCATTGTATTAACTGAAATCGTCATTTTAAATACTGATAATAAGGGTAGAACAAATCTCAAAAAAAATTTTTTGAATTTTTTTTTTTTCGACAAGATCGACTACCCAACAGACAGCCAAAAAAGGGGTGAAAACATCACCTTCACCTCCAGTGGCAGAGGAAATAAATAAATAAATGAAATCCCTCCTGTGTCCGAAGTAAGTGGTGCAGTTTAAAATAAAATAAACAAGTGGTGCCAGGCACAACAAGTCCCGCCCATTTAAGGCATAAAGTTATTTTGGGGATCAAATTTAAATTTGATACATCCTTAACCCCGATCTTCACAAATATGCATTTTTCACTATAGGAATGGGTAGGATTATAAGTGACTAATATAATAAGGTTCACTATAAGCTTAGTTTGAAGTAAGTCAGATCATTTTTGACGAAGTTATGAGCGAAAAACGATTTTGATCATTTCGTGACCTTGACCTTTGATCCAATTGGACCCAAAAGTTAATGGGGTGGTCCAAGGTTCATTGCCCACCTGTGGATTAAATTTGATAGTGTTTGCTAAAGCAGTTTTTCCGTAAAGTTGCTAACAGACAGACAGACAAACAAACCGGACGATTACAATATCCCGTCCCTCCCTCATAAAGGTTCGTTTGTGTGCATGGGTACATGGGCACACGTGGTGAAACTACAAATTCCAACTTGCGACTGGTTAGTCCGACACGGAGGATTAGAAAGGTTCCTCTTCATTTTTGACGGATGTAATGGAAGGAAGGAAGGAAGCACCAAATATTGAGGGGGCTACACTACTTTAAATCAGAGTATCTTGCAATTGACACCCTGTGGCGGGGCTAATAAGGGCTGTTTATAGTCACTATAACTTTGCCCTTTAACATTTTAACCCAATTTTAAATTATTTTCTCAATATTCTCATAATAAAAGTTTGTTGAGAATTTGATGACAAAAGCTGAACTGGTAAAAAAAAAGTTATGGTTTGGACAGACACACGCACACACGCACACATACGCAAGTGATTGCAAAACCCTGTCTCCCGCAGTGTGGAGGGAGGGACAAGCTAACTAGAAAGTGTCTTAAAATGCAAAACCCATCTGCATCCACTTTGTACTCAAACTAAACTTGATGAAACAGCTGTAAAAAAATGTTTTTTAAAAAAATTCTTACAGTAATTCATGTTCTCCATATTCTCAATAAAGGTTTATTGAGGATTTTATAACAAAAGCTCAAATGATAAATAAATAAATAAACATGAAAGCAATTACAAATATGGCCATCTCATGCTGTGTGGCAGATGGCCTAATAAGGCCGATTTGCATTTACAGTGATTTTGCCCTTTGACATTTTGTCCCAATTATTGTTTGGTGTTCTCCATATTCTCATAATAACGGTTGGTTGAAATTTCAAATGGTAGACAAGTTATAGCTTGGGACACACACACACACACACACACACACACACACACACACACACACACACACACACACACACACACACACACACACACACACACACACACACACACACACACACAATTGCAAACCCCCCCCATCTCCCATTGCCTGAGGTGTGGGCTAACAATCAGCCTCACACCCATGCCCTGAAGCCATAAGCTAACTGTGTTGAAAGTTTTTCGGTGAAAAAAATAAATAAGAGGAGAGAATTTTTTTAAAAACAGCATGTTCTTTTTTAATACACAATGTCGAGGATCGTAAAAGAGCTAACACACAGAACGTACAACAAAAGGAGCAGGAGACAAGAGAGGGGGGAGAGGGAAGCACAAAACAGTGGGGAACAGAGACATTATACCTGTGGAAGGGAGAGGGAGGTGGAGGCAGGCCCGTCGCTAGGGGGGGCATTTGGGTGCAATGCCCCCCCCATGGCGAATCTGGTGCCCCCCACTTGTACGCCACCCATTTATGCCCTGTTACACCCTGTGAACAACTTAGTGTTTAAGGACGAGCACCCACTATGAACTACTTGCTGTTAAAGAGTTCACCTGTGTGAATTAAAACCCTTATTCCAGATGTTCAACGTGGTGAATAATAAGGCCTTCTTGGATAAACTGTTCTTTAATAATATCCTTCTTTGAATAACAGTCAAGAGATAAGTGTGCGCTTGCCAGCGCATCTCAAAAAGCAATTGGCAAGTCAATACAGTCCAAGACCTCAAGATAAAAGATAATGACGCAAGCACCAACGCCAGCAGCCAAGACGACAGACAGCCGCAAGACCTCGTGTCGAATGTCGATGCTGTGGGTGGATATATATATATATATATATATATATATATATATATATATATATATATATATATATATATATATATATATATATATATATATATATATATATATATATATATATATATATATATATATATATATATATATATATATAACCGGGCGTAGTGGCGTGCGCCTGTAATCCGGCTACTCGGAGGCTTGGGTTGGAGGATCGCTTGAGGACGGGGGCTCTGCACTGGGCAGGGTGTAGAGCAGCCCGGAATCATGGCGAAACCCAAATCCTGATCCCGGTGTCGTAAGAGGCGACCAGGTTTGCGTCAGGAAGGGCATCCGGCGTAAAACCTGTGCCAAATCAGTATGCGGATCATAACGGATGATCCGCTGTGGCGACCCCTAACGGGAGCAGCCGAAAGATGAAATATATATATATATATATATATATATATATATATATATATATATATATATATATATATATATATATATATATATATATATATATATATATATATATATATATATATATATATATATATATATATATATATATATATATATATATATATATATATATATATATATATATATATATATATATATATATATATATATATATATATATATATATATATATATATATATGTATGTATATATATATATATATATATATATACCTGGTGTTGGCGCAGTGGTTAGGGCAGCGGCTTGGGATCCAAGAGGTCCTGAGTTCAAGCCCCGTTGGGCCACTGAATTAATACACCAGGGGGTTGACTCAGCCTGTCATCCTTCTGAGGTCGGCGAAATGAGTACCAGTATACTGGGCCGGTGTATACCCCGGTTAAAATAGGTGTACCATATCCCTGTGTCGTAAGAGGCGACCAGGGTTGCGTCAGGAAGGGCATCCGGTGTAAAACATGTGCCAAATGTCTATGCGGATCATACGGATGATCCGCTGTGGTAACATTTCAGGGGAGCAGCCGAAAGAGGAAGAAGACGAAGATATGTATGTATATATATTGTTGTGGTTGACCAAATTCGCAAACCACCATTCAGGTCCCTTAGGTGAGATATCTCGGTAAGTATATGTGTAGTTAGGCCCAAACCCGTTGTCTAGAGGGAATAAATGTCATTCATGAGGGCTGCGACTCTTCAGGATAGCCGTTTTTCTTTTACTATCTTTATTTTGGACCAACCGCCATTATTACCACCACCAACCACGTCTCAACAGCCATCACAACAACAACCACCAACCACAACGCCGCTTCACCACAACCGCCACGACATTTACCGTCACAACTCGCCACCATCGCATCACCGTCATCTCGCGCCACTCGTGGGCACCGATGCTGGACTCGTGTAGAGCGCGCACCGAGCAGCGTGTTCAAAAGCATCGCGAACTTTCCGCAGAAAAACGGATCAAAAACGACTCACGCCCACTTTTGTTCCGTCCAATTGGTGAGCGAGGGGCGATTTGGCCCCGCCTCCAGGGCGTTGGAGGGCGGTCGCTATATGCAAATTCATGGATCAAAAAGCATTCACGCCCACTTTTCCTCGGGCCAATGGGGAGCCAGCCAGAGAGGTGAAAGGTCGGAGGCAGAGGGTCAAAGATGAAGGAGCGAGGCCACGGGGGATATTAGGGGCTGCGTTCGTCAGTCGAGAAAGTTCAGTTCGCAGGAGGAAGAGTTGAGTTGGAAGTGGAGGGAGTTGAGTTTTGGAGTTCGGAGAAGCAGTTCGCAGTTGGGAGTTCGCGGAGTCGGAGTGAAGAGGACGGAGCTGTGGAGAGGCGGCGGAGGCGAAGGCGGTTGAGGGGGTGCTCGCGTCGGATTCGAGGAACTGCGGAGGAAAAGGCCGGCGGCGCGACCGAGGTCGTGGTGGAGACGCTCGTCGCGGGACCCGCGATTTTGTGAAATCCTCCTTTCCCCGAGCATCAGCAACCCCCTCCTGTTTCCCCCCCGCGCTGAGATAGTGCGACAAAAGGGGGCCCCCTTCCCACCCCCTACCAGACACTGTCCGCGAGGCCCGCGGAGTTGAGGCACCACCGCCGCTCCGCGTCTCATCATCAGACGGGTAGGCCCGACACGGTCTCGGCCCCAGGCCCGCCTACCCCCTCATCCTGGAGGGTGGTTCTCTTTTCTTTTGCTTTGGGAATGTGTGTTGTCGGCGCCGTCTGTGAAGTAAAATTGTATAAGTGTTGCCGTGTGCTCGCGTAGTCGGTATTAGATCTGCATTGTCGCATTTGCTTTTTGTCTTCTTCTTTTCCATGTGCTTTTGGTGGAATTGTATATGTGTGCTTTCCGTTCATCGCGAAATAAATATGCTTATTATTGAACTGTTTTCCCGCTTCGCTTCGTCATTTCTTTCATTGAATCCCCATCTTGCTTCACGTAAAGGGTTGGTCGTGGGCTAAGACGCCCGATAATTAATCGAACCGTCGAGGCCGACGAATAACACCGCTCGGTTATCCCGATAGTACGGAACGGGTCGCTTAAGTGGCCCGTGTCCGAAGTCGACCTGCGGTGAGGTGCGATCGCCCGGTCTACCCTCCGTGTGGGTACTTAGGTAGGTCGAATTTGGCGAGCAACCCTATCCCACGCGGGGGCCGATTGGCTCGATCGCGGTGAGACCGAAAGGTCCACCCGTGACTGGTTCCCGGCGTTAGTCCGAGAGGGTCACGACTGGATTGTCCGTCCGGTGGGCGACGTGCCGCGATTCGAGTTACGTGGCCGTTCGCACGCCGGCGGGCGCGAATCCGCGACACTGGTGTCAGGTCGTGCGATACAAACCCATCGCCCTCCTCACGGCACTGGTATTGGAGAACGGGAAAACGGGCTCTCCTGTCTCCAATTAAATTCACGGGAATCGGTCTGGGGGTGAGAGGAGCGACCCCCGATTCCCTCCAAATTACGAGCGAGCTAAATTAACCCTTTAAGAGAAGCAAGATGGCGTCTCAAGGCGAGCGGGTGCCGGGTGGATTAGGTATGTGTAATAGTAATGTAGAATCCATGGCTCAGGACGAGATCACCGTGCAAGAGAAACCCGTACCAGAAGGTTGGGAAAGGCATCGATGCCGTTCATCTGGTCGGTTTTTTTATTATAACTCCACCACTAAATGTAGTCAGTGGGAGTGGCCAGGGCAGGTGACAATGCGGCAGGTTATGGAATTCGCGCAGAGCATAATTGACGATATGAAAGAAAGGAACAACGAAATGAAGAGAAATACGCAACAAATGGAAAATAAAAAAATGGATGGAAACGCACTCGAAGCGAAAAACCAAATGAAAGAAATGCGGGGTGAGATGCAGAGCATGGGCGTAGGCCTGCAGGCAGGCATTATGGCAATGGCGAGGAGCGAAACGCGGACCACGGGCGAGAAAATGGCACTGCCACGTGCTGGGACGAACGAGCTGGGGGGGAGTGCAACGGCTGTCAGGCCCGCGGTCGGGGCGGGCGAGAAAATAATTCAGGCGACGTGCAAGACGAGACACGAGGTAAAGAAGGTATTAGAAAAATTAAAAGAAAGCCAGGAGGAGACAGAGGAGGGATTGAAGGTCGAAACGGTGGAGTGTGAGAAAAGACTTCAAGACATGACGAAGAGAGTTGATAAGCTGGGACTGGAGGGAAAAACGGAGACAGAGGAACTGGGAAGACGGGTAGAAAACCACAAGCGCAAGCCAGAAGAACAGTTAGAAGCCAAAGCAAAGTCTGAGTGTGCGGAGATGAGAAAGGAATTGGAAAAGAAAGTTTCTGAGTTACAGAAACACCAAAACAAAGAGAGGGAACTACAAAACAAACTGAGAGTGTTAAAAGAGGAAAGGAAGAGAACGGAAAATGAAACTTTAAGAAACCACACTGTACAGATCGAACAGCTGGAAGCGAAGGCCAGACTAAAGAATGAGGAACAAGAAAGAGTAATGAAGGAAGAACGAATGAGACAGGAGAAAGAAATCAGTCAGTTGAAAGAAATGACGAGATTGCAGAAGGAGGAACAAGAAAGACAGTGGAATAGAAAACTGAAAGAGTATGAATTTGAAACTGAACGACAAAAGGAAAAAAAATGGTTTGAATACGAGGAGAAAGTAAAGGAGCAAGGAATGAAGCAGGAAGGAGAAATCAGGTGATTGAAGGACACAACGAGATTGGAGAGGGAAGAACGAGAGGAACAATGGAATAGAAAACAAAAAGAACAAGAATCTGAGGTTGACCAATTGAAAGAAAGGCTGGAGTACGAGGAGATAGACAAAGAACAGCGAATGAAACACAAAAAGGAGATTAACCAAATGAAGAAAACCATGAAACTGGATAAGGAAAGACAGGAGAGGAAACTAGGAAGAGTAATGAGACAGCAGCGAATGAAACACAAAATGGAGATGAACCAAATCAAGAAAACCATGAAACTGGAGAAGGAAGGACAGGAGAGGGAACGAGGAAGAGTAATGAGACAGCAGCAAATGAAACACAAAATGGAGATGAACCAAATTAAGCAAACAACGAAACTGGAGAAGGAAGGACAGGAGAGGAAACAAGGAAGAGTAATGAGACAGCAGCAAATGAAACACAAAAGGGAGATTAACCAAATGAAGCAAACAATGAAACTGGAGAAGGAAGGACAGGAGAGGAAACAAGGAAGAGTAATGAGACAACAGCAAATGAAACACAAAAAGGAGATTAACCAAATGAAGAAAACCATGAAACTGGATAAGGAAAGACAGGAGAGGAAACTAGGAAGAGTAATGAGACAGCAGCGAATGAAACACAAAATGGAGATGAACCAAATCAAGAAAACCATGAAACTGGAGAAGGAAGGACAGGAGAGGGAACGAGGAAGAGTAATGAGACAGCAGCAAATGAAACACAAAAGGGAGATTAACCAAATGAAGCAAACAATGAAACTGGAGAAGGAAGGAGAGGAGAGGAAACAAGGAAGAGTAATGAGACAACAGCAAATGAAACACAAAAAGGAGATTAACCAAATGAAGAAAACCATGAAACTGGAGAAGGAAAGACAGGAGAGGAAACTAGGAAGAGTAATGAGACAGCAGCGAATGAAACACAAAATGGAGATGAACCAAATCAAGAAAACCATGAAACTGGAGAAGGAAGGACAGGAGAGGGAACGAGGAAGAGTAATGAGACAGCAGCAAATGAAACACAAAAAGGAGATTAACCAAATTAAGCAAACAACGAAACTGGAGAAGGAAGGACAGGAGAGGAAACAAGGAAGAGTAATGAGACAGCAGCAAATGAAACACAAAAAGGAGATTAACCAAATGAAGAAAACCATGAAACTGGATAAGGAAAGACAGGAGAGGAAACTAGGAAGAGTAATGAGACAGCAGCGAATGAAACACAAAATGGAGATGAACCAAATCAAGAAAACCATGAAACTGGAGAAGGAAGGACAGGAGAGGGAACGAGGAAGAGTAATGAGACAGCAGCAAATGAAACACAAAAAGGAGATTAACCAAATTAAGCAAACAACGAAACTGGAGAAGGAAGGACAGGAGAGGAAACAAGGAAGAGTAATGAGACAGCAGCAAATGAAACACAAAAAGGAGATTAACCAAATGAAGAAAACCATGAAACTGGATAAGGAAAGACAGGAGAGGAAACTAGGAAGAGTAATGAGACAGCAGCGAATGAAACACAAAATGGAGATGAACCAAATCAAGAAAACCATGAAACTGGAGAAGGAAGGACAGGAGAGGAAACAAGGAAGAGTAATGAGACAGCAGCGAATGGAACACAAAAAGGAGATTAACCAAATGAAGCAAACCATGAAACTGGAGAAGGAAGGACAGGAGAGGAAACGAGGAAGAGTAGTGAGAGGACAGCGAATGAAACACAGGAAGGAAATGAGCCAATTGAAAGAAACTATGAGATTGGAAAACAAAGAGCAGGAGGAACAGTGGGAGAGAAAACAACAACTATATGAGTGTGAAATTGAACAACTAAAACGGAGATTGAGGAGCTACGGAGGGAGAACGAACAGCTAATGGGGCTCAGAGAGAAAGAACGACTCAGATGGGAAGGAAAAAGGAACCAGGAAGAGACAGAAAAAAGGAACCAGGAGAGAAAATGTATAGAGACACGGGAGACAGAAAAAATAGAGGAGAGACTGCATGATAATGACGGGTTTAGAGACGCACACACACACACACGGAGGTAGTGGAGGATAATGAGGGTGAGCTGGTGGACTGGGTAGAGACCCAGTGCGAGCAGCTGGATGGCCTCCTCCAGGAACGAGGGGAGGGAGTCTGCCCCCTTGAGGTGAGTCACGACCAGGTGAGTTCGGTCGTGCTTTGCGAGGTCGAGGGGAGGAGTGCTGTGGACAGGTGCTTGGAGAGCTTGGGGGGTATAGAGGCCCCGGAGACCCTTGTGGGGACACGAATCCCCAGTGTGGTTGTGCCTGTGTGTGTGGTGCAAGGTGTGAGTGCGTCCCCGTGTGTGGAAGCGACCCCGTGTGTGAGTGGTGTGGTGGCGATGGTGCCGGAGTGTGTGCTTCCCAGCACGCCGTGTGTGGATGAGGCACCGCGGGTGAGTTCCCCCGCGTGTGTGGGTGAGGCACCGTGTGTGAGTGAGGCACCGCGGGTGAGTGCCGCCGCGTGTGTGGGTGAGGAACCGTGTGTGAGTGAGGCCGTGTGTGTGGATGAAACGGCCAGTGTGGATGAGGAACCGCGGGTGAGTGCCCCCGCGTGTGTGAGTGAGGGACGGTGTGTGGATGAGGCACCGCGGATGAGTGCCCCCGCGTGTGTGAGTAGTGAGGGACGCGTGAGTGAACGGCCGAGTGCAAGGGAGACCGTGTTTGTAAGAGAGCGGTATGTGAGGGAGATGTCGGTTGGCATGCGGGAGCACGCAGCCGCGTCTCCCTGTGTGAATGTGATGGAATGGAGTGTGAGCGTCGTAACACGCAGGTGTGCGTGGGTGGAATGGAGGCGACGACGGCGACATGTAAAGAAAGAAAGCCGAGTAGCGGCTGTAGTTGTTTCGGGGACCGTGCCGGGTTCACCCAGCAGTGAGCACGAGGTCCGTGCTGTGCAACGCACGAGACCACCACGTGCTCGCTTGCGAGAGTGAAGGCCCGGTCCGGAAACGCACGCGGTGGATTTGCCGATCCCGCGGACGGACAAAGTTTAGGCAGGTAAACGGATTTGGACCGGACGGGTTCTCCACGCGATCGTGTGTGTTAAGCTCCAACGGGCAAAGCACATGTGTTCGCGTGGGGAACCCCTCGAGACGTGGGGCTTGTGTTTTTTTTTTATGCGCACGGTGACGTCATGGCTGCACGTGTGGTTGGAATCCGGCAGGAGGGGTATCCCGGCCGGATGGTACCGTCCAAGGAAGGACGAGGAACACGTGCAGCTGCATGACGTCACGGGCAGGTGCAAAGTGCGCGAGCTCTGAGTTGCCGCGCAGGTGCTGCGCATGGAAAAAAAAAAAAAAAGCAAGCCTCACTTTCGGGTGCACAGGATTCCTGGGCAAGGGGTGGAAGACCCCCTTACCTGGGCACAGGATGGAAACTAGTTAGGGGGAAGGGTTAGCTTAGTTCGACCGACTTCATGGGGCAGGGGTAAGTCCTCATGGAGTCCGTGGAATGGATTAGGTAGAGGGTTTTAGTGAGCTTTAGGTTGGGAAATTTTTTGATTTAGGAGACAGAGACAGACTTGTGAATGTGTAGCGGGGACGTAGCTTCGCTACGTAGTGTTGAAAGGAACGTGCGACGAGTTTAAGGGACGACGTGGGAGCACGAGTTAGTTAGGGGATGTAGTTAGAAGGATGGCAGAGTTCAGTGGTGAGTGTGTTGAAGAGAGTACATGAGTGAGTGAGGCCAGCGGGTCTGTGTGTATGGAGCGAATGGGGACTGCATGGTGCGATGAGTGATTGGGGGGAGGAGTGACTCCCGCCCAAGGGACCCCGGGGTCAGTATAAAGTGAGTTAGGGGGTTAGTCAAATTAACAAAAATGGAGGTCGTTTTGTTGTTGGTGGGGAAGTAGGCTCGAAACCCGTTTGGAGGGGTGCAGGAGCCCTGTTGACAGGCTGGGAGCGTGGCTGCGAAAAGTGAGTATCGCTGAGTGGGTACCCCGGGCACCAGGCTAGTCGGCCGTGGTAGGCCAAGGGCCCATGGGGGGCCGGGATAGCGTAGTGGGCACGGGTGCGCCTGCTTGGTGCGGGGGCCCGGGGCGCCATTAGCCGCGTGGGCAGTGTTGTGGGCACGGGTGACCCTCGGAAAGGGGCCTGGGAAGCCAGCCTGCCACGTGTGCGTTTCAGGGGAGGTGCCATGGGGGCACTCCCTGGTGTTAGGGAGCTGGTAGGCTCGGAGGCAGTGTAGTGCCCGGGGGTGCCATCGTCGGAGAATCGGCAGAGGGTCGTGCCTGCCAAAGGGAGCCACGTGTCCCAGCCAGGAGACCGTGTGAGGGCACGGAGAGAAAATTGGGGGGCGAGGCCCGAAATTGTGAGGACACCAACACAGGCGACGGGAATCTGGGTTGTTAGAACCAATAGTTTAAGCGAGAGGCGCTTGTTGAAAGCCCCGGGGTAGTTTAACAGTTAAATGGATAGGGTAGATTAGGAAGTGTACCCCTCCGCACCATCCATCCCCTCGCTCTCGTTGTGGGCCGCTGGACCCACTTTGGTTATAGATCGCTGAACTCTGGGGAGGCCATCCTGAGGCTTCGTTGGGCCTCGACACAGGACGTTAGCTCTCCCTTATTCCCCTCCGGGAAGGGAACGTAGGGGTGGGGAGTAGGCTAGGTCACATGATAGGTTAGCCGAACAAGGACAGTAAAGGGGGTTAGGGGACGATTTATAGTGGGGAAGTAAAAAAAAAAAAAAAAAAAAAAAAAAGTTGGGGCTAAATTGGGGTTTGGACAAATTAAGGGAGTGGGTATGTACAGTGACAGGCAAAGGCGATAGGTGGGAGGGAGACAGGTAGGTAGGTCCGAGCCCGCCTTCCAAGTGGCCAGCACCACCGCACTCCCTCCACCAACCTCCACGGAACGGCAAAGGCTGGCCAGCTTCATCTGCTGGCTGTGTTGCTGCAAGGCAAAGGCCGGCCCACTTCATCGGCAGCTGTTGTTTTGCTGCAAGGCCTGTGCCGGCTGGATCGTCTGCAGCTGCTGTGCTGCAAGGCCTGTGCCGGCCGGATCGTCTGCAGCTGTTTTCTTCAAGGCCTGTGCCGGCCAGTTCATCTGCCGGCTGTGTTTGCCTGCAGCGGCCTTCTTCTGCGGGCGGTGTTTGCCTGCTGCCTTTGCCATGCCATGCCCACTGCCCAGGTTCACCAGCCCCGTTCAATTTTTGCTTTGCCCCCCCCTCCCCCTGTTCATTGCCATGTGCGCCGGGATCATCGTAAAGGCAACAGTTTGCAAGCTGCAAGAACTGCCCTGTTGGCAGCTACAACACGGGCCTGCAGTGGCGGCCCGTGCACCGTGTTTGCGTCCATCCATTCATCCATCCATTCGTTGTGTTCATTGCGTGTGCCACTTGAGCTGGCACGGAGACTGCATTTGTGCAGCCCATGCACCGTTGTGGTTCACTGCGTTCAGTTCAAAAAGGAAGGCCTTGGACTGCGTGTGAGCAGCCAGCCACGTTCCCTGTCACCTGCATTGTTTTGAGCCAGAGACTGCATGCGAGCAGCCTGGCTCCCTGCTAACTGCTTTCTTTTTGCAGAGTTCATTGATCCTGGGCCATGGTTTAGTGTAAAATTTGTAAGTTAAGGTAAGATGTACTGTAAATATGAGTGCGCCCCCGGCATGTCTGTCCTAGCGCCGGCAATTTTATTTAAGTCGTCCGTGTGAGTGAGTTTGATTAGGTAGTTACTCAGCCCTTAGGTTATTTATTTTGGGGACACGAATACCATGAATGTCGCACTCAGGGATCCGTAGGTAAAATGTACTAGGGGAAAACTACACATGATGGCACACGAAAATTTGACGACTCGGGACGAGTCTGTAAAAAGGGGAGGGGGTAGTGTTGTGGTTGACCAAATTCGCAAACCACCATTCAGGTCCCTTAGGTGAGATATCTCGGTAAGTATATGTGTAGGTAGGCCCCAAACCCATTGTCTAGAGGGAATAAATGTCATTCATGAGGGCTGCGACTCTTCAGGATAGCCGTTTTTCTTTTACTATCTTTATTTTGGACCAACCGCCATTATTACCACCACCAACCACGTCTCAACAGCCATCACAACAACAACCACCAACCACAACGCCGCTTCACCACAACCGCCACGACCTTTACCGTCACAACTCGCCACCATCGCATCACCGTCATGTCGCGCCACTCGTGGGCACCGATGCTGGACTCGTGTAGAGCGCGCACCGAGCAGCGTGTTCAAAAGCATCGCGGACTTTCCGCAGAAAAACGGATCAAAAACGACTCACGCCCACTTTTGTTCCGTCCAATCGGTGAGCGAGGGGCAATTTGGCCCCGCCTCCAGGGCGTTGGAGGGCGGTCGCTATATGCAAATTCATGGATCAAAAAGCATTCACGCCCACTTTTCCTCGGGCCAATGGGGAGCCAGCAAGAGAGGTGAAAGGTCGGAGGAAGAGGGTCAAAGATGAAGGAGCGAGGCCACGGGGGATATAAGGGGCCGCGTTCGTCAGTCGAGAAAGTTCAGTTCGCAGGAGGAAGAGTTGAGTTGGAAGTGGAGGGAGTTGAGTTTTGGAGTTCGGAGAAGCAGTTCGCAGTTGGGAGTTCGCGGAGTCGGAGTGAAGAGGACGGAGCTGTGGAGAGGCGGCGGCGGCGAAGGCGGTTGAGGGGGTGCTCGCGTCGGATTCGAGGAACTGCGGAGGAAAAGGCCGGCGGCGCGACCGAGGTCGTGGTGGAGACGCTCGTCGCGGGACCCGCGATTTTGTGAAATCCTCCTTTCCCCGAGCATCAGCAACCCCCTCCTGTTTCCCCCCGCGCTGAGATAGTGCGACAAAAGGGGGCCCCCTTCGTACCCCCTACCAGACACTGTCCGCGAGGCCCGCGGAGTTGAGGCACCACCGCCGCTCCGCGTCTCATCATCAGACGGGTAGGCCCGACACGGTCTCGGCCCCAGGCCCGCCTACCCCCTCATCCTGGAGGGTGGTTCTCTTTTCTTTTGCTTTGGGAATGTGTGTTGTCGGCGCCGTCTGTGAAGTAAAATTGTACAAGTGTTGCCGTGTGCTCGCGTAGTCGGTATTAGATCTGCATTGTCGCATTTGCTTTTTGTCTTCTTCTTTTCCATGTGCTTTTGGTGGAATTGTATATGTGTGCTTTCCGTTCATCACGAAATAAATGTGCTTATTATTGAACTGTTTTCCCGCTTCGCTTCGTCATTTCTTTCATTGAATCCCCATCTTGCTTCACGTAAAGGGTTGGTCGTGGGCTAAGACGCCCGATAATTAATCGAACCGTCGAGGCCGACGAATAACACCGCTCGGTTATCCCGATAGTACGGAACGGGTCGCTTAAGTGGCCCGTGTCCGAAGTCGACCTGCGGCGAGGTGCGATCGCCCGGTCTACCCTCCGTGTGGGTACTTAGGTAGGTCGAATTTGGCGAGCAACCCTATCCCACGCGGGGGCCGATTGGCTCGATCGCGGTGAGACCGAAAGGTCCACCCGTGACTGGTTCCCGGCGTTAGTCCGAGAGGGTCACGACTGGATTGTCCGTCCGGTGGGCGACGTGCCGCGATTCGAGTTACGTGGCCGTTCGCACGCCGGCGGGCGCGAATCCGCGACAATATATATATATATATATATATATATATATATATATATATATATATATATATATATATATATATATATATATATACATACATATACATACATACATACATACATACATACATATACAGTATATCGTGGATCATTTAGTCTAAAGGAACAGCCAATCAGCGTCTTCGATATGGAGGCCCAATTGAGCAGGTTACCTGATTGGTTGTAAGTAAGGTATAAATGTAATATCGTCATAATATGATAATATGAATAATGAAAAGACATAACTTTACCTAATTAAAGATGAAGTGCACCATGTGACCTTCACAACCCTCCATCTTACAAAAGTAATTTTCTAATAAAAATTTAAAAAAATGTGTGTTTGCAATTGTGCTTACATTTGAAATTATGCAGATAAAACCTGTTTTTGGTGTATGCACCATTTAGTAAATAAAACCGTCAACCGTCAAATGTCGCGAGTCGCGAGATTAGTGACACGAGTCGTGAGGGACGAGTCACGGAGACCTCTAGCTGGCAGCAGTAGAAAAAGACATGGATATACGAAAATGGCTAAGAAAAGGAAAAAGGTTGCGGTTGTGGTTGTGGTCAGCACCCGCCGTTGTCGGCCGCTTTGTACTTCTGATGTTTCAGTTAAATGATGTGTTTGGTGCTTTGCATATCCTTTGCATATCCTTTGCATATCTAGTGCTTTGTGTATAACCTTATCTCTGTGTAATTGACTGCTGTAAATGCAGACCTTGTGGTATCTTTAGGCCGGTCGTATTTGCTGTTGATAGTTTAACGTGATGATCGCAGGTCATAGCCTACTGTATCTTATTTGAAAGTGCACTGATGCCGGTGCCAACCTCCCTCACTTAGTCATTGTATCTCTGGTATATTAATTTTCTAATGCCAATTCTTGACAACACCTTGTATAAGTTCACCTGAATTGGTGCCAATTGTCTAATCATTGAATATCTGCATTGTGAATGTGCCAGTTTGTTGCAGCTCTCCTGCATTCGAATAATTTTAGACCAAAAACATCGGAACATATTAAATCTAGCTGAGATCAATTTGGTTAGTATACGACGGCAACCTCAGTATATATGCGTCAATGCTGCATGAATACAATAGCACATACCGGGTTATCAAAAAATGAAATATTATAATTGTGCCCCCCCATCCAGTTCATATGCCCCCCCTTAATACTGAGCTCTGGTGATGGGCCTGGGTAGAGGGTTACACGGGGTAAACAAGATGGACACTACAGGGACTTTCAGGTCCTTACACGACAGGGACTTTCAGGAACGAAAGCAGGGAATTTGAAGGAGGTAGGTTTGGAGTGGATTAACAGAGGTAGAAAATATCGAGGATTTGGATGGGGGAAGATAAGAGATGGTGGTGAACAGCTGTTTTGAAGACCTGGAGGGAAGAATGGGATTGAAGTGTGTGTGCGAGTTTGTTCAAAGGCAGGAAAAAAGAGGAATGAAAGAATGAAGGTGAGCAGTGATTCTTGAATTTTGGTAGTTTTACCAGAAGGGGGTTGCTGTTGGACCTAGAGCACCCTGCGGAAAGATGCTGGGGACAAATCGCAGTCAGAGCAGGAAGGGTTAGGCCGGAGAGGAGATGGTGGAAGACAGAAAGACCACCGACCTGCCTGCAGTGAGAGGGTGAGGCCGAAACACTCAGCCTCACCGCGGGAGATACCAATGATCCGAGTGCCTTGGTTTCCATAGAAAGAGAGGCGGGAGCACCAGCCCAGAGTGGAGAACAGGACTCCATCAGGATGTGGATGAAAGCTTTGTACATGGTCATGAACTCAGGTGTGCCAAGGAAGGACTTTTCATGATAGAGGATGCCCAGCCTGAGACTGGCTTTGGAGGCTTGCTTGCAAATGTGGCTTTCCCAGGAAAGATCATGCCAGACGGTAAGACCCAAAAGCTTGAATGAAAGGACTTCAAGAGGATTGTTGAGAAAGTAGATGGGGGGGGGTGGCGTTTCCAGATGGTTCTTTCAGTGAGACATAGTGAGAGTGTGAGATTTGTCTGGGTTGAAAGACATGTTCCACGTATTTGTCCAGCTTATGATTTTATCCAGATCTGCAGAGAGTGAAGAGGCTGCTGCTTGCCGAGCTGAGGGATGGCAGATGGTACAGCAGAGTCATCAGCAAAGAGATAAAGAGGATTTTCCAGTCAGAGAGATCATTGATGAAAACTATAAAAAACACAGGGCCCAGAACGCTGCCTTGAGGAACTCCAGCCTGGACAGGAAGAGGGGATGAGAGGATTCCATTTAGGGCCACACCTTGTCTGTGTCAGGAGAGGAAGTCTGTGAGCGATGAGTGGAGATTACCTTGGATACGATAGGAAGAGAGTTTGGTGAGCAGGGCAGGGTGCCAGACCGTATCGAAAGCACACAATATGTCTAAGGAGATGGCTCTGATCTCCTTTCTGGCATTGAGGATCTCCATCCATTGTTGGGAAAGCAGGAAAAGCAAGCCCAGGGTAGAGTGACCTCGTCTGTTTCCAGACTCAGGCCATTGGATTGATGATCAGAAATCAGGCCATTGGAGAAGAGGAAGGATTTAATGTCGGAAGTGATGATGGATTCCATAACCTTGCTGATGATTGGGAGAAGGCTGATTGGTCTGGAGTTGCAGGGATCTGGTTTTGCACCTTTTTATGCAGAGTGCTAATGTTTGCTGATTTCCAAGCAGATGGCAGATGACCTTGAGCAAAGGTGAGGGTGAGCAAGAGCAGCAGAGCAGGTTTTTAGAGATTGAGGGCTGATGCCGTCTGGACTGGTTGCATAATCTGAGTTGAGGTTTGACATCAAAATCTCCACCTTGTTGGGAGAAAAGGACAGAGTCCAGGAACAGCTGGGTGCGACTAGATAAGGTGGGTAGAGAAAGCGATGGGTTTGGGACACAAGATTTAGAAGCAAACATGGAGTTTAGGCATTCATCCTTTTCATGTGCAGTGTCAGCTGTGTGGCCATTTGAGGTAAGAGGGGGGTGGAGGGGGAACATACACCAGCAACAGACTTAACTCGACACCACCAGGATTTGGAGGAGGGAGACAGGTTTGAGAGTTCAGACTTGAGATTCTCAAGATGTTGTTTGAATATCCACTTGTGAATACCAATCATAACAGAAACAAGTGCTTTGGGAGATTTTGAATACAGTATCTCAAAATTGCAAATATGTACATTATCTCAAGAACTGTGAATGCAAGCAAAGGAGCCTGGTGTTAGCATGAGGTTCCATTTGATATTTCCATCTGGCAGCAAAAGCATGACATGCAGGAAGAGAAATTCCTCTGATGGGCACACTGCTTCCACATTCTCACAAACCCCAAAGTTAATAGCAATGCGCAGTGCTAGACCTCCAGCCATTTTTTATTTGGCCATTATTTTTGACGAGCAAGTTTCCCGTGCTCACATGGGATTCTAAATGGGGTAGGGATGGAGAAGGGAAAAATGCAATTGGCGTCTTCCATCATCAATCCGGCAACCTGGGAGCAAGAATTCACATTTATCGCCACATCTGTTGCAATTTAAATGCTTTGTGGCGAGGTGCTCGATTTGAAACTGTGTTCGATATATGTAGCTTTTTGATGCCTCGGGTCCGTAATACAAATGTATATCGGCATCAAAGCCAGTGAGCAATTGCAAATTAATTGTAGGATGAGTGACTAAAATCAAGGTCAATGAAAATAAGGGTTCAAATTTTGATACCTAATTGTGTAAAACTCTCCGAACGCATCGACTCAGGGAAACCATCGTCAATGAAAATATGACATCATTACCTCCGCCACCGAAGGTGGACGGAGGTTATGTATTCACTCTTGTCTCTATCTGTCTATTGGGTGGTCGCTAGAGTACCCTTATTGTCGGGTTTTCCGTGTGTGTGTGTGTGTGTGTGTGTGTGTGTGTGTGTGTGTGTGTGTGTGTGTGTGTGTGTGTGTGTGTGTGCGTGCGCGCACGCGCAATGCGAGGCTCCACAGCACAAACCAGCAAACCGATTTCGATGAAACTTGGCGAACAGGTGCCATATGGGCTGGGAGTGTGAGTGTTTGAGTTTCGTTGCTATGCAGCGGCCGAAAAACCGCGTACGGTATTTTCAATACTTGTCCTACAGTTTTGAATGTGTAGAAACGAGACTTCGGAATGAAACACTTCGAGATATTTAGAAAATTTTACTCGAGCCGATTTTTGATTTAGGTTTTATTTTTCAAATGGTAGTCCTTCAAAAATCGGGTGTCTATTTACCGTCATTTTGTTTGTATGTAGTGGACAGCTCTGGAGGCCAAAGGAGTCAACTGATTTCGATGAAACTTGACAGGTAGGTTCATACAGCATCTAGTTCTATGGTTTTGAGCACCGTTGCTATGGACGCAACCGTTGTCTAGCAACGGGACTTTGAAATGATTGAAATATCATAAATTTTATATTTATTCGAAAATCAAAAATCGGCTTCTGTGCTTTTATGCGCACTATAATCAACCTCTTTGTCAAAAATGTTCAGCCTGATCCGTCAAAAACTGTATGACTAGTATGCAATTATGTCGCGACCACCCATGTCACCTACCGGCTTGTCTATCTGTCTGTCTGTTTGCTGTGAGCAGGATATCTCAAAAAGTTATGGACGGATTCGGAGGAAATTTGTTGGATAATTTGCTGTGAGACAAGGACTGATTGATTAGATTTACGTGAAGATCTACCCCCCACCCCCGCCCCCCGTCCCCATCCCCCATCATCACCGCATGGTCTGTCTCTCTCTCTCTCTCTCTCTCTCTCTCTCTCTCTCTCTCTCTCTCTCTCTCTCTCTCTCTCTCTCTCTCTCTCTCTCTCTCTCTCTCTCTCTCTCTCTCTCTCTCTCTCTCTCTCTCTCACATACCCAGCACCCACCCATCCACTTCTATCTCACCGACATTTCCACAGTCCCCCTCCCTTTTTTCCCCCACTCATGTATGTGCAATATCTTTGCATTCCTGTTCTCCTTTGATCCTCTGACTGTCAATAATCTGATCTGCCCACTCCTTGAAAGGCCCAGCAGTAGCTTTAGGGGTATATACATATACTCATATATATATATATATATATATATATATATATATATATATATATATATATATATATATATATATATATATATATGTTGTGTATATATATAAAAAGAGAAGATATATTGCCAAACCAGCTTTAGGTCTATTCCAAAAGGAAGGCATGCTCAGTAATGCAGCACTGTACCATGAAGCACAAGCATCAAGCAGTGTGCAGCATAATTATTTTCCTGAATCAGAAAACCTGCCAGACAACTCAGTTTGGCAGTTTGTCAAGTCTCCAACCTCTTCTCACTTCTGCTTGTATTTTGGGTGCTGGAGGCGTAGCTCGGGTTGGAAGTGACCGGGGCCATGTTCCCACCGATTCCCCATCTGTACATCGAAGGGCATGTGACGAATAGGAAAAACATGTGGAGCTTGGAGAGAAATGCTGAAGTAAAAATTCCACACTTTAAAGACACTTGACGTGACCAAAACTAGTTTTACAATGGTGGCAATGGTGCTTCAGTGCCGTGCACACACTCGGAATGGACCCACAAATCACAATTATTATTATTTTTTAATTAGTGTACACACTGCAATACATTTCTATAAAGATTATAAACAAATTTAATGCTACTTAAAATAAAAAAAAACATTTTTTAAGGTTGTATGTATATATATATATACATATATATATATATATATATATATATATATATATATATATATATATATATATATATATATATTTTTTTTTTTTTTTTAAAGTGCCACATAATCATGTCGTGCTGTGGCAAGCCTCACTTCCCACCGGTGTGACCACTCCTTGGCTTTTTTCACAAGATCTTGGCTATTCGTTGTTCACCTTGGCGTCTTGGTTTTCTATAGGTCTTCTTGGCGTATAGGTTTTCTATTATCATCACTTTTCCGAAACCTTGTGAATTCGTGGCTTTTTTCATTGGCTCACCTTGGCATTTTTTGAAAATGAGGAGTGGTCACACTGCTTTCCACCTCCACCTTTATGGGAGGGACACTCATAATTTGTGCGATGCCACACGCTCTTCGTGAGAAAGTTTGATATGTTCGTGCGTCGAAATGACCATAAAAAATCTGAAGGTGCACAAAATAACGTACAGTAAAGTAATGTTCTCCAACAAGGAACTTCATCGCAGGCAGAGGAGCTTGGGCTCATCAAAGTGTGTGCTGGTGTTGCCAAGTCTCAACCTCCGGCTGTTTTTCCGTCCATGCTCGATCATGTTAGAGGTTGAGCATCAAGCAAGGCACCTGAGCTTTTAAATAGTCAGCACCGACCTCCCAGACTCAGAGCGGCCAGTCCAACCATGACACCACCGAGTATGGTTCAAAACAAAAATTTCCCATCAATAGTCAAAACAAGTTAAACAGCACATTGGAAAGTTAAGAACCCTATACTCCGTTCCAACACTTATCCTTATTCAATCAGAGCACGTTGTTTGTAACAGGTGAGTTCAAGCAAAATGATAGACAAACAGTCCTTTGGCTCTCAAGCTCCCTTACCCAAGCAAGGCTCCGAATCCAGTGATCAGGCTGTGCAGAAGAGATGTGCATATATTCCTCCATTTCCACCGGTTGCGCTCCGCCAATTCCGGGATGGGAAGCGAGCCCAGAATGTCTCGAAACACACGGAATGCTCCGACAGAAGAGAAGACCAAAACAACCTCGAATAACCGCTCCATCGCAGCACGAATGAGATCAATCGACGGGAGACCAGATAAGATGAGCAAACTTGTCATGGAGGGGCAGAGGAAAAATGACGAACAGGGCAAGCAAGGGGCGGGAACGTTTGAAGTCGTTTCACAAACGATACACAGTTCATTAATTATATAAAGAGGGTGGAGGGTGAAATTTGTTCGTTAAACTTTGCCGTCAAGTTAACAAGCCATTGGTTTCATCTCAAATGTACATCATTTTCTTAATAACACATGTGTATATATATATATATATATATATATATATATATATATATATATATATATATATATATATATATATATATATATATATATATATATATATATATATATATATATATATATATATATGTATATATATATATATATATATATATATATATATATATATATATATATATATATATATATATATATATATATATATATATATATATATATATATATATATATATGTATATATATATATATATATATATATATATATATATATATATATATATATATATATATATATATATATATATATATATATATATATTCTTGCGGATTCGCGCCCGCCGACGTGCGAGCGTCCACGTAACTCGAATCGCGGCACGTCGCCCACCGGACGGACAATCCCGTCGTGACCCTCTCGGACTAACGCCGGGAACTAGTCACGGGTGGGCCTTTCGGCCTCACCACGATCGTGCCAATCGGCCCCCCGCGTGGGATAGGGTTGTTCGCCAAATTCGACCTACCTAAGTACCCACACGGAGGGTAGACCGGGCGATCGCACCTCGCCGCAGGTCGACTTCGGACACGGGCCGCTTTAAGCGACCCGTTCCGTACTATCGGGATAACCGAGCGGTGTTATCGTCAACCTCGACGGTTCCGATTAATTATCGGGCGTATTTAGCCCACGACCAACCCTTTACGTGAAGTAAGATGGAGATTCAATAAAAGAAAAGACGAAGCGAAACGGGAGAAACAGTTCAACATAAAGCACATTTATTC
>NC_140964.1:118948605-118953605 GCF_056783735.1 Eptatretus burgeri
GAGAGAGAGAGAGAGAGAGAGAGAGAGAGAGAGAGAGAGAGAGAGAGAGATATATATATATATATATATATATATATATATATATATATATATATATATATATATATATATATATATATATATAGATATATATATATATATATATATATATATATATATATATATATATATATATATATATATATATATATATATATATATGTATATGTGTATATATATATATATATATATATATATATATATATATATATATATATGTATATGTGTATATATATATATATATATATATACATATATATATATATATATACATATACATACATATTGTTACGGATCTGGAAACCATTTGCATTCAACATACAGATGTCCCAAAAGTCAGTTATGTCATTAAGTATGTGTGTAGTCAGATCCCTTTCCTTTTCTCTCGTGCGAGAATCAAAGGCGTGCGTTGCGATTTCTTTTTAGATTGGTTATTAAATCTTTACATCCAGCGAACCCTCCAACGAACAACCAACAACCATTCCATTCCCCATCATGATCCACTACCTACCCGCTGTCTACAAGCACTCTGACTTGCCAAGGCAGGGTCTTGCAGCTGTTCCTTGCCGCTTCCGCTAACGTTCCTTCCACAAACGTTGTAACTCTTGCACGACGGCTTGTGCAACTTTGATACTGTTACTCGTCAAGTATGAACCCGCGTGGAAGACTGGCTGGGGTTTCCCGGCAGGGGCCGTTGCAGCGTTGATACTGTTACTCGTCGAGTCTGGGCCCGCGTGGAGGAGTGGCTGGGGTTTCCCGGCAGGGGCCAAGGCCCCGCCCCGGAAAGGTGGGCCGTAGGACCTGTCCAATCAGAGGTGGACAGTGAGGTGTGTTCACCAAGGCCCCTCCCCGCTGAGGGAGGTCCATAAACTCCCGAGCACTCTCTGAGACAGGGGGTCTTTTTGAGGTCTTGGAGAGTCTTTTAAAGGTTCTTTTGAAGAGTTTTTGGTGGGCGGCGAGGCGGCGAAAGTGTCTCTGCTGGCCCTGTATGAGGAAGGGAAGAGCGACCTTGACCCCCCTCCGTGGACCCCGGCCATTCACCAACCGAGCTCCACCACGAGCCTCTAGTCCCACACGTGCGATTGAGGGCCAAACCAGTGACCATTGTCAGGTGCGCATCGTGGAGCACACCCTTCCTCTGACGGTCAGGTACACCATCGAACTCTGGCCCCCAGCTTGTCTCTCTCCACGGCTGTGAGGGTCCAATAAAGAATCTGGGTTTCTTTTCATTTTGTGTGTGTGTCTGCATGTGGGCACGTCTTTAAGTAAAACTGAATAAGTGTTTTTGGATCATTGTAAATACTTCTTGCATATTCACGTTAAGTCTTGCTTTGTGTTTTCATTTACTGCAAATAAAACTTGTTAGAAATGCCCCCAGTTCATTTCCGTCACTTCTTGCATTGGTCCAGCATGATTCGGATCTGAGTTTCGGTGGGGTTTTATCCCCTATATAATCCGTTCATTCCAGCCGGCACGGCTTTGGCAGTTTCCGCTCGGCTGCACCTGAACCGGAGTTGGTAGTCGGTAGTTGGAACCCTACCGCAGTCGGTCGAGTGACCTGGTTCGAGCAAGACGTGCTGAGGGCGTGGTTTCCCCAGTAGTCGAAATCGCGTCGTTAATTAGGTAAATTGGTTATAGACAAATAGACCCTATGCTACGCGGTTGAGATATTGGTGACCACAGTCGGTTAAACGACCCGCCGGCTCACGGAGTTATCCGAGCGACGGCCAACAATTCCGGGGAGTTTGGTGGGAGACGACGCAAACCTCCCCCACCCAGTGGTCGTTCTTGTCACCGACCCCCGGCCAACAACAATATATATATATATATATATATATATATGTATATATATATATATATATATATATATATATATATATATATATATATATATATATATGTATATCAGGGCAGGGTCAGGTATGGGAGCATGCGCCACAGCAGCACATCACTGCATCCACTTTCTGCTGGGACTCCAGGGTCCTCTGTTTGGCCATCCCCCAGGCAGATGCCTGCCCATCCCCATCTTCTTGAGATGCTGATCAACCTGCTGCAACCACGAGGTATGTGATCGGCCCATTGGCCTCCCCCACTCACGAGGCTCCCTCGCTGAGAGAATCTGGTGAGCAGGATCAGCAAAGGAAAACGAGCCACATGTCCATGGAGCCGCAGCAGACGCTCATGGATGATGCAGGTAACAAATCTCATTTGAGTCTCTCAACAACCGCTCGTTGGACACAATGTCTGACCAGCAATAGCCAAGGTTTCTCCAGAGACCTGCTACCAAAGGAATTAGGTCTCCAGGTCAGATCCCAGGTCAGATTCCAAGTCTCACATCCAAAGAGCAAGAATGGAAGCACCAAGGACCTGAAGACTCAGTCTTTCATCCTCCCGCATAGAGCACCATACCCCATGATCCAGTGAATCCATGACTCCCCAGGCCTGACCCAGACATCTGTTGACCTCTGGCTCACAGCCAGCAGAGTCATGAATATCACTGCCAAGGTAAGCGAATCTCTCCATGACCTCAACATCTTCACCACAAACAGAAACAGACAGGACAGCAGCATCCAAGATGTCATTGAAAGCCTGGATCTTTTTCGACCCAGGAAGCATGTAATCTCAGCAGCTCTGACTCCTCATTCAGCACCTCAAGGGCCCCCAAAAGGATATCTAAAGTCTCTGCAAAGATGACTGCATCATCTGCAAAATGAAGGTCAGAGATGTTGACATTCCCAAACGATGCACCTCAGCCTGATCTCTCCGACATCCTCCCCAGAATCCAGTCCGTGCAAGAGCTGAAAAGTGTGGTGGCCAGTACATACCCCTGACAAACTCCAGTAACAATTGGAAAGAAGTCCGAGATGGTACCACCACATCTCACAGCATTCTCAGTACCAGAGTATAGTTCAGATATCAGATCAATCAGTTTTGTTGGCACCCCACGAAGACCAAGAATCCTCCATAGGAAATCCTGATTCACTGGATCAAACACTTTACAGAGATCAACGGAGGCTGCAAGCAGCCCCTGCCAAAACTCTCATCTGCGTTCAATGAGGATCCGAAGAGCAAGGACACGGTCAATCATTGACTTATTTGGTGTAAAGCCTGACTGCTCTGGATGCTGTTGCTTCAGCAGATGGTGGCACACCCTATCGAGAATTATCGGAGCAAAGACCATGCCCGGCACTGAGAGCAACATCACCCATCGGTAGTTGTTGTAATCTTGGCGATACCCTTCCGTTTCCAGAGGGACAACAAGGCCAAAATTCCAGTCAGTTGGGATGATGCCTGTTTTCCAGGCAGAGCATAGAACTGCATGCCATGATATGAGTGGGGAATTTCCACCAGCCTTGAGAAGTTCAGCACGGATGCCACAGGTCACGAGCTTTATCCCATTTCACCCAGTTCACAGTAGCCTGTGTTTCCACAAACGAAGGTGGACCACAGTTGATTTGAGGGTTAGCAATAGTGATTGTATCACCCCTGACGTCCAACTCAACAGCTGGTGGATCAGCCTGGTACAACCGCTCAAAGTAACCAGCCCAGTGGGCCTTTACTCCGTACTCCACTGTCAAGAGCCCACCACCTCTGCTCCAACTGCAGTGCACCGAGGGATGGGCTTGGACGAACGCAATGTGCGAATTCCCCTGTAAGCGGGACGAGAATCACTTGATGACAGGTGATGCTCTACCTCCTCACAGATTCCTCGCACATAGGCCTCTTTGTCCACCCTTAGTGCACATGCAGTTTTACCCCTCAGCTCCCTGAACAGCTCACCTCTGCTATTCAGCCTGGCCCTGCGACTCTGGGCAATGGTATCCAGTGTCTCTTGAGAGAAAAAATTCTTCTTCGCTCTGCGGTGAGTTCCACTACATCTTTCGGCAACATCATGGACAGTGCTCTTGAAGGCACTCCACAACTCTTCAGGATCCCCCAAAGCACCCATACCCCCCAAATCCCCACTCAGCCTGTTTGCAAACTCCTCAGCTGCCGTCTCATCCTTGAGCTTGCCACCATCCAGCCTAGGCTCTCTCTCTCTCTCTATCGAGTGCAGCCGGTGGCGGCTGGTTGCATCATTGGTTGGAACGTGGCTGTGCCACTGATGCAGTGTCCCCCTTACCAGTGCACTGGTGCTCATTTTGCCTACCTCGGAAGGATGACAGGCTGAGTCAACCTCCTGGTGTATTTTAATACAGCGGCCAACGGGGCGTGAACTCAGGACCCTAGGATCACAAGCCGCCACCCTAACCACAAAGCCAACACCAGGCTTCCAGCCTAGGCTGGGATGGTACCATTCTCCTGGATTGAAGGTGCAACTTAAGAGGTACTACAAAAAGCCGGTGGTCAGTATTAACTGAGCACTTCAGTCGACCCTGCAGTTCTGGATCATCCTCCAACAACCATCAACAAGCACATGGTCAATCTCCTTTTCCACACCGCCAGCGTTGGAATACCAAGTCCAGCGATGAGCCTGTGGCCGCTGAAACCATGAACCAGCCACACTAATTCCATAACTTCTTGCAAACTCAAAGAACTTAGTGCTATTCTGGTTCACAGTTCCAGATTCATGGGGACCCACACACATCTCATAACCATCCCTATCAGTTCCAGTCGATGCATTTAAATCCCCCAAGACTGGAAGTGTATCTCTCCTGGGGCACTGATCAACCACAGACTCGAGCATGGCATTGAATGCATCCTTCATGGTGAGAACTCGCCTCACTCGGAGGATATACAGAGACCAGGGAAATGACACCCAAGGAGTGACGAATGCTTTGTCTCATAATATGCTCGTTGACCAGTGTTACCTCAATTTTCATTGGAGTCAGCTTATTGGACACAGCTGCAGCAACTCATTGGGTATGGTCACCATCAGAGCGACCAGACCAATCATAGGTGTAACCACCCGCCATGATCTCGCGGCAATCGGTCTCCGAACCACAGAGAGTGCTGCAATA
>NC_140964.1:118958605-118986105 GCF_056783735.1 Eptatretus burgeri
TGACATTTTATTTTTAACAAATGGATCTCCTCGGGTCCTTCGTCTCATTTCCTGGCAGGTGGCTGAGTTTTTATCCACTTTGAAAAGGAGCTGCTCTGGTCACATGAGGAGTGAGAAGAAGCATTAAATTGCATAAGCACATCATCATCATTGAGATCAGTCTGCTCAATGTGGGTTTGCAGTTGGCTTGACACGCAGGTGTTGTATACATGTGCATGAAGGGTTCTTAAAGAACAACTGTACTCGTGTACCTCTGGGTCAGGAACAGGTTACAACGTTGCCTTCCAGCCTCATCCCACTGGACAGTGTATGGGTGAAGTAAGCTGATTGGGTTATTTATGGGTGCAGTTTGTCCAATGCAAACATGGTGTGAGATGGAACAGCAATCGATGGTATTGTGTTGTGTTGTGGTGGGATTGAGACTTGGGAGGAAGAATGACCTACCAATATATGATGCAGTATTTACCTGTGTTAGCACTAACCTTTGATGCAGTTTTATAGCCTTAGTTTGACCCTTGCAAATCACGTTTTTCAGCCTGTATTTGAAGTATGTATTGCATAAATATTTGACAGAATGGTGCAGAGGCAGCCCACTTATCTTTTTGCTGTCAAACATGGATTTGATTTCTCAACTTAATATAAATGGATTGTTCCTTCGCACGTTTGGTGTTTCATCACAAAGTTTGTCATCTATCAGATAAATATTGAGCCGGTTGTCGAATTTGCTCATATTAGTTGGACATTAAAAATCCAATGGTATCTTCAGCGAAGAGCAGGCAGGTTATCGCTGACAGAATAAAAAATTCCAAGTTTCTTCCTCCTGAAAAGAAAAAAACCCACCACAGCTGGGAAGGCAAAAGCAAACTTCCCAGTGTAATTATTCCCGTGGGGCTGCTTTTGCAGCACTGAATCTGCCTTCGGGCAGAACACCACAGAGAACGACACAGAGAACTTCGGGCAGAACTACCCACCATGCTTTAGCATGCCACGTTTCAAGGTTCATTTCAGATTGTACACAATGACTGCAATTGCTGACTGATTCACCCTGCTCAACAATGTTAACCCAATGCGTTGTTCTGATACTTGTTTTCAATTCCTCAAAGTTTCACCAATACAGGGATTGCCGCAGTCCATACATATGATACAAGTGGCATAATATACCACTTGAGTTTTTATCTCGATGAACATCAAACGTTTGTTTGATTTTTAGGAATGATCCTTTCTGTTGTATCTTGTATGTTATGGTTTAATGCAGCTATCTGAAGGTCAAAATCATTAAAGATGCTCCAGGATTTAAATTCTGATTGAGTAAAGGGAGAGGGAGTGCCACGTAGAGAACAGCATGTGCAAAGTGGTAATGAATGCACAAGGTATCATTGACGTCTGCAAAAGGAATTGTGTTGGGGATCAGGATGAATATTCAATCACAAAAAAGGCATTTATAACAACTAAATTATCCCAAATTATCAAAAGCATATTGAAAAACAAGAAGCAGATTAAAACTATGGCGGAAACAGTTGAAGAAAAAGTGGAATACAGTGATGTGAATAGGATAATCGGGAAGAGGATTACAGAAGACATATTGAACTTCAACACAAAAAATTCTAATACTGAAGATATTGTTACGAATTCGCGCCCACCGGCATGCGAGCGGCCGCGTACCTCGAATGGCAGCCGCGTCGCCCACCGGTTGGACAATTCAGTCGTGACCCTCCTTGGAACTACCGCCAGGAGCCAGTCACGGTTGGGGGTCTAACCTCACCACGATCTTGCCAATTGCCTACCCGCGCAAGATAGGGTTGCTCACCAGATCCGATCTACCTAAGTACCTGCGCGGGCAGTCGACTGGGCGACCGTACCTCGGCGCCGGTCGGTTCGGGACACAAACCGCTTTAGCGGTCCGTTCCGTGCTGCAGCGATAACCGAGCGGATATTATCACCCGACCTCGCCGGATGTGGTTCTTCGTTACCGGGTGTTTGAAACCCTCTACTAATTTATTCCACGATTCAAGATGGAACTTTCAAAAGGGGAAAAAGATGACGAACGGGATACATTCCACACAATCACATTTATTTACAAAAACACGTATACAGTCATGCAATATACAAGCGACAAATAGAAGGCAAAAGCAATACCACCGACTACGGTTATTATCTACAGTCACTTACCAGGTTTACTTATGGGGGCACGGCGCCACAGCAGTCATACAAAACAAAAGGAAAGACCCCATCATAGGCAAGGGGGTAGACGGGGTTCATAAACCTTTATGGCCATGGGCCATGGATGACCGAATGGGCCTGCGAGACTGTGCAAGTTACCTGCCCCCTCGAGGTGTGACGGTGGGTAGGTCGCGACGCCTTGTTCCCACGGCAGCTAGCGTAGCCGCGCCTGCTCTCGGGCCTTTGCGATGATGTGGTCGGTGGGTTCTCTCCGGCATCACTTGCCAGACGCGCAGATTCGCACCACACAGCCGGCAGGGCTGCGCCTCCCGTCTGCGTCTCCGAGGCGTCGCCGGACTCGCCACTGGCCCGCGCCTTCACCGACAGGTCGCCCAATGCCAAGACGAGAGAGCCCGACCTCGCCAACCAAGAGAGCAGAGAGGCCTTGACAAAGAAGAAGAGCGAACCTCCGACGACCATCAAGAGAGAGCGAGCCCGTGTGTGGTCCACCCTTTATAGCGCGGGGCTCCGCCCTTCGCCCACCCCGTTTTCGGCTCCGCCTCCCTTCGAGAAGCCTCCCGAAAAGGGGTGTTCCCTCACACCGACCGCCTCACGCCGTGCATCCACCAATCGGCAGCGAGCTGGCCTGCCCCCTTCCCTTCACACCAAGCGCGGGGAAAATAGGCGGGAAAACCCGGGCGTCCTCGCAGTTCCTTCCTTGGCGCCTTTGTTTGATGTTCGGAAGCGGACGTAGTGGCGAAGATGGGGGTGGTTGTTGTGTGGTTCAAAATAACGATAGATAAAGAAAAACACTATCTCAAAGAGTCACAGCCCGGTGAAACACGAAGAAATTCCCTTTAAACAACGGTGGGGACCTATCTGCACATAAACTTAGCGTCATAACTGATCTCAGGAACCTTTATGGTGTATTGCGATTTCCACAGCCGTCACACTACCCCCTCCCCTTTTTACAGACTCGTCCCGAGTCGTCAAATTTTTGTGCGCCATCATGTGTAACTTCTCCCCTAGTACGATTTACCTTCGGATCCCTGAGTGCGACATTCAGTGTATTCGTGTCCCCAAAACAAATAACCTACGGGCTGAGTAACGAACTAAACTAACCCACTCATACAGACGACTTAAATAAATTGCCGGCACTAAGACATACATGCCGGGTGCGCAAAACACATTTACAACTTAACAACTTAACTTGCAAAATTTACACTAAACCATGGCCCAGGATCTGTGGACTCTGTGGGAAAAAGCAGGGAGCCAGGCTGCTCACATGCAGTTTCTGGTTCATGAAATGAATGCAGTGCAGGGAATGTGGCCGGCTGCTCAAACGCAGTCCTAGGCCTCCCCCTTGAAATGAACGCAGTGAACACAAGTGGTGCACGGGCCGCCAATGCAGTCCCGTGATGCGGCTGCCTACAGGGCAGTCCCTGCAGTACACGCGATGGTCTGACGATGGAACAAAAGGGTGCACGGGCCGCCAATGCGGTCCCGTGATGCGGCTGCCTACAGGGCAGTCCTTGCGGCTTGCGCGATGATCCTGGCGCACATGGTAATGAACAGGGCGGGGGGGGGTGGGGGAATGCAAAACAGAACGGGGGCTGGTGGGCATGGGGCCAAGGCAAAGGCAGGCAGGCAAGGCAATGCATTGTAAGGCCGTTGTAGCAAAACGGGCAGGTGGTGAAGCCGACCGGCACAGGCCCTGTAGTAAAACAGCCGGCAGATGATCCGACCGGCACAGACCTTGCAGTAAAACAGCCGGCAGATGATCCGACTGGCACAGGCCTTGCAGTGAAACAGCCAGCAGATGATCCGGCCGGCACAGGCTTTTTAGCAAAACAGCCGGCCGATGGAATTGGCCAGCCTCTTGCCTTGTTCAACGAGGTTGGTGGAGGGAGTGCGGTGGTGCTGGCCACTCGGAAGGCGGGCTCGGACCTACCCTACTGTCTCCCTCCCAACCTATCGCCTTTGCCTGTCTCTGTCCATACCCACCCCCTTAATTTGTCAAAACCAATTTAGCCCCAACTTATTTTTTTTTGTTTATATTTTTATTTTTACTTCCGTTCTACTATAACTTGTCCCCTAACCCCCTTTATCATCCTTGTTCGGCTAACCTATCCTGTCCAAGCCTACTCCCAACCCCTACGTTCCCTTCCTGGAGGGGAATAAGGGAGAGCTAGCGTCCTGTGTCGAGGCCCAATGAAGCCTCAGAATGGCCTCCTCAGACTTCAGCGATCTTAACCCAAAGTGGGTCCAGCGGCGCACAATGAGAGCGAAGGGATGGAGGGTGCAGAGGGGTACACTTCCTAATCTACCCTAACCATTTACCTGTTAACTACCCCGGGGCTTTCACAAAGCACCTCTCGCTTAAACTGTCGGTTCTATCAAACCAGATTCCCGTCGCCTGTGTTTGTTTCCTCACAATTTCGGGCCTCGCCCTCCAATTTTCCTCCCGTGCCCTCACACGGTCTCATGGCTGGGACGCATGGCTCCCTTGGCAGGAACTACCCTCTGCCGATTTCCCAAGAATGGCACCCCCGGGCACTACACTGCCTCCGAGCCTACCAGCTCCCTAAAACTGGGGAGTGCCCTCTCTGGCGACTCCCCCTCGATGCCCACGTGGTGTGTTGGCGCCCCGGGTCCCTTTCCGAGGGTCGCCCGTGCCCAGTACACTGCCCCCTGTGGCATATGGCGCCCCGGGCCCCGCATCATGAGGCTCACCCATGCCCACTACGCTATCCCGGCCCCCATGGGCCCTTGGCCTACCGCGGCCGACTAGCCCGGTACCCGGGGTACCCACTCAGCGATACTCACCATTCGCAGCCACGCTCCCAGCCCGTCAACAGGGCTCTTGCACCCCTCCAAATGGGTATCGAGCCAACACTCCCACCAACAGCAAAACGACCTCCATTTTTCAATTTCGCTAACCCACTAACTCACTTTATACTGACCCCGGGGTCCCTTGGGCGGGAGTCACTCCTCCCCCCAATCACTCATCGCACCATGCATACCACATTCGCTCCATACATACAGACCCGCTGGCCTCACTCACTCATCATGTTTCCTTTCACAACTCACACATCGCTGATCACTGCCATCCTGCTTGATAATCCCCTAACTAACTCGTGCTCCCTCGTCATCCCTTACAATACAGCATGTCCCTTTTAACACTAGGTAGCTAAGCTACGTCTCCTCTACACATTCACAGTCTGTCACCATCCTCAAAACAATCCCTTTTTCCATCCTAAATCTCAACTGAATCCCTCTACCTAATCCATTCCACAGACCCCATGAGGACTTATCCCTGCCCCATGGAGCCGGTCTAACTAAGCTAATCCATCCCCCTAACTAGTTGTATCCTGTGCCCTAGGCAGGGGGTCTTCCACCCCTTGCCCGGAAATCCTGTTCACCCGAAGCGAGGCTTGCTTTTTTTTTTCCTATTCGCGCAGCACCAGCGCGGAAACTCGCAACCTGCGCTCTTTTACGTGACATCATGGCAGCTGTTCACGCACCTTGTACCTCGTCCCTCCTGGACGGCACCATCCAGCACGGATTCACCCTCCTGCCGGATTCCAACCACACGCGCAGCCATGACGTCACCCTGCGCATCAAAAAGACAAGCCTCGCGTTTCGAGGGGTTCCCCACACGAACACATGTGCTCTGCCCGTCGGAGCTTCACTCACATGCTCGCGTGGAGAACCCATCCAGTCCAAATCCATGTCCAGCCTACCTTTTGTCCATCGCGGGATCGGCAACATCCACCGTGGGTATTTCCGGACCGGGCTTCACTCCCGCAAGCACACACGTGGCGGCCTCGTGCGTTGCACAGCACGGACCTCGCGCGCACTGCCGGGTAAACCCAGCGCGGTCCCCAATGCAACTACGGCCGCTACTCGGCCTTTGTCCACCGTCAGGCACTGTCGTCGTCACACTTTCGCGCACAAACTCCCCCGTACCACGAGGCTCACACACCTCGAGATGACATTCGGACATGCGGTTGCATGTTTGCGCATGCCGACCGCCATCTCCCTTGCATACCGCTCTCTCTCACACACACACACACACACACACACACACACACGGTCTCTCTTGCACTCGGCCGTTCACTCACACATGCCATTTCCCTTGCACACGTGGTTTCACTCACTCGCGGCCTTTCACTCACTCCCGTGGTTTGTTCCACACACGGCGTGCTGGGAGGCACGCACTTCGGCTCACTTGTAACCACACTGGGGATTCGTGCCACCATAAGGGTTCCCGGGGCCTCCATACCCCCCAAGCTCAGCGTGCACCCGTTCGCAGCAGTCGCCCCCTCTACCTCGCTTGACACAACCGAACCCACCTGGTCGTGATCAGCTTCAAGGGAGAATAGCGTCTTCCTCCGTTCCCGAAGGAGGCCATCCAGTTGCTCGCACCGGATCGCGAAACAGTCCACCAGCTCGCCCCCATGGTCCTCCACTACCTCAATGTGTGTGTGCTCGTCCTTAACCCCGTCTTTATCGTGCAGTCTCTCCTCTATTTTTTCTATCTCCCATGTCTCTATACATTTTCTCTCCTTGTTCCTTATTTCTGTTTCTTCCTGGTTCCATTTTCCTTCCCATTTCAGTCCTTCTTCCTCTCCAAACTTCTTGAGTTGTTCGTTCTCTTTCCGGAGTTTTTCAATCTCTGTGGACTCCAATTTTGCTCTCTCTCTCTCTGAGTTGACCAATTTCAAACTCATATTGCTTTTGCTTTCTGCCCCACCGTCCCTCATGCTCTTCACTCTCCAATTTCATCGTTTCTTTCAATTGGCTGATTTCCTTCTTGTGTTTCATTCGCTGTTCTATCACTACTCTTCTTTGTTTCCTCTCCTGTCCTTCCTTCTCCAATCTCGTAGTTTCCTTCATTTGGTTAAGCTCCTTTTTGTGTTTCATTCGCTGTTCTCTCACTACTCATCCTTGTTTCCTCTCCTGTCCTTCCTTCTCCAATCTCGTAGTTTCCTTCATTTGGTTAATCTCCTTTTTGTGTTTCATTCGCTGCTCCTTCTCTATCTCCTCGTACTCCAGCCTTGCCTTTTCTTTCAATTGGTTAACCTCAAATTCATGTTCTTTTTGTTTTCTATTCCACTGTTCCTCCTGTTCCTCATTCTGCAATCTCGTTATTTCCTTCAATTGACTGATTTCCTCTTCTTGTTCTTCATCCTTTAATCTGGCCTTGGCTTCCAGCTGTTCGATCTGGACAGTGTGGTTCCTTAACGTTTCATTCTCCGTTTTCATTCTTTCTTCTCTCACCATCCTCAGCTCGTTATGTAATCCCATCTCTTTGTTTTGGTGTTTCTGTAACTCGGAAGCTTTCTTTTCTAATTCCTTTCTCATCTCCGCACACTCCAACCTTGCCTTGGCTTCTAACTGTTTGATCTGAACAGTGTGGTTCCTCACCATTTCATTTTCTGTTCTCTTCCTTTCCTCTTTTAACATCCTTAGTTCATTTTGTTATCCCCACTCTTTGGTTTCGTGTTTCAGTATCTCAGAAGTTTTTTCCAATAGTTCCTCTCCCAATTTGCATGCTTCTTCCCTCCTTTCCACACAACTTCCCCATGCTTCCCTCCTCATTTCGTCCATTTTCTTCCCGTATTCTACGTGTTTTACACACATCTCAGTTACCCCTTTTAATTTTTCCCTCTGTGTCACCGTTAATGTTTCCGTCGTTGTTACCTCCACGTGTCTTGTCCTACACGTCCGCCATATTAGTTTGTCCTCACCCGCCTCCATTGTGGGGCCGACACAGTCCACACTCCCTCTTATCGGTTCGGTCGAGCTGCCACGTGGTGCCGCCATTTTGCCCGCCTGCAGGCATCGCCCCACGCTCTGCATCCCTTCCCGCAGCGTTTGCGTATTTCCATCCATTTTGCACGCATTCGCTTTCATTTGGTCGTTCGCCTTGAGTGCGTTTCCATCCATATTTTTATTCATGCCATCCATTTTTTCGTTCATTTCACTTCCTATTTGTTGCGCATTTGTTTTCATTTCGTTCATTTGTGCCAGCAGAACCATTAATAGCTGGCCCACGTCAGGTGGGTCTGTGGCGGTCGCTTCGTCATCATTAGGTGTGGATTCGCTGGGGACCGGAGGAGGACCTTGACTGAGAGGGATGTCATACACCGCGGCCGCTGCCGCGCCCATTTCCGGCTCCGGGTTCGTTTGTGGGGGGGGGGGGTTTCTCCTGCACATTAATGTCCTGCTCGGGGTTCTCCTCCTGGGCCATGGATTCTATTATTTCTAAATCCATTCCTACTACCACCGGCTCCCGTTCGCCTTGAAATGCCATCTTATTTCGTGGAACAAATAATTTTTAAAGCTCGTCTTTGGGCGGGAATCGGGGGTCGCTCCATGCACCCCTGAATGGATTCCCGTAAATTTAGTTGGAGACGGGGTGGATTCAAATCCCACTCCCGGACACCAGTGGTACGGATTCGCGCCCGCCAGCGTGCGAGCAACCGCGGACCTCTAATGGCAGGCACGTCGCCCACCGGTCGGACAATTCTGTCATGACCCTCCTTGGAACTACCGCCAGGAGCCAGTCATGGTGGGGTCTAACCTCACCACGATCGTGCCAATTGCCTACCCGCACAAGATAGGGTTGCTCGCCAGATCCGATCTACCTAAGTACCTGCACGGGCAGTCGACCGGGCGACCGTACCTCGGCACCGGTCGGTTCGGGACACGAACCGCTTAAGCGGTCCGTTCCGTGCTGCAGCGATAACCAAGCGGATATTATCACCCGACCTCGCCGGATGTGATTCTTCGTTACCGGGTGTTTGAAACCCTCTACTAATTTATTCCGCGATTCAAGATGGCACTTTCAAAAGGGAAAAAGACGACGAACGGGATAAATTCCACACAAGCACATTTATTTACAACAACACGTATACAGTCATGCAATATACAAGCGACAAATAGAAGGCAAAAGCAATACCACCGACTACGATTATTATTTACAGTCACTTACCAGTTTAACTTATAGGGGCACGGCGCCACAGCAGTCATACAAAACAAAAGGAAAGACCCCCCTCATAGGCAAGGGGGTAGACGGGGTTCGTAAACCTTTATGGCCGTGGGCCGTGGATGACCAAATGGGCCTGCGAGACTGTGCAGGTTACCTTTCCCCTCGAGGTGTGACGGTGGGCAGGTCGCGACGCCTTGTTCCCACGGCAGCTAGCGTAGCCGCGCCTGCTCTCTGGCCTTTGCAATGATGTGGTCGGTGAGTTCTCTCCGGCGTCCCTCGCCAGACGCGTAGATTCGCACCACACAGCCGGCAGGGCTGCGCCTCCCATCTGCGTCTCTGAGGCGTCGCCCACACTCGCCACCGGCCCGCGCCTTCACCGACAGGTCGCCCAACGCCAAGACGAGAGAGCCCGACCTCGACGACCAAGAGAGCAGAGAGGCCGTTACGAAGAAGAAGAAGAGTGAACCTCCGACGACCACCAAGAGAGCAGAGAGGCCTTGAGGAAGAAGAAGAAGAGCGAACCTCCCACGACAACCAAGAGAGAGCGAGCTCGCGTGTGGTCCGCCCTTTATAGCGCGGGGCTCCGCCCTTCGCCCCATCCCGTTTTCTGCTCCGCCTCCCTTCGAGAAACCTCCCGAAAAGGGGCGTTCCCTCACTCCGACCGCCTCACGCCGTGCATCCACCAATCGGCAGCGAGCTGCCCTGCCCCCTTACCTTCACACCAAGCGCGGGGAAAATAGGCGGGAAAACCCACGAGTCCTCGCAGTTCCTTCCTTGGCGCCTTTGTTTGCCGTTCGGAAGCGGACATAGTGGCGAAGAAGATGGGGGTGGTTGTTGTGTAGTTCAAAATAACGATAGATTAAGAAAAAACACTATCTCAAAGAGTCGCAGCCCGGTGAAACACGAAGAAATTCCCTTGAAACAACGGTGGGGACCTATCTGCACATAAACTTAGCATCATAACTGATCTAAGGAACCTTTATGGTGTATTGCGAATTTCCACAGCAGTAACAATATATATATATATATATATATATATATATATATATATATATATATATATATATATATATATATATATATATATATATATATATATATATATATATATATATATATATATATATATATATATATATATATATATATATATATATATATATATATAAATATATATATATATATATATATATATATATATATATATATATATATATATATATATATATATATATATATATATATATATATATATATATATATATATATATATATATATATATATATATATATATATATTTATATATATATATATATATATATATATATATATATATATATATATATATATATATATATATATATATATATATATATATATATATATATATATATTTATATATATATATATATATATATATATATATATATATATATATATATATATATATATATATATATATATATATATATATATATATATATATATATATATATATATATATATATATATATATATATATATATATATATATATATATATATATATATATATATATATATATATATATATATATATATATATATATATATATATATATATATATATATATATATATATATATATATATATATATATATATGTATATATATATATATATATATATATATATATATATATATATATATATATATATATATATATATATATATATATATATATATATATATATATATATATATATATATATATATATATATATATATATATATATATATATATATATATATATATATATATATATATATATATATATATGTATACAGTGTATACGTTCAAACTACAGAGTTCATCGAACGCATTAACCTGAGCTATCCTGAGAAACAAACATGGACGGGGTCTAAGAGTGGCAAATTTGATTGATCGTGACGAAGTAAAATGCCGATTGGTCGTGACGATGTAAAAATTAAAAAAATGTAAAAATTTTTTTTGAAGTACTGCTAAACAGAAGGGTTTTGAATGTGCTAAAAAGGTGATTTGTGTTCTTCACTGTTCAAGTGTATAATTAAATTGAAATAAAATAATGAGTTTACAGGTCGTAGAAAAAAACAATCCTTGAAGTTTCCCGCTGTTAATGTCTAATACCCCCACCTTATTTAACACGTTACATTAGTTCTTCATGCCTGTTGTTTGTGGCCTTAATAACGTCCTTAAAAACAATGTTTCCTGTTTGGAATAGTTTTCAATTTTGTTTGACTGCCAAACAAGCAGACAGAATAATAAACCAATGTCACCCGCAGGGTGACCCGTATCTTGCCAAAAGGTGACCACGTGTGACTTCTTTAAGGTCACACTGAGGTGAACAGAGCTGCAATCCACCAGGAGCGACTCCTTGAGGAATATCTGCCTACGAGAGATTCCGATGAGAATCGTTCTAGAGTAACCATGAAAAATATGTGTTTGCCTCATAACGTCACCAAATGATGTCATAATATCTCAAGCTTGACATATCTAGAAAACACTCATCGAGGTGTTCAAATTGAGGTACTACACGATATGGTTCCTAAAACTTGAAAATTTGACCTTGGGGTCAAATATGTTTGACCTCAGGCGCTAACCATGAAGGTCAAGGCCAATCGCCACCAAAAACTAATCAGCTGAGCGCCAGACCATATACTACATTCCCATAAAGTTTGGAGACTATTAGATTAAAATTACTCAAAAAATAAGGGTTTCGTCGACTCCCCTGATTTGCGACAAAGTGACCTTGACGTTTGACCTTGACCTTCAAAATTTTATGTGCTGAAAGGGACCTCTATAGGCCTCTGATATGCGAAGTTACAAAAATTTCCAATGATAACTGTGCTCTGCAGAGTGATTTATACGTGATTACAGACCAAAAAAAAAAAAAACATATGAAGGTCAAGGCCAATCGCCACCAAAAATTAATCGCTGAGCGCCAGACCATGAACTATATTCCCATGAAGTTTGAAGACGATCCGATCAAAATTACTCAAAAAATAAGGGTTTCCTCGACTCCCCTAATTTGCGATAAAGTGACCTTGACCTTTGACCTTGACCTTCAAAATTCTGTGCACTGAAATGGACCTCTATAGGCCTCTGATATGCGAAGTTACAAAAATTTCCAATGATAACTGTGCTCTGCAGAATTTTTTATACGTGATTACAGACAAAAAAATAAAAATAAAACATACAAGCTGACTAACATATCTTGCAAAAACTTCGTTTTGGCAAGATAAAAAATAAATCTCACTACTCTCTGCACATGCGTGATAGGGACGAATTCAGAGCCAAAGAACAGTTAAACTGCAGGTTCATTCTCTGATTCATGTTGAAAATATATCGTTCAATTTAAATGAAGTTATTCCTCGATCATAAACTGACGTTTATAGACAGAAGGGCAGACAGACAGAAGTGAACGAATTGCTTAAGTCTCACAATATATGACGTTGTAAATATAACTAAACGATATGCAACATAGGTTTAAAAAAACAAATTGGTTGACTGAATGCCAGAGTAATTGTGGCAAGAGGTTGAAGACATTTTAAAAGAAGAGACCAAAAACAACATCCAAAATCAAGCAGAAAGTGGAAGGCTAAATGGTTGTCAAAAGAGGTAATAACCATTGCAGACAGAAGAAGAGATGAAAACCAGAGGTGCATCAAGAGAGTACAAAAAGTGGCGAAATTCTGACTTCCAACGACAAGCTAGGAAAGACAAAGAACTGATCGAAGAAGAAAGACAAAGATGAAAAACATTTTCAATGAGCTGATATTATTTAATTTGCTTACAATTTTGATAATCTGCAAACAGCTGCATGCAAGTTGATGCTACTCATGGTACTCAAACAAATAGATTTTTTTTGGAATGGAATCCAATGCTGCCACACACACATCTCACACACATGGACATACAGACGAATACAAGAGGCACAACACAGGATTGATAGACAAGCCAACACAACCACTGAGCTTGGGGGAAGTGCCGTCACTTTCCAGGTCACTCTAGGTACAAGCAACGTCACAACAATGGTCCCGCATTTCTCACCACCGTCATGGGACATTTCCTAAGTAGTATAGGCTCTGGGGAGGTGTTTGTGTACGTGACTCTTTTAGAGCGTCACCCTATTTTTTTTTTTTGTTCTATATGCCAAGACCTTCAAAAAAAGTTTGGGTAACACCTCCAGATCAAGTACATTTTCTCTGTAGGGTCCATCTTGGATTCGTAGTTGGCTACCAGCAAACTGTAATTGAACCAAAATGCCCATATTGGGTTTAGATGGAATAAATCATTAGTAAACATCCATAAATTATTAATTTTGATTTACTTAAATTACTTATGCATTGCTTAACACATTTTAGCATGACTTATTCTCTTAAAACTTGGTTCACAGTACAAAATGACCATATTTTACGTAATTTTAGTCAAAAATAGCTTTCAACTTGAAAGTAGCTCAAAGTTTGATGGTCTCTGAATGACTTAATATTGTAAGTAGAGCTATAAAATATGGCCAAAATTTCATTATTAAGTTCTCTGAGCAATTCAATTTTCGTATTATCACAATGGGGCTATGTGTGATGACCATAGAGCTCATTGTAAACCAGTCACCCCTACCCCCAAATCGCCACTTTTACGGCATTTCATCAAATGATGATATCTCCTCAACTAAATGGCATGGGAAGTTGATTTTTTGAACTAAATAAAGGTTATTGACCCCAAGGAATTCATTGATTAAATTTTTGTAGTTTTTGAAGTTGATCTACTGAGCATAATTCCAAAATTGCTGCCAAAATATTGAAAAAAGCTCATTGTAAACCAAAGTCACCCATGCCCCCAAATGGACACTTTCACGGTATTTCATCAAATGATGATATCTACTCAACTAAATGGCATGGGAAGTTGATTTTTGATACTACATGTATATATAGGTTTTTGACCACAAGAAATTCATTGGTTACATTTTTGGAGTTTTTGGAGTTGATCTACTTATTAATAATTCCAAAATTGCTGCCAAAATATTGAAAATTCAGAATGCAGAACAATATTCAAGATGAAACTCTAACTTAATATCCTTCCCACTCCCTCTTGCCTATCTATTAAAACAAGTCAAAAGCAATATTAATTTAAGAATTTTAATGTTTACACATTGAAATAAGTTCTGGTTTATGCACAACCATTAATACAGTGGTGCACATACATCAATACTATTAGTTACATACACATTGCTGCCAAATAGCTCAATATGTTCCTGACTTGTTGATATATTTTCTTGAATTATCACTCATCCAGCATTCAAGATAACTTGTTCTAAATGCTAAATTACATATGCTACATACCGCTAGTACTAATATTACACACACTACATAATTTACTACACACATACATGTACCTGGATAGTTTTCTAGAAAACTACAGTAAACACCCTGTATTCTTATACTAGTTACATGTACATTACTACAAACTAGTTCATAAAGTCCTGGTAAAATTGTTCTAATGTGTTGTTGATACATTTTCTTGAATTACCACTCATCCAACATTCAAGATTTATAATATGTTCTAAGTACTGCACTAACTACACGACATACTGCTAGAACTAATATTGCTACTGTGGTGGAGTCTGCGGGCCTACGGGGAAGGGCATGGTGGTGTGGGAGTGGTCGGAGTGGTCATCGTATCTGCAAGGGATATAAGGTGTGCGCACCGCCTGAGGCGTCGTAGGAATGCAGTGGTCGAACGCGGCTCGTGCGTGTGCATACGTAATAAAGGAGAGCCGCTGGGCAGAGTACGCCCGCGCTCGCGCTTGTGCAACACAGCCCAGCTCGACTGTTCCTCCGCTCGTGTCTGCCTGCTAAGCATCTTCCATTCAGTACATTACAGTTGGCTGACGAGGATCTTCGGATCGGCGTGTGCAGGGTGGCAAGTAACCCGGGCGGTTCCAAGCTACGGAGCCAAGGGTCTCGCCAGCACGAGCATGGCAGAAGGTCGGGGCACGGCGCACGGACGCGTGCCCGTGTTCGGGGGAGATGAGTTCGAGTTGTTTTCGGAACAGTTAGGTTGCTACTTTCGTGCGAATGATGTAGAGGATGAAGAGAAACGCAAGGCGATCTTGCTCGCCTCGCTATCAACGGAGCACTACCGGCTGCTGAGTGATTTGGTGGCTCCAAATAGGCCCAGTGATGACGTGCTATCCTTTCAGGACATCGTGGCGAAAATGAAGACCCACTTGGCGCCAGAGAAGTCGTTACATCTCGCGCGGTTCCAGTTCGATCATCTCGCTAAGGGTGGCGAGGAGCGCGTTGCGGACTTCGTAGCACGGGTGAAGCATTCAGCTGTGCCGTGCAAATTCACGACAGAGGAGCGTCCGGCATGGCTCAGAGATCGTTTTATTTCTGGTCTGCGAGACGCAAAGATGGTAGCAGCCATCCTGCGATTGACCGACATCACATTCGACTCGGCGGTCGCGACTGCTTCGTCTGTCGAGCAGACACTCACGGATGTCCGCACCATTGCTGGCCAGGACGTAATGAGTAGCTCCAGCTGGGGCATGTCGGCTAATCCCGAGGTCCACGCGGTGACCGCACAAGTGCCGCAGGTCGCGCAGCCCGGAGTCCGCGCGATGGCTCAAGTACCGCAGGTTGCACGCGCGCCTAGCGGTGCGGGACGAGGGCGCGCACCGCAGCACGGTCGCACCGGGAGCGAAGGGGCACCGCAGCACGGTCGCACCTGGAGCGAAGGGGCTTTCCGGGGGTGCTGGGGGTGTGGGGGTCCGCACCTGCGACAAATGTGCCCGTATAAGAACACCGTGTGTTTGCATTGTCACAAGGTGGGACATTTGAAGCGTGTGTGTCGGATGGCGGGGGCCTCCGTTGGGGTCTTGGATGACGAGGTGCGGGAGGACCCCAGTGACCTGGAGATCGGCCTGCAACCGGGGCATGACGATGCCGGCGAGCCGGAGCAGGAGATGCAACCACGGTTGAGTCTGTTTTCCGTTGGTTCGGAGATGACGACGCCTTTCACGGTGGAGGTCGAAGTGAATGGCCAACCGACTGTGTTTTGCGTGGCTACCGGGGCTGCGGTGTCGGTCATGGGTGAGCAGGCGGCTCGTGGTCTTCGCGGTATTCGCCTGGTCAAGACGGCCTTGTCGTTATACACGTACACCGGTGAGGCGATTGCACCGCTTGCGAGGGCCGATGTCTCAGTGCGCTACCGAGATCGACGCGCCCGGCTCTCGGTGTTCGTTGTACGAGGGGAGGGGCCCGCCCTTTTGGGTCGGGACTGGCTGGCGCACCTCGGACTGGATCTCCGGTTCGTACCTCCAGATGTGCCAGTGCTCTCTTCGAGACCTTCGTCGAGTACCGAGGGCGAGGCTCTGGCGGCGGGGGCCGCGTCGATGCAGCGGGAGCGACCGTTCGTTGCTGCCTGCGGCGGTGATGTGCGGTTCGGGAGCGGCGAGAGCCGTATCAGCTCTCGCGATGAGTTCCCGCGCTTCGCTCGCGATGAATTCCCGCGCTTCGGCAGTGTTCGTAAGGCAATGCGCGTCGGTGTTGTTCAGGCAGCTTCAGCAGGTGGCGGTGAGCCCGTGGCGTTAAAGGGAGTCGCGAGTCACAACATCGAGTCGACAACCAAGAAACGGACTCGTGATGTGGGTTGTGGGTTGTTGTTCATGGCATATGTGTTTTTCCTTGCTCTAGTGATGCAGTTTAACGTTGTTGAAATAAATGCCAGCAGTTCTCGTGTGAAAGTGGATTTGGCGGAGATCAGTCAATGGGGTTGGTATTATGATCAATGTGAGGTGGGAGCAGTGGTGGCAAATAAAAAGGTTGGGTTGGCCTTCCATTGTCCCGGGCCGCAGGTAGTTGCTTTGTCATGTGCTGGGAGTTTATCAAAAGACCGCGCTGTATGGAAAAATGAGTTTGCAATGCTTCAAGTGATGTTCGTAGTGATTTATAACGAGCCTATGATTGAAGTGTGGTTTAAATGGAATTGCGACCGTCTAGCTGCCGTGTGGGTCTCGGAGATCGACTCGGAACCAAGACTGGTGCACTGGTCAGCGTTACCCCCACCTCTGGTTGCGAGCGCAGCTCTCTGTGTTCGCTCAAGGCCGTTTAGACGGGCGTTGGCATCTCAACTGATTGTGGTGCGTGAGTTGTTTTGGAGCATTAAGTGCGTACAGCCAGCGGCGCTGTTCAGCGCCCCCGGCCAAGGTCGATCAGGGCTGCCGCTGGCGCCACGGCTTCCAGACAGCGGGCTTCCGGCCTCGGAATGTTTATCTACGTCGGGTCTGCCTGGGGGGAGTGGGCCGGAGGCGTTTGATGGTGCCGGGGGTGGTTGGCTCGAAAGATCGCCACGACCTCGGCGAGGGCCATGTCAGCATGAGCCGCCTGGGGGCGTTTCCGCTGGGTAGAGCTGCTGTGTTTTTTTCGCCTTGCTGCTTCATATCGGTGACACGGCCAGAGTTTGGGAGGTGCTGTGTCTTCGGAATCTGGTCGGGGCAGCTCCATTAACCCGCTTTCACGCATTATATGATGTGGTGTGCTGTTATACTTCGCTGTTTTCATTTTATTTTCATGATTATTATACCGAAGTCCTTCGTGTTCTTTATGCTTCTTATAATGGTGATCATTTAATAATCATAGTTTTAGGGGGGAGGAGTGTGGTGGAGTCTGCGGGCCTACGGGGAAGGGCATGGTGGTGTGGGAGTGGTCGGAGTGGTCATCGTATCTGCAAGGGATATAAGGTGTGCGCGCCGCCTGAGGCGTCGTAGGAATGCAGTAGTCGAACGTGGCTTGTGCGTGTGCATACGTAATAAAGGAGAGCCACTGGGCAGAGTACGCCCGCGCTCGCGCTTGTGCAACACAGCCCAGCTCGACTGTTCCTCCGCTCGTGTCTGCCTGCTAAGCATCTTCCATTCAGTACATTACAGCTACATACACTACATAATACACATAAATCAACTGTAAGAATATAATGCAAAGCTCAAACAGTCATCTCCACATAAAGTTGCAGAATTCCTGAGAATCACATTAAGCAATTGGATTTTTGCAGTAGGGTGATGTTTTTTTGCACTGACAGAATTGCAACATCTGCTGACCCCAGCCATCCTGCAAGAGCAAGTTGACCTAGCACACTTATCACAAGTACAGAATACAGACCAATGGGCAGGAAGGATTTTCCACAATGTTGCAAGTATTAGCTGACCCTGCTCATACTCATAGCCAGAATCCTCTGGCTTCAGTGACTCAACAGTTTCAGGATCAGTATGGCTGTCCAAGGTATGCATGGTAGTGTACGCATTAAATAATCCATGTAGGATATGAGGTAGAGGTCCCTGGCTGGTTGGAGGCAGGTTATGAGGAGAACTACTTTTGTTGAAATGGAACATCTCTGCTCGGAGATCATCGAAATTTGTAACATCACTTCCATTTTTCAGCACCTTCACCAAGTAATGCTCAGCATTGTGAATTAATAATGGAGAGAGGGTTGGTGATCTCCCAAAGTGTTTGAGAAACTTTTCTGGCTCTACCTGCAAAGCTGCCTTCTTTGATCCCGGTATGTGGTTGTATGTGGTTGCCCGGTATGTGGTTGTGCTCAAAGTTCCCCTACATCTAATTAAGATGAGTGTCTCAATATAGTCTCTGTAGGATTGAAGCCTATGCACATCACTGTTTTTGACCATTAATTAAAGCTTCAACGTTAAATCATGTCTACTTTTCATTATTTTGGCAGTCATTTTGAGGAAAATCTTGGGATTATGCTAATTAGATCAGCTAAAAAAAAATACAAAAATGTTACCAATGAATTCCTTGGGGTCAATAACCTATATTTAGTATAAAAATCAACTTTCCATGGCATTTAATTTAGGAGATATCATCATTTGATGAAATACCGCAAAAGTGGCCATTTGGGGGTAGGGTTGATTTTGGTTTACAATGAGCTCTGTGGTCATCACACATAGCCCCATTGTGAGAATATGAAAATTGAATTGCCCAGAGAACTTAATAATGAAACTTTTGGCCATATTTTATAGCTCTACTTACAATATTAAGTCATTCAGAGACCATCAAAATTTGAGCTACTTTCAAGTTGAAAGCTATTTTTGACTAAAATTACATAAAATATGGTCATTTTCTACTGTGAACCAAGTTTTAAGAGATTAAATCATGCTAAAATGTGTTAAGCAATGCATAACTAATTGAAGTAAATCAAAATTAATAATTTATGGGTGCTTAATAATGATTTATTCCATCTAAACCCAATACGGGCATTTTTGTTGAATTATGGTTTGCTGGTAGCCAACTGCGAATCCAAGATGGACCCTACAGAGAAAACGTACTTGACCTGGAGGTGTTACCCAAACTTTTTTTGAGGGTCTTGGCATATAGAACAAAAAAAAATAGGGTAACGCTCTAAAAGAGTCATGTACACAAACACCCCCCAGAGCCAGGAGTAGAGGAATTTCCTCTTCCACGTGGATTCCAACCGATGGGGATTGTCTGTGATATTATCATTTTAAATGCTGAATGATAACCGAGGAAGCTCACAGCACGTACCATATTTAAAGGTGTTGGTATGACTCGGTCGGTGTTTGAACCGTCGACCTCCCAGACATGGAGTGTCTGGTTAGATATAATTATAGCCATGCTCTGCTTATCTTCATGCATTCATTCTTTTATTAAAGTTCAAGAAACGATGTGACACAAATCTCCGAGAAGTGAATGTTTTCTTCGGTGAAAATTCGTTCTTTTTAACCTGAATATTCTGTGGCAATTGCTGTGTTGCAGGTTTTAAGGTGACTATGACTTACAAGAACACCAATGACACAGATTATCGGATGATGGCAAGGACAAGAAGCATTACATATTATGTCGTTTCCCACCCTTAATTATCTCCATTTTCTCAATAATCGTCAAAAAGACCTCAATGTAATGTTTATAACAAAGTGCCCAATTTGAAACAGGGACCAAGACGATGTGCTATTTTGTTGCACTAAATGAATCTATAGCTTCAGGGTTTCTTAATGACTATCTACATATTTTGCATAAAATAACAATAATAACAATAATAAATAATGGAGCATTTCACATCCCACTTTCGCAGAAAACAAAATACCTCTTCCTTTCCCCCTCTTTTCTAACCCCTTCAGTAAGTTGTGGCCATAAAATTGCACAGCAAATCAAAGACATTGATGGTAGCTCGACCTAACATCAGAACAATTCTTGTTAACCGTTTTTGGAGATTCCCCGTGGCATATCTAATGTGGTACAGTATTAATTTCCTCATATATTACACCATGATGGATTCGACGCTTATCACTTGCTCCTAGTCCGGGAGCCAAGCTGTGTACGAGGCTGTTTTAGGGTTGGACCTTACAGTCTCTGCTATAAAATTTTACACCCCCAGGATGTTTAGATATATGTTTGCAGTTCATGAAAACGAATGTTGGCCATTCATAAACTCTTGCGAAAAAATTTGGCTGACGTTTTTGTTTGAGGAAGATTTGAAAAATTTGATAAAACAGCAATTGTCAATAAAATTTCTAAAAAAATTTAAAAAATCACATTCATTAAAAATATATGTGAAGTAAATGTAAGAATTCAATCAGTGCATTGTAAAATGACAAAAAAAAATTGCCTTTGTGGAAGTAAACCTCGTAAAAGTACATAATTTTGTGAAAAATGCCTTAAAAATAATGTTTTTTGAAGATGGCCTTTAGAACTTTTCTTATCATAGGCAGATGCTGCATAAGAATACTAATTTCTCTTAAGGTGATATGAACATGGTATCCATGGCTAATTAAAACAGCAAATTTGATTGAGTTCTATTAATTTTTAAAGAGAAAATTAACATTTTTGTCAACCAAAGTTACCCCTACCCCCAAAATCCTCTTACTCTATTGAACACAGTTCGGTTAAGGTTTGCTTGATCCAAGTTGGGTACTTCACAGTTCACTCTTCCAAAGGAAAATTCAATGGTGTTTGGAGTGACATGGCCCTGGAGCAGACATACAACAATGAAGGGAAGACATCTCTGTTCAAAGGCATATCTCAGGCACCAGCTGCTCGAGATAAATATGTGAAGACAGCACCATTTCTCACAGCTGTATCAGAGAACATAAAGTCTATGGCTAATCTAGGCCAACAGGAATCTACTCATCATGGAGAAACACATAAGCAGGCAACAGAAGAACATATGCATGTTGAGGAGATCAAGAAAGTGATATGCCAACAGATGATAAACCCATTCCAGTGTAACAACCAAGTGGATCTGCTCAATATAGCAACTGGCGAGAAGGCTGCTTCAAAAGACTTGGTCCATGCTCAAGCTAAGGGCATGGAAGCCATTATGAAAGCAGAAGAGGTGGTCTCTAGTAAATTGAACCACTGAACCTGGTAACTTTCTCCTCACAGAAGAAATCAAAACCATCAAGGAAACAGAGTTTAATCAGGATCTATCAAGATGAGACTGCAGCTACACGTGTGCTGTGTTTCTATCGAGATGCCGACCCAGTCACAAGACAGATTGCATTTTCCCATGAGTGGACAGACTATGCATCATCCCTGTTTGAGGTTGATCCACGCTTAGCACAGGGGTTTGTAATGCGCAAACGCAACAAGTCTGATTTCGTGGCAGTGCTAATTGCTGAAGCTGAGCAGGATGTTGTTTTACAGCTGCCATCATTACCACAGAGTGACCTATACACAGTTTATCTGGTAGACACAATGGCATTTGTAAATAAATACCAAAAAATGGGTGCAAAAACATTTGGTGAATATCCAGTTTCTTAAAAATCTCACATTTAATAGCCAAAGTAATGGATGTCTTCAGAATTTCACTGTATGAGGAGCCACAAACATTACTTCGCTTTCTTTGGCATGTTTCATTACTTGGGTAAAGCACACTAAACACAGCATGGGCAACACAACACAACCATAGAATGCGTGCACGCTCGAGTGCACTAGTCTTTTTTTTTTGGTACCCTTTTGACACACTGTGAATTGTTGGCTATCTGCATTCAAGTTAAGCAAGCTTTTACTTATAAACAAAATGCCACTGTTACTGCTTAAACTACATTTCCGAGCCAAGAGCTTAAGATGCACGTTACATCTGAGAACATCTGAATCACTGATATCATGCATTGGACAAGCTTTTTGAAAGCTAGGTATAAGTGGATCTCCACTGTAACAGTAGTGATGCTTTAAAGGACTGTTTTTGCAAGTCAAACTCATTTTCAGCCAAATCCTTTAAAAATGGGTGTTTTGTGGTTTGCACAAAAAAAAATTTAGGCACTTGCATTTCTTAACTACATACAGTAAATATCAGTCATTTTTATCAATAAAGCTTGTTTAAAGATATAGTTTTCCTTTAATATACATTATCTCTTTTACGAAAACCAGTGTTATAAATGTAGTTTTTTTGTTTATTCACCTAATATGTATATGGTCTTTTCTTTAATTGATCAAGAACAGCACAGAAGACACATGCTAATGAACGCAGACCTTTTGCAGAATTTTAAGGTTTAATTAAGGGGGGGGGGTGATTTCACCAGGTGCAGTAATCAACAACCATACCTGACATCAATAGACACAATTAGCAAGTGAAATTCAATGTCAGTAATCTGTTCACAATGTTAGTTATACGTTTGTCTTCTTCACCTTCTTGGTCTTCTCTCTTTCCTTGGCCTTTTTACGTTCTTCATCTTCATTGTTGAGCAAGTTTACCCGTTTTACTCCCAGCGGGGTCTTCTTCAACCAAGCCTGCATAAAAAAGAAAACATTGCTCAGTAACTCTCCAACAATTCTCTTTTCAACATTATTATTCGTGAATACACCAAACGTACTGTAACTGCAACTGTTACAAAATCCAATGGAAAATGAAATGTGAAAAGCTACCTAAATACCGTACTCAAAACACTTCTAAATCATCAAAATGGCAAGTAAATATAAAATTCTCCAAAAAATTAAGATTTTCTTTTCATAATGATGATAAAGTCAAATTGATATTTGTTAAAATTATGTCAATCAAATTGTCAATTTTTATTTGCAGAATAGTAAGGAAAACCAAATGACATTAGCAACAAAGAATGGCAAAAGGGTAACGTTGTTTTATTCAATTTTAGTGTATTAATCAACCCTAGAGGTTGTAATTCTAAGAGGTGCAGAGCAATACATTTGTTGAAGATTGTATGGAGAGGTATGGTCCGTGGACGAGCAGGAGACATCTCGACGTAATTTAAGTAGGGAAAACTGTCAGCTTAAGTTGTTAGATGTCACCGCACAGGGGGTGGTCCTATGTTAATTTGGCAGGAATTAAGGCAAATTTCTCCCAGTATGTGATTGCCCCTTGTGACCTTTTCCTCCGTTATTGCATTTACAAAGCCGGCTATAAAAAGGAATGACGCTTTAACAACAACCAGCAGGCCACGCCCTGAAGCTTATGATTGGTCGGCGGATGTGAGAGGAAGGGGACATGGTCAGTGAGGAAATGGCGGTTGTAAGAGAAGGGCATTATGGTTGCTTCTCCTCGACACGCCGAAGAAGGCTGCACGATTCTCGTGTTCTTGCTGTGTGAACTTGCCCGCATGCTGGAGCAACACGCCAGCTATTACTGTTCGTCTGAGTCGCAAAGTTGTACGTTTACGAGAGGGGGAGGAGAGGAGAAAAAGAGCACATCTCTCAGGAATAATTTGGCGTGATCCCATTGAGTGTTCGAGGAGGAAGGTGGGCCATCATTGTGAGCGGACCTGGTGTAAGAGAGGAGTGGGGTTGGCAATCTCGAACGTGAGAAGAGACTGTACGACGGCTTCTGGGCCGTTAACGAAGGGACCATCGACTCAAATTAATTCTAACAGCCCAGAGAGGGGCTTGGTGCCATTTTCAGGTGCGGTTTCCCGCGCAGTTTCGACGACGCTAAATCCAAAAAAGACCATCTCTGGACAAAGTTAAGTGCCAGAATAAAGAGAGGGATATTTATTTTGTATTATCTTTCCCTTGTCTGTTTCTGTACCTGTGTGTAGAGCCGCCTCAACTTCAGGCTGTAAATTACCTCGTTTCATTACCTCATGCTTTGATTTATTTTCATTATTATGCCTTGATTTATTCCTCTTATGAATACTTGATTTATGTTCATTAATCCCCTATTTACTAAATTGCTTGTGTCTGTCTATTCATTGTGAGTTCAATTATAAAAACGTGTGCCTCCGTCTGGTACGTGCTTCACCACTTCCTGTCCCCACACGCATTAATCTCCAAGGGTCACATGTTCGCCTTCAAGGTAGAACTGTTTGGCTATCCATCCAGGTCGGTCTTAACCGGCATGGACACGACAATATACACCCTGTGAAAATTACTATGTGGAGGTGGGAGGATGGAGAGGAAGGGTGGAGGGAGGGGAGGGGGTTGGATAGGAGGGGGTAGTAGAAGGTAGGAAGGAGAAGGGGTGGGGTGGGAGTACAGAGTAGGGAGGGGTGGGTTAGGATGAGGGATGGGAATGGATGGGAGGAGGGAGGGGGAGGGGTAGCAGGCGGGACCGGCATTGCCTGGCACCTTTGACAGTTTGAAATTAAAGAAGGATTTTAACGGTCGTCGAAAAAAACAATTTCGGAAGTTTACCGCCATTGATGCAGCTTCTTTTACAACACCTTGTTGAACATATTACATGAGTTCTTCATGCCTGTTGTTTATGTTTTCAGAGTCAAAGTGCAGTAAAACTACAGGTTTGGTTTCCCATTAAAGTTCCGATTAGTGTTCAAATTATAACATTCAATTGGAATTAAGTTGTCCTTGATCATAAACTGTTGTTTGTTGACAGACAGACAGAGAGACAGAACTGAACCAATTGCTTAACTCCACTTTTCGCTTTGTGTGTGTGGGGTAATAACATGGCTGAGTCTATAGCATCGTTGGCTAAGCGAGTGTGAAAATGTTTTATTAAGGCAAAAAGGACTGAATATAAATGTAACTGAATGAAGTAGGTATGCACATACATATGATCCTCCCTGGCCACTCCTGGGCGAGTGTTTTGAGTCAATTTAAATTCACTTGGGGTTGAATAGTGGGGATGAGAACAGTGGAGCAGGCACAAACATCACCAGTATGTTTTATGTGCATGTATAAGATGACAATACATTATTTGAAATTATAAAATCATATATATATATATATATATATATATATATATATATATATATATATATATATATATATATATATATATATATATATATACATATATATATATATACATATACATATATATATATATATATATATATACATATATACATATATATATATATATATATATATATATATATATATATATACATATATATATATATATATATATATATATATATATATATATATATATATATATATATATATATATATATATATATATATATATATATATATATATATATATATATATATACATATATATACATATATATATATATATATATATATATATATATATATATATATATATATATATATATATATATATATATGCGAACGCCACCACAGACCCGCTCGAGAACTGCAGCAAGACAAGAGCAGGTACAACCAAGGGCATCACGAGGATGTTTTCAGTGCAGACAGCTGGGACATTGGAAAAGGAACTGCCCCCAAAGAGGACGATTGGGGGTCCAGCAGGAGGGAGGATCGAGACAACCGCAAGATCATGAGTCATATTGACAAACCGCGGGTGGACCTGTGGTGCAAGGTGCAATGTTGACATTAACACCAAAAGAGGAGCCGACCTACTCTTTCGATGTTTCAGGTAAGACACTATCTTTTCTAGTTGACACGGGAGCCACCTACTCTACTATAGCAGCCAAACAGCTGCCACAGGTTGAAAAATCCAATGCTGAAGTCCAAGTAGTAGGATTGGGTGGTAGCATACAAACATTAAAAACAACAATGCAATTACCAGCAAGATGTGGACCCTTACAGGAAAAACACGCTTTCCTTCTTACAACCACTACACCGGTGAATCTATTAGGCAGAGATTTGTTGTGTAAGTTGGGATGTAAAATAGCATGTACGAAAGAAGGGGGTTTTGTTGATATTCCCCAGGATAAAGCACAGTCAGCGATGATGAGTTTGAAGACACCGCACCCAGTTGTGTATTAGTGGAGGTTGCCAAGACAGCCGATTAGTGATGCTTTGATATGTTTAAATGCAATCTTAGCTGAAAGTAAGGAAATGCAAATGTGGTTAGACAATGCTCGAGTAATGATACACACCTACTATGATCCTCCACATTGTACAATCTATTATGATGCGAATGGAAATGATGTTGAATTTGCCGAGAAAATTGCTCCGCATCTGGAAACATGCAATGATTTATTGATTTGCCGTTTGATGATTGGTAAGGAAGGTGTTGCAATGGAGGTTAAGCTCACAGAACACCAAAAGCAATTGACTAAGTACCTGCCAGGAGTAACGTCGCATGTGACAATAACTACGGCAAAAGGCTATCACCCGAAGGAGTTGGGTTGTATGGTTTATCGCCTGCAGGGGGCAGTAGCGAGCTGCACTACAACTATGTTGCATTGGCAAGTGCATAAACGAGCGAACGATGAAGGATGGATTTGTGATTTTAAGGAACAGGTGTTACAAGGACTGATGGAAGAGGTTAATCTACCACCTAAGCGTGAGATGGTAATGGAAATGGCAAATCAAGGAGGAAACGTAGAAGGTTTGATAGAAAGGGTCCCACAAGAATTGTGGACCCGACATGACAATGATGTAGGCCGTATCATTGGGGCAACGCCCCTAGTGGTTAAACTCAGACCGGGAATGCCTTGGCCGAATGTGCGTCAATACCCTCTCCGAAAGGAGGCAGAAGCAGGAATAGCACCAGTAATTGAATCTTTGAAGGAGCAAGGTATAATTGTAGAAACTTCAAGTCCATGTAACACGCCTATACTGCCAGTGAAAAAGCCACAGAAAAATAAGTGGAGATTTGTCCAGGGCTTACGGGAAGTAAATGAGGTGATTCAAGGTGTCCACCCTGTGGTCCCAAGTGCAGAGGGGTTAATGACGTCTATACCTGCAAGTTCCACCCATTTTACTGTAATTGATTTATGTTCTGCATATTTTTCCGTACCCATTGATAAAAAAAATTCCCAGTTTTTATTTGCCTTCACGTATAAAGGCCGTCAATACACATGGACTGTCTTGCCTCAGGGGTTGGCAGATAGCCCGACAATATTTTCGCGTACCTTACATAAGGACTTAGAAGATGTTGTCTTCAAGGATAAATCAGAGCTGTTACAATATGTGGATGATCTGCTCATTTGCTCCCCAAACAAAG
>NC_140964.1:118991105-119051105 GCF_056783735.1 Eptatretus burgeri
CTGCTGCCACTACCTTTCCAGGCAGACCATTCCACGCATTTACCAGCTACTCTCTGAGTTGAAAAGTGAAAAAGAAAAAGAAAATTAACGAAATAGCTCATCTAACGTTTAACTTATAAATGTACAAAGTAGCGATTGCTTGTGTCTGTCAATTGTTTGAAAAAGGAAAATTGTTGGAAAAAAAACGTATCACACAAAGGGTTTGTTATATTCTAAAACTCGCCAAAGACTTCATCACCCCATCTGCATTTTTGCATGGTTTTACCTTCAATTTCTCATCCTCTTCATGGGAAACTTGACGCATTTGTACCAGTTCATGAATGAACTCTGCTGCCACCAGAGGGCAACGTCGTTGTAGCTGTAACCGTCGCTTGCTCAGCGCGGCTTGCACGCTCTGTACAATGTGACCAGGTGTGTAACCATCCGACAACACACTGAGCGAGTTCAAGTCCAACACAGGTGTTATCACACCACCTTTATTGGAAATGAAAGAACGCCAAAGGGCTGCAAAACACAAGTAATCATGAGCTTTGTATTTTTGTATAGTGATACTCTAAACTATCATGGAGCTTGTAGATAAATCACATATAGAAGAAGCATATTAGTAGATGCTCGTGTAATGTTTTTTGAATTACAAGAACTGAAGTCGACTTTGGACTCGATATGTAATTTGAAACTGGATCATATCATAAGCTATTTCAGATGAGAACACCAAACAAACCATTCCAGGTTGGTTTTGACTGGCTTATTTTAAAAGTATGCAAATCATATAAATATTTTAGCTACACTTTGGAAGTAAATAAGTGGTAAAGAGCAGGTGAAGATAAGTGTTGGCTCATTAGTGGAAAGCACATGGAGATTGGTGAGTAATGAAAGTGAGAAGGCAGCCTTTTAAATTGTTATTTTGCTTCAACTTTTACACAAGAACAGTGAGGGGGATAACCAATAGCAGAGAGATCTATCCCAGAGGCGAGGAAGTGCTTTTGGAGAACTTACAAGTAGGAGTGGAGGAGATTTAAAAAACAAACGAACAATGAGAATGGCCAACAAAAGATAAAGCTCCGGGGCCAGATCATGTGCAATAAGTGTGATGTTAACCGATATCTTCAACAGCTCATTGGAGTCAGGACAAGTGCGAGAGGATTGGAGAGTTGCAAATGTAACACTTTTATTTAAGAAAGGATCCAGAGAGGAATTTAGGAACGATAGACCTCTTTATTAAACTTCAGTTGGAGAGAAGGTGTTGGAGATGTTAATGAGGGATCGAATGGGGAACCATTGAGATAAATATAAACTAATTACAGGCAGTCAGAATGGATTTCCTAAAGGAAGGTCTTGTTTCACAAATTTATTGGATTTCTATGAAGCATTTTCAGATCAAGTGGATGAAGGGAGTGCATTGGATGTCGTATAATCTAAACTTTCACATGATTTAAGGTCCCTCATAGAAGACTGTTACCTAAAGTTAGGTCTTGCAGAATGGATAAATGGATTGAAGCTAACTGGATTGAAACCTGGCTGAGTGATAGAAAGCAAAGAGTGGTTGTGAGTGGGAGGATGTTTGTCTGAATCTGGGGTGTGGGGTGTGTGGGATTAGCAGACCGCACTGTCACACATCTATAGGTAAAGCTAATTGAGTTTTAGGTTGTATTTGCAAGGGGATAAATCATAAATCAAAAGAGGTAGTGTTAACAGCATGTAGGAATTTAGTGAGTCCTCACCTCAAATGTAATGTTCAGTTTTTGTCATATCTTAGGATGCAATAGCTGCCATAGATATGGTTCAACATAGAGTGGTTAGATTAATTCCTGCGCTCGCTAGACTAAGCTATGAGGAGCAGCTGAAGGAGACATGACTTTATACATTAGAAAGGATGTGATTATGAGGGGATCTGATAAAGATGTTGAAGATAATAAAGAGTCCAGACAAAATAAATGAAGAAGAGTTTTCAACAGAATGGGCAGTGATAGGACCAGCAGCCACTACCTGAGTACAAAGAAGAGGAATTTAGGATGACAAAGACAGGGGTTTTCACTCAGACAGAAGTTATGCAAGTTAGTTTTTCTTTTTTCTCTTTGCTTCTTACATTTACTTTTCCTCTTTATATTCCATTCTTCATTGATAGCACCAAAATAAGTATATAAATAAAAATCCTTCTTTCTCCTTTTGCTTCTACCACCACTTCCCACCAATGTCCCAACCTACACCTTTTCCCCAATTCTCCAGTCCTGATGCAAATTGTTGATGCTCACCAAAATGCAATCCATCATATACACACTATGTTAGCAAACTGGTATAATTGCCGTGAGCAACATGGACAATAAAACCATTATCACTACATCTTAATTGCTTCCACGAAGGGTAGATACCCGAAACATTAGCGTCTTTGTGTCTTTTGTTTTTTGTCTTTGGTAGAAAAGTTACCACTTTTCTATTATTCATATACTCTCCCAAAACCAAGTTTGTCCTAAAATTAGTTTGAATGTTTGAGATGGTCTTATTTCACTTCCTTATAGGAAGTGAAAAAAGACTGAAATTTTTTTTATTGTTCTTATCAGGGCCATAAAAAGTAATTTTAGCTCCAAAGGAACCGTTCAGAGTTGAGAATTTCTCCTGTGGCGGTTTCCACATCAAATGGAACCCAGTTAACAAAGAACTCACAAGCAAATGCAAAGCACTTTCTTGTGAAAGCGGAGGTAACCCTCCACCAACAGTGCTTATCCCCTTTGCCAATTCTGAGGTTCACCCTGAAGCTGGTGACCAAGGGTGACACACACTAACTGATGGTTCAGACAAGAGTAAGCAGATGGGAGTTGAGCACTGTTATCTCCTAATAGCCATACTTTACGATTAAATACCCCCCTCCGTGCCCCTCTCCCCACCTACTGTGAGCCATCCAATTCAACAACTGTGGAACTTCTAAACGCAGTGAAAATTCTTAATAGTGTAGCAGCATAGCAAACCTGTTGTGCATTTTGTGATACAAGCACCAAATTTGGCACAAATGTACATTAATATGTTGCGAACATTTTCAGATATTGGGCCACTTGAAATTCTCTCTTTATGTCCGCCATATTCGATTTCAAAATGGCCGCCACTTGAAATCTACATTTGCTATTATCTCTGGACGTAATGCAGCTATTGACTTGATTCTGGTATCTAAATGTGTGTTTTTGGGGGCAAGGAATCCAAAGGTACCATTTTCAATTTAATATTATCTATCACGGTCTGTTATATAATTTTATTTGGAAATTATCTAGGCAAATATTGGATTCAACACAATACTTTGAAAAGAATGTCTTAGTTCTGTAAATGTCTTTGGTATAATACTGACATGCTACATGGTCTAGTATTTGAGGCTAGGTGTACTGGTATCTGAGGCTAGGTATATACCGGTACTGAAGATACATGTACATAAACAGTGTCATGTTAACAAGTTCAGCATTGCCACAAGTACATGTATGTTGTTGACTCATCGTCATGTGCAGTCCCCTTCACACACAGAGGGCTGTGCACTGAAGGGCAGCCTTTTTGCACTTGCAGCACCTCACACACCCTTTCTTGCACTTGCAAGAAACCAGCTCAATGCAGCTGTGAGCTGCCTCAGTTAGCCTGGTCCAGTTAGGTGTGTACTGTCCTTCTCCAGTCCTTGACCAACCCCAGTTGGTTGGTGGAGGGAGCTCTGGTGCTGGCAGCAGTATCTGACCCCACACATGTCCACCTTGATACACTGCCCTCTTGACATGTTCCTCCAGAGCTGCCTTCGTTGGAGAGATGAGCTGCACATTGTTCTTCCTTGCGAAGAGTTTCCTCCTGGCCTTGTCAATGCCTGTGCATTTGCTGGTTCGATCATACAACAGGATCACGAACCTCTCGATGATGCGCATTGCATCGTCTGGTATGTCACGAGGTGCAGAGGACTGCAGCAGCAGCGCCTCAGTGAGTTCTGGCAGTACCGTCCAGACTGCCCACGCAGTCTTATTGCCATGTCTATGAAAACTAGACACAGCATCACATCCAGTTAGAGCGTGGAACATTGGCAGTGCACGAGCCTTCTCTTGTCCCAATCCAGCTGCTATTTCGTGTGCTGCTAGGTATCGGAAACTCTGGCCTGTTCCGAATGCCAGCCACAGTTTGTCTTCTGGTTGCAACTCCTGTGCCAGGGACACTGCCAGCACCACAACATCGGTGTCTACAGTCCGGATGAGTATTACATGGTGTCCATGCTGGACTGCGTGAGATGCATGCAGCAACATCCGACTGTCAGCTTCTTCATGGTTACAGGGGCGAGTGAGGTCAGATCTGGCAGTAGTGGCTTGCTGAGCACTGCCTCTCCATCAGTAATGACGAGTTGCTTGTCCTCCTGGTCAAACCATTCCATGAGAGCTGCTGAGAGGAACCTGAACAGCTCGGTCTTGTTGCTGTCCACTCGTAGGAAGTTCTGCCAGTTTCCTGGTATGGCTGCAGCAGCCACCACACGTCTCTGCACACCTTGTCCCCGCTTTGCACGTGTACTACCTTTCAGTGAATCAGCAAGGTAAGTATCCCAGACCAGATCCAGGTGTGACACTGTTTGCAGCTTCGTGGACATATATGGGATGAAGATCTGTTGTGCATACTCTTCAAAGGTCTTTGATGCAGCCGGCTTCAGCATCTGGACGATGGCTGCTCCATCAAGCACAATACAGGTCGTGACAGGAGTCTCTGTCTTTGCGTCGGAGACTTCTTCCAAGCATGTGAGGAGATCACTCTTGGTACCAGTGCAGAGGCTTCCACCATCAGACAATGCAGGAGGACATGCCTGATTCTCGTGACAAAAGAACTCAAGGTTTACATCCCTCGTCTGGCAGCCAATGTACAGGCGTGCGAAGAGTTCACGGTCATTCTTGATGGAGGCGAGCTGTTGCTGACCTGTTGAGGCGAGATTTCAAGTGGCGGCCATTTTGAAATCGCTATTAATGGGCGTTATAATTGCAGATGACAACAGATGGTGGTGCACTCCATGATTAAAGTCCTGGAAGTAAGAATGAGACAGAACAGCCCCTGGAAGGTGGTTCCATAAATTGGAAAAGTGAGGAATGAAAGTCTTATCTTTAGAGCTGCTTTTGACTATATTTTGGTCATCTTTATCAGGTTTCAATGCCTCAGGGTTAATATCTCCCATAAAAGTACAGCTTATGCTGATGATATTTGTGTGTGCATCAGCCATTTCAGGGATATTTCTATTTTGATGGAATTCCTCCACCTTTTTGAACGAGTTCATCAGCCAAAGTGAAATGTAATAAAACTGAAGCACTGTGCCTTGGACCCTCTTCTTACATACTCCCACCCTCCCCCCTCCCATGAAGTGTGACTTGGAAAAGAGATGGGATTAAGTTCCTGCGTGAATTTACAGGTCCTAATTAAGATGCTCAAATGGGAATGCATATGTGAACGAGATAAAACTGTGTTTACTTACAAAAATGGAGAGGCTTCCTTTGCCAACTATCCTAATCAGTAATGAATAATTTGGCTGCCTCAATTTATTGGTATAAAGTCTATATCTTGTAATCACCTGCTACATCAGTGAATGAGATTCAGTGGGTCCTCAATCACTTCTTCTGGTCTCCATAAGCATTGGCTTCGACCGAGAGTAGAAAAGTTACCATTACCCCAAGGCGGCCAACAGCTTGTAACTAACAAATGTGGCATTATGATGGTCCATTTATTTTCAGTCTGGCATTTTCTATGCAAGCCCCATTTGGTCTGGGGACATCTAACCAGCCACCTGCTTCATCAATCTGGGAAATTGGGCTATGCCCAGGAACTACTCCTGATGGATTTGAACTGGATCGATACCTCTCCTTTACGTTAATCTCACCAAGGTTTTCTTCAAGCTTCGCAAGCTTTTACAGTTCATCATGACCATGCCACAGAGGACAGCTCGATGTTTCCTCAGGAAACTCTTTTCTACAATACACTTCCAAGCTTTGAAAACGACAGAACCTTTGTTGAGCATTTTATTCCTGCTTCCATCGTCAAAGTTTGTCATCTTTAGAACAATGTGCAATGTAAGTGGTTAAATATTTTGATGATTGCAGCAAGTAACGGCCATTGTTAGATCTCGCCAGAGAGTTGCCCAGTTCTACAAACAGTCCTTTGAGCCGACCAGTTCCATACAAATCAAGTTGGCATCCCGAAACCTCCTCCGAACCACAGTTTCCTTTCAGAAATTTTTTCCTAATTTAATTTTGTCCTCCTCCATAACTTTGAAATCATTCTTGATATTTTGCTATTTCCACCTCCTTTCCAATGCAAATCAAAAAATTCTGTATTCTAGCTGTATGGTGGTATTTTCCCCTGTTTTTTGCTTCTAATTCCCTCTTAGTGGTCTCACAATTTGCCACATGACACCCTCTCAATCCCATTTGTGTACACGATTAAAAGGCTCCTGTTCCTAAGCTTATTTGATTGAAAGAATTTGGTCTCTCTTTTATGGTGTTATGGTTATGATTTTGGCATTTCCCCACCCCCCCCCCTAATTTTCAGATGTACTGTGCTTCTATATGGTGTTGGTGTTGCTCCAGACCTCCCAACCTTCACTGTTATGAAGTGATGAATTTTCTAATTGCTCAAGCCGAATTAGCCATGTATAAAACCAGGCTGTCCCGAATACAAAATGAGAAGTCGATTTCTGATGTTTCAATGTTTAAAGTCCAACTTTGGAGTCGTATTAATTAGGATTTTTCCTATTACTCCCTTTCTGGTCAGTGCTACCCCTTTGTGAAACTCTGGTGTGCACACATTGCTCTTTGTAAAGTTTCTGAGGGTTTGTTGGAAATTTCGATACCCTTTTGAAACTGACATCCCACTTGATGTAAACGATGTTTTCTCTGCTTTGTTTCTTCATCTTGGAATCATTTGCTTATGGTTTTCATGTAAAAATATTGCTTAGTCATCTGGATTCCCCTTTTTTGGTGATATAGAAAAAATGTCAAAGTCAGTCTCTCTCACTCCAAACCCCCCCCTCCCCTCCCCCATATTGATGCACACTTGCCCATGAGCTGTCTAGGCTGGGTTTGAATTTCGACTCAGCTATAAACTATGGAATCACACTGGTGTTTCGTAGGCAGGGTAATTCATCCATCTGTGTGCCGTCCCTCAGATCGATGTTAAACTGCGCGTCCCGTCTGCCAGCATAAGTTGGTGGAAGGTTCAAGATCCCACAGTATCCTTTGCGAAGAGTAGGAGAGCTATGACCTACACTCTGGCCAAATTAAAAATTACTGCCCAGACTTCCTGTGTCGGAGTGGTGACCCATCCAGGATTGTAACCCGAGCCATATAAAGTGCATCGGCAGCACCAATGCTCTGCAGAGAGCATGGTTCTTTTTCTGATCTGATTCCAAATTCTGAGATTACCGCTTCTTGTGACACCAAGCATTGACTCTGCTGATTAAATTATTTACACAGCTGTTATTCCGTCCAATATTTTTCTGACATCTCAATGACTCCCAAAGCTCTTTCATCACATCGTGGAGTTCTGTTTAACTTATTCCCAAAGGTCTGTTTTATCCAACAATCTGCCCATAGTGTTTTCTTCGTTCTTGAGGTGAATTTTTTATGGTTTGCCAAATCCTTGTTTCGGGCATCATGATATCCCAGACAATTAATTTGGTGACGGCTAAGATGGTTGATTAGTTGATTTTGGTGCTTACTCTCTGATGGCACAGTATAATGTTTATTTTGAACTCCATTAGCTCCTTCCACTGGAACAGGATTCTCTGAAATTGAGCAATTAAATGATTGAGAAACAAATCAAACTAATTATAGTCCACTCATGATTTTCTAAATCAGATGAAGCTGTGAGCAATTCTCACGACTGAAAATGTCGCATCAGATTTAATAAGCTAGTGTACTTATTCACCATGTGTATTAATTGGTTAAAAGCAATGAGAATTTAAAAACAACTCACCAAGGCGTGAGGCATATTTAGGACGTGGGACCTGCAAGATTTTGTCATAGACCTTGCAGATGGATTTCAGCTCAGCCTCATAAGGCACTGGTGATGTTCCAACTATAAGTACACGATCACCAGGCTTCACAAACTTCAACATCTTGGGGAGCTCTTTCTTCAATCTTTGAGGGTCCAACTGGTTATTGGGTGGGTGTGGATAGCAATGTTATAACAGGAGTGCCACTGACTTTTCTATATTTATGAATAGTCTCCAGGTTAACCTATGCAGATCAAAACACCAATTGATTGACTTCTGTATTAATCAATACCGTGCAGTACAAGTGAGAAGAGATAGGATATTGGAGGTCGACATTGCAGTTGCTCAATATTTGTTCAAAATAAAGAGCAAAGGCCATGTCAGCATCTTATGAGCAGGACTAAAGCCCTGCGACTATTGAAGAAAATGTGCAGAGTCTAGCGAAATAAATTTGAGACATTCAGAATGCATAAAACCAGAAGGTAACCAAAATACATTGTGGCAATTCATTTATTTTAGTTATGTGAATTGAGAGAGAGCAGGATTTACACTGTAAGAGTTAAGGATATGGGAATGGGAGGGTATTAAGGGAGTAAGCAAGAAGGAAGGCAAAATTAATTTTAACAATGAGAAAAGACATACAATGTCATAGCCCACGTGGTTTTAGTACTTTTGCTGTACGGAGTTAAAGGACTAGCCTATATTTACAAGATTCATGTGCATGTGCAACTGACTTGAGTGGTCATGTGACAGAAGATTGCGTATGAATGGGCAAAGTTGCGTAAGCAACAAAATGGCCACCAGTCACCCATTTTGGATCTGATCTCAAATAAAACATTGAGCTTATTTAAGCCATAATTCATTATCTGCGTGGCAAGTTTGAACAAGATTGGTAAATGCATGTCCGAGAAATGGTTGTGGACGGACGGATGCATGGACGGACGATACCCAATCCATAAGCCCCCGTTTCAGACCAAGTTCAACGGGGGCTAAAAAATATCAAAGTTCAGCAAGGAAAATATTGTGAAGGCTAAATGCCATGTTTCACCACAATGTATATGGCAATCATACAAACAAATGCACAAAAAGTACAGCAATGAACATATGAGATGTTTAACAGAGTAGGAACTTCAAGGAAATGGTTGTTGAAAAAACAACAGCCTGCATGATTTCTGTTTTAGGGGAAAATATATTGCTTGTTGCTTCTTTGTTGTTAACAAGGAATAATAAAGAAATTTGACACAGGAGAAAGCCATTTGGCCCTTAATGCCCATGCTTCACCAACACCAGATGAAATAAGTTAACGTCTTTTATTGGAAGGATGAGGGGGAACAGTAGGGATTAGAAAATTGTGTTAGGCTCATGGACATCACCAGGGTTGAAAAAAAAAATCGTAACAATTTTTTTTTTGGGGGGGGGATGGGGGTGAGTAGAAGCAGTTTTATAGTAAAGAATATACAACACTGACCACATACTATCCCTTGACGAGAACCTCTCACAGACATCACATTCAGCACAGTTGTACACAATCATCGATCCATACTCAAGCGACCCATAAGTCCTGCCAACATCCCTCTGCGCCTCTATCTCCAATACTTCTAGGTACCTATCCAATTCCAATTTAATCATTTCTACTGTTTCTGCTGCCACAACCTTTCCTGGGAGACTATTCCATGCATTAGCTACTCTCTGAGTGAAAGACCCCTGCCTTACAACCATCTTACCTCTCCTATTCTTTACTCTCAGGCTATGGTCCCTGGTCCTATCACTGTCTACTCTGATGAATAATTCTTCTGCACTTCTTTTGTCTGTACCCTTCATTATCTGAAACATCTCCATCAAATCTCCTTATAAACACCTCCTTTCTAATGGATACTGTGTCACACCTCGGTGGCTGTAATGTGTGTACTTATAGGCTGCATTGCTCATGCGATACACAGAAAGTCTGACAACACGCCATGTTTCAATACGGGGTCGACTCAAAGGCCTCTTTTTTACTGTGCATGTGAGAGGACTTCGCATATTACCATGGAGTTGCTAATCACAGAACAAACATACATTAACACTGTAGGTTACATAACTTTTACTATTAGCTTGTTATACATATAATCTCAACACAGATACAGGAATATGGATGTTTGTTATGAAAAAGTTTTGCAGTATTGAAAGGTTTATGGCTCCTTCTCGATGTGGAATCGAGTCATATTTAAGGGTGGTTTCCAAGAGGGAAAGGCTTTCAGGAATTTTCATGAGCAGTCGATATAAGTGTCAAAGCAGAGGAGAGAGAAGAGCCAGTCCTGCCCTAGATACTTTGTTGGGTACAGTGCCATGTGGAGTGTTTGTTTGCGTATCACTTGGGTTCAATGCCTTAACTGAACTCAAATTTCGACTTTGTCTGACTGCCGGTTCAATATAGATCAATCAATGATTGGAATCTCCCACGAAGAAGCTGGTCTGTGGGCCTATCACTTTGTCATTGCAGACAGGTCAGTGGTCTCTCTGTCTTCTACCACCTCCTTTCTGGTCTTGCACCCTCTGCTCTTTCTGTGTTTTGCCCCCCCCCCACCCTCGAGGTTTTCAGTAAGGCATCCATGGTCGACCATAAACCCCCTTCCGGTGAAACTACTTAAATCCAGAATCACTGCTTTCATCCACTCATTTGTTCCTCTATTTTTCTTGCCTGTGCAACCAAATTCCACATTCTCTTCAATCTCATTGTTTCCTCCAGGTTTTCAAGACAGCTGTTCACCACTATCTCAGATCGTCTCCAATCCAAAACCATGATCCTTTACACTCTCGTTACCTACTCCCCCCCCCCCACACACACACACCCACACACACACACACACACCCACACACACCCACACACACACACACACACACACACACACACACACACACACACACACACACACACACACACACACCAAACTCTCCTTCCTCCTTCCAAATATCCAGTTTTTTTCCCCTTTGGAGTTTCCTTCTGTATCCATATTGTCCACCCTATGCATCATTTCCTACGAAACAATTCCTCCCCACACCCATTGTTTGCCCAAGTTTCCCTCTTTCTTAACATTCAACTCTGCTGTCGGTGTTTTCCCCCTCTCTCCACTGTTCCTTTTGAATGTGTCTCTATTGTTCCTTTTGCATCCTGTTACATCCTGATCTGTTCATTGTACCAACTCTTCCATGAGCATGGACATTGTATAGAAACAAGCTCAAATGAGCTAAGATCCTCGTCCTCTTAATGATGACGTCATAAAAACGAATATGACGTCATTGTGATGTATCAGGTTTGTGATAAATTATCTGTGCTAATGCCTGGCTTGATTCCCGCAAACAAAATTCAAAGAGCTTGCCTAGTTTCGGAGATAATGGTGTAGGCGATTTCCATTAGCGGCGATATTATGACGTCAACTTTTTTTCTAGGAAGAATTTCCAAAATCGGAGATGGTTACTGCCTGTGCGTATGCTTTCTGCATATACATGGCAAGTTTCACGAAGATCCGATGAAAACTCTGGGTTGTGAAACAAAAAAAATATCAAAAAATAGGAATGACGTCATAAAAATTGATTTGACGTCATAGTGATGTATCATATGTGCGGTAATTCATCTCTGCTAATGCCCTGTTCGATTCCCACAAACAGAATTCAAAAAGCTTGCCGAGTTTCGGAGATAATTTTTTAGGCGATTTCCATTAGCGGAGATATTTTGACGTCATAATTTTTTTCTAGGAGGATTTTTCAAAATCGGAGCTGGTTACTGCCTGCGCAGGGTATTTTTACATACATATGCCAAGTTTCAGGAAGTTTCGATGAAAACTGTAGGTTGTGAAACAAAAAAGTCCACAAAAAGATGTTGAAGAACAACAACGTGAGTAAGACTTAGAGATCCTCCACGAGGATCTAAAAAATATATCGTGGCATCGAGCTAGAGAACCATATAGTACTTACGAATAATTTCTCGAGGGGTGGTCTTTCACCAATATTCTTGGACTGAGTATACACTGTATAAATGGCAAAGCAGACTGAGAGGAGAGAGAAGAGTGTAGAGAAGAGTCAGTCACCTTTGCTCTCTCTACAGGCTGTCGGTGTGTTTGAATATTGAACTACATTCTGACTGTTGGTTGAACATCGATCAATCAAAGCACCTAAGCTTTTGTGATGCACGTGAAAAGTTTCTTGGAATGTAAAAAAATAAAGCTGACAGCAGTTGGCCTCGTGGCATAAACAGTTTGAAAGAGACTCACCTCTTTTTCTTCTTTGGGTACCTTCTTGCGGAACATTTTTTCAGCATCATCAATCCACACCACTGATGGTTGCATGTTGCGGGCAACCTATGGCAACAGCACATGGATCACTCTCAATCCTCTCTGCAGCATACATTGTTCATTTTGTAGACCACATAAAAAAAATTTCGGTTGCATGTATTCATCATTTTCTCATCTGCGACAGAGTCAAGATGAGCTGTTAAAGTCATAACAATGTCCTTCAGTCCATCCTTCTGTCACGTTTTCTCCCTACTCCTCAACAGATCGTTTTGAAACCAACTCTGCATGATGATTCACAACATCGATGCACAAAAACTAATGGAGCCCTTTTCAAATTTCCATCCAGGTGGTGAGATAATTATCTAATTAACTCAAAATGTAATCTATGTTTCTATGTCCATCACATATCACTGGATTCCATCATGATGTTCGTTAATCATTAATCATCGATGTTCCTTAATCATAAATGAATCCTCTTAATTTAACCTCTTAATTTAATTTGATCTTAATCATTATTTCATTTAATCTCTTAATTAAATTTCAACTTCTTAATGTCATTAATGTCCTCTTGCTTTGAAGAACAGGAATGAAAGGGGGAGGGGAGGAGAGAGGATGGGGTGGGGTTCCTTTTTCATCACTTTTTGTCCTCTTACTCTTTTAGTCCGTTTAAGACCCTTTCAACACCTTAACACCCATTTAGACCCGTTTTTGAAGTCAAGTTCTTTTGAACATTTCTTGTCAGAAAAAAGATCCTTAAAAGTTGAAATACTCTCTCTACAGTCTACATGTAAAGTACATTCCTAAATGAAATAACATTCCGAAATGAAATGACCCCTTCAGACTCCTTAAGATCGCGAAGACCTTTTAGAACTCTAAGACCCTCAAGACCATTAAGACCCCAAAGACCCTTCAGAACCTGAAGACTCTCTATACCCTTTAGAACCCTAAGACACTCAAAGACTCCTAAGACCCTCTTTATCACCTAAAGCAGCCCGACTATGACCGTCCTCCATCAGGAGATGAGCGTCTGTCCCATTTGGGACTCTATTTTCATTAAAATGTGGATCACCAGCACAATGTTGCATTTCATTCTGCAAAGAAAGTTCAATGATATAAAACATTGTTGTACCTGTCTTTTATTCAAATGAGCTGTGTAGTTTAAAATGGAATAAAGTAACCTTTATTAACCTTGCCAAGGAGAGGGTATTGTGTTTGGATTCGTTTGTCTGTCTGTTTGTTTGTCAGCACTGAAGTTTCATGTTTTTCTCTACAAATGCTTGTTGTTTTGATACTAAATTTTCACCATCGGTGTGACTACTGATGTAGAATATTTTAATCATAATTATGAGGTCATAGGTCATGTTGTGTGGCAGCCATATTAGAAAAACTTTGGACCTCTGTATCTCTGAAACCGCACCAAGGAAACAATTAAGACTTGGCACACAGCAAGCATGCCTCATGGGGAATAAGTGAGATTTTTTTTATGACATCATAGGTGCCTTTGTTTTGACGTCATAATTGCATATGTAGAAAGCTACATCTGATCAGCATGAAAATTTTTGAGGGTCATCTAGGGATAAAATGGTCCACAGCAAAAAAAAAAATTGACAATGACATCAGTCACGTGATTTGGCAGCCATATTGTTTTTTTTTTTTTAAACCCTTCAAAAATATTCTTCTCTGAAGTAGCTGAACAGATCGAGGGGAAACTTTACATATATGACCGCCTATCCATGAGGAAGAAAAAGTTCAGACATATCATTGGTTCAGATGTCATTGGTCACATGGTTTGGCAGCCATATTGGATTTACCTTAAAACCTTTAAAAAATCTTCGCCAGAATGGCTGGACAAATCCAGGGTAAACTTCACACAAGTGTTCCCCAAGCCATAGGTGTACAAGTGGCACATAACAAGTACTCCTCATGGGGAATGAGTGTGGTATTTTTATGATGACATAGGTGCCTTCATTATGATGTCATAATTCAAATGTAAAACGCTACCACCGATCAGTATAAAAAACTTTTGAGGGTCATCTCAGGATAAAATGGTCCACAAAATTATATTTGATGATGTTATCAGTCACATGATTTGGCAGCCATATTGTTTTGTTTTATTTTAACCTTCAAAAATCTTCTCTGAAATGGCTGTAAAGATTGAGGCAAAACTTTACACATATGACCACCTATCCATGAGGAACAAAAGAGTCACACATATGATGTCATCGGTCACGTGGTTTGGCAGCCATATTGGATTTACCTGAAAACGTATAAAAATACATCATCCAAAAGAAGTCCTGGCGAGGGTTTACATTCTCTGATTGCTCTTTTTATTGATATTTTTGTAATATAGAATGTCGAGGCTCATATAAGAGCTAGCAGAGAGAACGTATATCAAGGGGAGCAGGAGACAAGAGGGGCAGTAGAGAAAAGCACAAAACAGTAGGGAACAGAGACATTAGGAGATCTTTGACAGCAATTACAGCTGTGAGTGTGTTGGGATAGGTCTCTACGAACTTTGCACAACTTGATTGGGCAAGATTTGCCCATTCTTCTGAACAAAAATGTTCAAGCTCAGTGAAGTTGTGTGTAGAGCGTTGATAGACAGCAATCTCCAAGTCATGCCACAGATTTTTGATTGGATTTAGGTCGGGGCTCTGACTGGGCAACTCAAGGACATTTATACTTTTGTTCTTTAGCCACTCCATTGTAGTTTTGGCTGTGTACTTGGGGTCATTGTCATGTTGAGAGGTGGACTTTTCCATTCCAATTTCAGGTTTCCTGCTGAGGGTCGCAGGTTTTCCTCTCGGATTTTTCTGTATTTTGCTCCATCCATTTTCCCTTTTATCTTGACAAGTGCCCCAGTCCCTGCTGATGAGAAACATCCCCACAACATGATGCTGCCACCACCATGCTTCACAGTAGGGATGGTGTTCTTTGGGTAATGTACTGTGTTGGGTTTGCACCAAACGTAAAGTTTTGCATTTAGGCCAAAAAGTTCCAACTTCGTTTCGTCAGACCACAAAACGTTTTTCCACATGGTGTCAGAATCTTTGGAGTGGTTCTTTACTTACCTCAAACAGGACTTAAGATTGGCGTTTTTTGAGTAATGGCTTCCTTCTTGCTTCCCTACGGTACAGGCCAGACTTGTGGAGTGCTTAGGATATTGTTGTCACAACCAGTCTTTGCCATAAAGACATGTAGCTCTTTCAAGGTTGCCATTGGCCTCGAGGTGGTCTCTCTGATCAGTCTCCTCCTTGCTTGGTCATCCAGTTTGGGGGGATGGCCTAATCTAGGCAGGGTCTTGGTGGTACGATATGCCTTCCACTTCTTAATAATTGTCTTGACTGTGCTCCAAGGGATATTCAAGGTTTTTGAAATATTTTTTATGCCCATCCCCTGATCTGTATGCCTGGTGTTGGCTTAATGGTTAGGGTGGCGGGCTTTGGATCCTAGGGTCATGAGTTCAAATCCCGCTCAGCTGTTGAATTAATTGCAGGTGGGGTTAACTCGACCTGTCATCCTTCCGAGGTCGGCAAAATGAGTGCCAGCATGATGGTATATTGTGTCGGAGTGGCGACTCATCCAGGATTGTGTCCAATAGCCAAGGAGACTGCTTAGGCAGCACCAACACTCAACACAGAGTATGTTCCCACTCTCCTCCTCTCCTGATCTGTGCCACAACTTTATCCTGAAGGTCTTTTTAAAGCTCTTTGGATCTCATGGTTGAGTCTTTGCTGTGAAATGCACTACCCAGCAGAGGAAACCTACAGGAACAGCTGACTTTATTCTGAAATAATCAGAATCACTACAATTTAACACAGGTGGAGGTCAATTAACTTGTGTGATTTTGAAGGTGATTCGTTACACCTCAGCTCATTTACAATTTATATTATAAGGGGGGTGGACACAAATCCAACCAAGATATTCTAGTTTCGTATTTTTAATTAATTTTCTGAAATTTGTGGAATTTTTTTTCATTTGGAAGTTGTGGGTTACGATGTTTAAATAAAGGTGGAAAAAGTCTGATTGAATGCAATTTAATTTCAGGCTATAAGGCAACAAAAGGTGAAAAATTTGAAAGGGATGTAGACTTTCTATAGGCACTGTATGTTCCCTGTTACATTAGTGATGTTATAACAAAACAACATTGACGTTAAGTGAGTAATTACTGTACATTCTATTTGGAGATCCACACTAAATAGATGTAAAAAGTTGATTTTCTTGAGATAAATATACAGTGCTTCAGAAAGTATTCACACTCCTGGACTTTTGTCACATTTTGTTGTGCTACAGCCTGAATTTAAAATGGATTAAATTTAAATTTTTTGCTGCTGATCCACACAAAATACCACATAATGACAAAGCAAAAACATGTTTTCAGAAATGTTTACAAATTAAATTAAAAATGAAAAGCTGAAATGTCTTATGTCAATAAATATTGACTCCCTTTGCTACTCCACTCCAAATTGAGCTCAGGTGCATCCAATTTCCTTTAATCAACCTTGAGATGTCTCCACAACTTGATTGGAGTCCACTTGTGGCCAATTCAATTGAATGGACCAGATTTAGAAAGAAACACACCTTTCTATATAAGGTCCCACAGTTGACAGTACATGTCAGAGCAGAAACTCTACCATGAAGTCCAAGGAACTGTCTGTAGAACTCTGAGATAGAATTGTGAGGAGGCATAGTTATGGGGAAGGGTATAAAACAATTTTTAGAGTGTTGAAAGTTCCCAAGAGCACAGTGAGCAACATTATTAGGAAATGAAAAGAATATAGAACTACCCAGACTCTTCCCAGAGCTGGCAGTCCAACCAAACTGAGCAACTGGGCGAGAAGGACCTTGGTCAGGGGAGTAACCAAGAACCAAATGACCACTCTGACAGAACTACAGAGCTCCTTTGCTGAGATGGGAGAACGTACCAGAAGGACAACAATCTCTACAGCACTTCACAAATCTATGCTTTATCGGAGAGTGACTGGACAGAAGCCACTCCTGAGAAAAAGGCACATGACAGCACACCTGGAGTTTGCAAAAAGGCATGAGAATGACTCTGAGTGTATGAGGAAAAAGATACTGTGGTCTGATGAGACAAAAATTGAACTGTTTGGAATGAATGCAAAGCGCAACGTCTGATGGAAACCGAGCACAGCTCACCACCCATCTAAAACCATCACTACTATGAAGCATGGTGGTGGCAGCATCATGCTATGAGAAAGCTTTTCAGTGTCAGGGATTTGGAGACTTGTAAGGATAGAGGGAAAAATGAACAGAGCCAAATACAGGCAAATCCTTGAGGAGAACCTGCTTCAGAGTACAAAAGACCTGAGACTGCGGCAAATATTTCTGTTCCAACACGACAAGGACCCCAAGCACATTGCCAAAGCAACACTGGAATGGCTTCAGGCCAAGCCTCCAGAGTCCTTGAGTGTTCCAGCCAAAGCCCAGACTTGAATCCCATTGAGAATATGTGGAAAGACTTGAAGATTGCTGTTCACCGACACGCCCCATCCAACTTGACAGAGCTTGAACAAATCTACAAGGAGAATGGGAGAAAAATCCCCAAATCTAGATGTGTAAAGCTGATACAGACGTACCCAAGAAGACCCGAAGCTGTAATCGCTGCCAAAGGTGCTTGTACAAAGTATTGACTCAGGTGGTTTAATACTTATTGATGCAAGACATTTCAGATTCTTATTTTTAATTTATTTGTATAAATTTCGAAAAACATGTTTTCGCTTTGTCCTTATGAGGTGTTTTGTGTAGATTTGTGATAATTTTTTTAAATTTAATCCATTTTTTAATTCATGCTGCAACACAACAAAATGTGACAAGTCGAGGGGTGTGAATACTTTCTTGAAAGCACTGTATATTATAAAATGGACCGTTACTTTTATATGAAGTTTACAGAATAAAAATGAGGTTGTGTGTTATGTCGTAAATTAACTTTGAAAAGCATACATCAGAAAAGCATCTAAAAACTATAACTTAACGAGAACGACTCTGCATTGACCATTGCAACATCGACCGCGGAAACAATTTTTACCTCACATGACCTCTTGACTTCAAAATCGAATCAGTTTATCTTTTCATCATTGTACATACTTGTACCAAATTTGACTTGGATTCCTTTTGCCATTCTTAAGTTATCGCAGTAACAAAACCTATCACGCACGGACAGACAGAAAGACTGAGGGACGGACAGCCGGACAGACAACCCAAAAACATAATGCCTCTAGCGACTTCATCAGCGGAGACATAAAAACAATAAAAGCCCACAAATATAACCTGTAATATCTCATTTAATAAGGATGTTTCCAGGAGGTATTATAAAAGATACATAAACACTAAAATACAAATTCAAAAACTCGTAAAGAGTAAACATCCCTTAATTTACCAGAGAACGCTTCACAAAGGATCACTCCATCAATGAAGCTGAAAACAAAATTATGACTCTAGACTTCTATTTCCTTAAACAATGATCAACATGTAACCATCCATCCTAACTTTCTGTTCCTCATACGTCAATACTTCAATTGCCATCATTCCATCTGGCTGGATTTCAGCTGTGTAACAACCTAGTCATGGCATTATAGCTAAACCTTCTGCAACACTGTTGGTTGGAAATCAAGTGGGATAAAAATGATTTTGTGGAAGCTTACATCTCATCAAAAAGTTTGTGAAAGAAAGGGTAATAAGTCATTATTTTAGGTATGGCCAAATTCAAAAGTTTACATAAAGTGTTTGCAAACCTTGTCAGTGATCAAAAGAAAATGATAAAGTCCAATAGAGTCAAGACATTTTTACAATGCGAGAGTTGAGACAGAATTGATTGATTGAGGAGAGGTATTTGTATTAATATGATGAGAAGCAGAAGAATAAAAGGATTCAAAAAGTGGCAGAAAATAGGGTTGAAACAGTGGTGTTTAATTTCACCTTGAACACCAGGTGCATAAGCATTTGGAGCCCGGCTTTTCCTGGGTACTTGCCCTTAATGTTCACTGCGGACAAATTGAAGAGGTTTGCTCCCGTCTCTGTGCAAATAGCGTGCACAAGACTCTTCTTTCCAACACCATGTGGCCCGACCAGCAGAAGAGAACGCACCAGAGGGGCCTTCTCATGCACTGTTGGTGAGCCTTCCACAAACATCAATGGGGACAAGGAAATAAATCACAGGCTTTGAGATTCTGGTGGTTTAATTACCATTGGGATACAAAAAATAAGCATGTTCAACTTAACTATTCGGCTTATATATTTTGACATGGTCTGTTTGGCATTCTCTTCTGAGCATTCCCTCCTCAGGCTGTAACCAGATTTCCTTATCCCAACCCAGGAAAAAATAGCATTCTTTCCTGTAGTAATTCTCTGCAGACTACTATAGTAGGACCTGGTACCAACTCATAAATGAGAGTACTACTTTCATATACTAGAGTTATAAATGTATCATTTTTGCCTGGGAATTACTGTGTTGGTTTTTTCCATTATCACCTGACATCTCGGTAATTCATGGAAGAACATGTTGATATTTTACAAATGTCATTGTATTACTTCTTACAAAAGGAAAACATGTTGAATGAGTCTTCGACAACTGAATTTTTTATTTACTCATTGTAATCATCTAATTTATTTTGCCTTCCAAACTCTGGAAATATCCACATGAAGAACAGTGCGGTATTGCCATGGAAGCTTGAAGAGATTGAAGCTTGGAGAGCACTCATCAAGTAGCTTAAACTTAAGTAGCTTAAAGCTCAAGTTGAGTAGCTTAAACACTCAAGCAAGCACTCCAACAAAACGGTTGAAGAAACTTCTAAAAACAAAACGCTCAATTTTTTAGATGTATCTATCTATGTCGAAGTGACAGGTCATAATGAAAGATCATACAAAAAGGGGAAACATCATGTAAAGTAAAATTGCACATTTTCAGTGGGTGAGCCACCGCCCAAGGCACTGCACGAAAATGTGGGGCCAAACCAAGCGAGTAGGGCCTGAACTTTATTCGTTGATCAATATATTCAGTGACAGTGCAAATAATTTTGCCATGCATGTCCATGGCTTGGAAACAAACAATCACACAATGTGTACAGCGCTTGCCAAGTGGCTTGAGCACTCAAGGAAGCACTTTAACAAAATGGTTGAAAAGGATCAGCTGGCTTTACAAGCGATTAGCATTCACCGATCGGTCATATAAAGACTATGCACCCAGAGATTCCCGGAATGCCGAGCAATGTCCGAAATGGACAAATTGACACTTTTTTTTAGCAGTCGAAACTGCTGCTGAGGTAAATTAAGAAGTTTAAATTTTGAAATTTGGCTCAGATTAAGAGATTACAGTGGTTATGGCATGTGCGGAAATGAAATAACCTCACGAACGCTGGTGTCTCGGGCGTTTATAAGCATTGTAATGTATCCAGCAAATTGTAGGTATGATGATCTGGCATTCGATTATATGAGCAAGGAAGGTGAAAAAAAAAACTTTATCGTTAAAAAAACCGTTGCAGTCTGTTCCAAGTCAAGACATTGTGGGCAGGCCAAAAAAAAAATGGAGAATTAAGCCCCCAGCAGGGGACAGCAAGGTGACCATGCATAACGCCTTGATAAAGGATTATTACATAAGGCCGTTAATTCGTGACAAAAGGGGTGTTTATATTAACAAAAACACCCAATTTTGATTCAAGCACTACCTTGGAGTTCTTTTAGTATTCCGACAAAGTTTGGGGCTGCTAGGTTTCATGGTTTTGGAGTTATAGAGGAGATGGACGAACTGACTGACAGACATACACTGACATGTATTCGTATACTGTAGATAGTAAAAGCTTTCGATTGCGTTGATCATGAATTGATGTGGATTATGCTAAGAGAAATGGGGATGTTGGAGCACCTGAAATGTTTCATAAGAATCCTGTACACTAAACAAGAAGCTACAATAAGAACAGATTATGGAGAGATGGAATGGTTTGGTATTGGAAAAGGGATTAGACATGGGTGCAATCTCTCCGCTTACTTATTCAATCTGTACCTTGAGTACATCATGAAAAAATCAAATTTGGATAACAGAGAGACAGAGGCTGGAGTCAGCATTGGAGGAAGATGAATCAACAATCTAAGGTATGCTGACAATAGCACTCTGTTGGCAAAAAGTGAAGAGTGCTTGATGAAACTGCTGCAGGCCATGAAGAAGGAAAGTGAAAAATCTGGTCTTTATTTAAAGAGACTAAAAAAAGACTAAAATTTTGTCAATAGAGAATATCGACGTGTTCAGATTAGGATACAATCACATGGAAATAGTGGAAAGTTTCATCTTTCTGTGTTCTAAAAGCGAAGTGAGTGGAGAATGTAAAAGAGAAATTCATGGATGGTTCGCATTGGGGAGAACAGCAATGCTAGGATAGACAAGGATCTGGAAAGACAAGGATCTGGAAAGACAAAGATGACAATCCAAACCAAGAGGAGGCTGATGAATGCTCTGGTGTTTCCAGTTGCAATGTATGTATGGATGAGTTGTGGACAGTGAAAAAGAAAGGAAGAAGATTGCCAGTTTTGAAATGTGTTGTTGGAGATGAATGTTGAGGGACTGCAAGAAGAAAAACAAATCAGTGGTTGAAGAAATTTGACAACCATGTACATTGGAAGCACTGATGCTAAAACAGAAAATGTAATACTTTGAACACACCATGCATGCAGAAAACGAAAGTCTGGAGAAGTCAACCATGCTGGGTATGATTGAGTCAAGAATAGGAAGAGACATACGTTGTATGTGCCTGCTGGATGGCGTAAAGGCTGCAACCAAGATGTCTCTGCCAGTGCTTCAGGAAGCAGTGCAGGATAGGGATGTTTGGAAAAATCTGATCATTCATATCACCAGAAGTCGGTGACACTTGATGGAACGAGTTACATAACCATAGGAAGTTAGCGAAAGTGCTATCCAACCTCAACCTTGCTTTAGCAATTGGCCCAGACGGCATCAGTTTTCATGTTATCACATGTTGCTTCACTAGTCTTGCTTCCCCTTCGACTAAGATCCTCAGCCAGTCCTCCTTTTAGACAGTTGATCAGGAATAGAAAAGAGGGATTTCACTGCAACCAAAGCATGAGACTGTATAAGTGTGCACTCATTTTTATAATGGTAGAAAGTCATACAATTTCTTATTTCTTAACCAATATGAAGAAATAACACTCCTAAATTACAGGTATTTGGCAAATTTATGTGAATGAAGCACAGGTGGAGTTGTGTTTAGCTAGCTACTGATCTGATTTTGGCAGCAAATCTGATCAAAGTCTTGAAAAAATGTGATTGCTTATATTATTATTATCATTTTAAAAAGATGATCTAAGACTCATAGTGGAGCTGCCACAGACACATGTACATCCAGACGAATATATGTGAGAATGCATGACTGTTATATGAGACAAACACAGCCACTGAACTTAGGGTGAGTGCCATCACTTCCTTTGGTACTCTGGGTACCAGCGACATCACAACACCTTTCACCCCACACTCAGCAGGGCATTTCCTTACAGCCGGGGTTGAAACTTTTAAAATGCCGTGACCATCAAGGAAGGATGGAGCACGTACCATTTTAAAAGTCTTAAGAGGGACCAGCACATTTTGAAGTCTTTCGTATGTCTCGGCCAGGGCTTGAACCACCGATCTTCCAGACTCGGAATGCTTGGCTTAACATCGTAATATTATTACAAGTCTATATAATCTGCGTTGATCAGTGTTATCAAAATGGGTGCCAACCATTTGACAACCATGTGCAGCAAACCAGATGGGGTATCTAGTCTCGTTCCCATCGTGTGCTGCATTTTGGCTGCTGGTTGCAATATTGGTTAGGGGCGCAGCTATGTCGCTGATGCAGTGCTCCCATTACCAGTATACTGCTGCTCATTTCGCTGACCTCAGAAGGATGACAGGCTGAATCAATCCCCTGATGTTAAATTCAGTGGCCAACAGGGCTCGAACTCAGGATCCTAGGAACCCAAGCCACCACCCGAACCGCTAAGCCAACACCAGGCTATCTAATCTAGTGTCTGAGATATCATATAAAACGTTACCCCACTACACAAAATTCAACTTTGACCAAATATGTCATTAACATGTTAAAAACAATCACAAGGATTGTCAGTTTATTCATGGTTTGCTGGCTCCAGAGTAGGTGATAATGTTGGATGATATCTTGTGTTGGTGGAAGTTTTATGCAAGTAAAGGATGATGGAACATTTCCATTCAAAGCGAATTGGCATTTGTTGCACAGGGTGGTTTGCCGCACAGCTTCATGACCAATTTCTCAGCTCTTTCCCAGTCAAATTTACCTGTTTCATTCTTGGACCCAAGTAATTCTGGTTGCACAATGGAAATCTTCCAGGTGGACTTCCTATCATGGCCACCGGATCAACTGGTTCGATCACAACTGTTTACTGCATGGTATGCTGGCAAAGTGGCGACTATATCTGGTGGGAGATATTCTACTATATCTGGTGGGAGATGGCAAAGTGGTGACAATATCTGGTGCTACTATATCTGGTGGGAGGCTACTATATTCGTGGATGTGAGGGCTTTTCGATGTGCCTGCACTCATCCATACATTGGAGGAAAATCCAGTTGTAATGTATCAACAATGAGTACATCGGTATCTTTACTGCAAACAATTATTCTATGATATCCACTATTTGATGCACCTAAGACATGCAAAATCATTATGATATCTGCCTTCTTGTGGGAGGATTATGTCTGTATGGATGAGTGAGCTGTGTTGAGTCACAAAATAAGTGTTCCTGTAAAATACTAGATAGTTTAAGAAGGATGTTTTCTGGAGGAACCTCTCCAGTGACTACTCGATGCAAGTCTTCTGAGCCATGTCTCAGAACCTTTTCCCTATTAATGACTGCCTTGGCCTGTTCTTGCCTTTCCTTCACTGGACTTTGCTGAAATATTGCCATCTGGGTTACATGAAATGTCCCCTTTTCATCAAGGCTCTCTCCCATCATATCAAGGTTGTCTACAGAAAACTGAACAAACTTCCTCTCATGTACATTTTGAGGGATGAACACCATAAAGTTTTCTAGAAAACATTCAATTTGTGTAGAGGATATAGATGCAATCTGTGGAGAACATTTGGGCCTCACCCATGATCTTGCTTGGGCAGACCATATTTCCAAGATGGCCTCAAAGCTAGCTGCCACCAAGGCATGCCCCATCATGCAAGGTCTTTTCTTGGCCAATCTGAACTTTTAACAACATAAAGGCCTTCATTCACAGCCTGATGGAGCTCTGCTCTTTCCTTTTGGCTTGAGCTCCTGCCTCACCTTGCACTTACTGATGCCGTGAAAACCAAGGCCCTTAAGATCAATGCGATCTCCCGTAATGAAGCTGAGTATCTTGGCCTGTTACTCTCATATCTCAGGAATGTTGGTGGCCTCTCTGTATTCTACTGGATCATTTTTGGTCTCACACCCACTGCCCTTTCTTGGCTCTGTCCCTCCCAGGTTTCTGCAGCGTGCACACAATCTGCCAATAACTCAATTCTTGTTAAACTCCCAAAGTCCAGGCTCACTGCTCATCTCCATTTATCTGTTCCTCTTTTCTCTCAACTGTGGAACAAACTTACTGATAGTCTGCTTCTTCCCTGCAGGCTTCACGACAGCTGTTTACCACTACCTCAGGTTATCCCCCAGCCATACTCATGATCTCTTCCACCCCAAATTATCCCATTCCCAAACATTCCCTTTTTCCAAGTAATTTGAATTCCCCCCCCCCCTTGCTCACCTCTTTACATTTGTCAGTTTGTTGGTAGGTTTGTTCCTTTTCTGTTTCATCCCCACTTTCCCCTTCTGATTCCTGTTTCAGCTTGTGTGCAGCTTGCTCACACCGATGTGCCCTTCTCCTCCTCCCCTTGATCTCACTTTCACTTCTACTTTGCTGTTGGTGTCCCCCCCCCAAAAGGTTCCATCTTGGTTTCATCAGACCACAGAACTTTTGCCAAACAGCTTCAGAATCTCCAGAGTGTGTTTTTGCAGACCTCAAACAGGACTCAAGGTGGGCTTTTTTGAGTAATGGCTTCCTTCTTGCCCCCTACCGTACAGGCCAGAGTTGTGGAGTGCTTGGGATATTATTGTCACATGCACAGTGACCAGTTTTTGCCATAAAGGCCTGTAGCTCTTTCAACGTTGCCATTGGCCTGTTGGTTGCCTCTCTGATCAGTCCCCTCTTTACTTGGTCATCCAGTTTGGAGGGACAGCCAGATCTAGGCAGGGTCTTGGTGGTACCATACATCTTCCACTTCTTAATGATCATCTTGACTGTGCTCCAAGGGATATTCAAGTCATTTGAAATGTTTTTGTATCCATCCCCTGATCTGTTCCTTTCCACAGCTTTTTCCCGGAGGTCTTTTGAAAGCTCCTTGGTTTTCATGGTTGTCTTTGCTGTGAAATACACTACCCAGTCGAGGAAACCTACAAGAACAGCTGATTTTATTCTAAAATAATCAGAATCACTACAATTTAACGCAGGTGGAGGCCAATTAACTTGGTGGGTGTTTTGAAGGTTATTGGTTACACCTGAGCTAATTTACAATTGATATTATAAGGGGGGTGGACACTTATCCAACCAATATATTCTAGTTTTTATTTTTAATCAATTTTCTGAAATTTGTAGGATTTTGTTTTTCATTTGGAAGTTGTGGGTTACAATGTGTAAATAAAGGTGGAAAAAGTCTGATTTAATGCAATTTAATTCCATGCTATAAGGCAACAAAGGGTGAAAATATTGAAAGGGGGTGTAGACTTTCTATCGGCACTGTATATATGCAACTGTATCGTCGCCAATATTATCACCACTGGCATGAAGGTAATCCAGAAGAAACATAGATTTTGTCACATGGTAAATCAAAATCGCTATGGCTATTTGCCTTGGTGTGTTTTTCTTCCCTCCTGCAAAAGAATAGATGATATCTTGTCCTCAGGTGAAAATTTTCTGGTGAATTTGAGTCTTAGCCTGACACATCACCAGCTTGTACAGATTTTTCTTTACCATCAGACAATATCCAGCAGAGTTTACAAACTATTGGGTGTACAGGATGCTGCATCACTTTGGTTGATATTATATTCCTCCAGTCCTTAAGTTTTTCAACAAATCATGGCCCAATTTTGTTGCAACGTGACAAAGTGACTGTAAGAAGTGCTCGTTTTTTCCAAATGTGCCAACAGTTCCACATGGCTCTGCTTCACGTGCCTCAGTACAACCTTTCAGAACCTTCACAGTAAAATCAGAAGTCTAGGCAGGGAGAACCAAACTTCGCTGGTTTGGGTTACGCTGATTCCAAAATAGGATCGTATCACCATAATTGTTTTGTAGTTTGATCTTCACTGTGTCGGATCTTACATTGTGATTGTCAATATTACATAAAGAAAAAAATTTGGCAGTATTTATCGATAATGGCATTCATGGGAGAGATGCGACCTTGTCTGAACCCAAAACCAAGAACCTCTACTAATTGGGACCATGCTCTGTTGAAGGCAGTCTTCACTTGTGTTGCTACCTGAAATGTTACATCTGCCATTTGATTCTTTTCATCTTGATATTTGCAGGATTTATGGCAGTGATCTTCATAGGCATCAGATCATTTTCACCTGCATGACATTTTAGATTATGTTTTTGTTTTGTGACTTTCTTGATTGCTCTGTTCACTTCAAAAGACTGTACTGTACTTGGTGTAATTTGTCTTACTTATGAGTCTACCATCTGCACTTCTCTTTTGGTTATTGGTACCTTAACACTCGGTTCACCATCACCCACTGCAGTTGAAGTAGAAGACTGGGGTGTCTGTCAGCCACACTGTTTTTTTTAATGCTTAACAGATTGTTTGCTAGTGAAGGATGCAATACACCCATGATGCCAAACTGGTTCCTTAGATGCTAAATATCCTATATGAGGTTTTAGGTACCAGAGTTTATAGTCATTTTTACATTTATTGTGGTGACATATTTCAAATACAGTAGTTCCTCTACCCTTTCAATGTTTTGCTTCCTGGCTTTAGATGATGCACCTCCACTACATGTTTGACAGAACGTAGTTTCCAATTTATCACTGTTTGGACATGTTTTGGGAGCACCACAGCAACAGGGTCCAAGCTGTATTCCATCTCACTACCTCGATAACTGAAAAAAGGAAGAAAAAAAATCACAGGTCTCAGTGTCATGTAGCACTCATGCCACTTTTTTTCGTACACAGTGTTGAGGCTCATGGAGTAATGATTTATATTGTACATTAATTTTTTTCAAAAACATTGTGATCGTCAAGTTATTTAGCAGAAATCGTGATGCTGCAAAGAAAGTAATAAAAAATATACGAGGTTTCAGAATATATTTTACATTTGTGGTAAAAGCTGTATTTTGCCTTGGTGTGTTTATAGTCATTTTTACATTTGTGGTGACTTTTGATATTTGCAGGATTTATGGCAGTGATCTTCATAGGCATCATATCATTTTCACCTGCATGACATTTTAGATTATGTTTTTGTTCAGAATATATTTTACATTTTTGGTTAAAGCTGTATTTTGCCTTGGTGTGTTTATAGTCATTTTTACATTTATTGTGGTGACTGTTGATATTTTCAGGATGGTGACAAGTAAAAAAGAGAGTGCAGGCAGGATGGAGTGGGTGGAGAAGAGTCATATATACCAAGTCGTATAACACCAGGGGGTTGACTCAGCCTGTCATCCTTCCGAGGTCGGCGAAATGAGTACCAGTGTACTGGGCCCGGTGTATGCCCCGGTTAGAATAAGTGTACCATATCCCTGTGTGTCGTAAGAGGCGACCAGGGTTGCGTCAGGAAGGGCATCTGCGTAAAAACCTATGCCAAATCATTATGCGGACAACAAAACGAATTTCCATACCGGATCAGTCGAGGCTTGGGTTACCAACGACTGCCACCTGTACCGATGGTCAGCAGGGTACCAGTGGAAATTGTGCTACTGCTGGGCGAAGGAGGAGAAGGAGACGGGGAAGGCGAGTCCGGAGGCAGTGGGAGAGGGGGAAGGGTAGAAGTGTGGAGGTGAGAGTTGGAACTCTGAATGTTGGGACGATGACTGGCAAAGGGCGAGAGTTGGCTGATATGATGGAGAGAAGAAAGGTGGACAGACTGTGTGTACAAGAGACCAAGTGGATGGGGAGTAAGGTTAGGAGCATTGGAGGTGGTTTCAAACTGTTCTACAATGGTGTGAATGGGAGGAGAAATGGTGTCGGGGGAATCCTGAAGGAAGATTATGTCAAGAGGGTATTGGAGGTGAGGAGAGTGTCTGACCGAGTGATGAGTGTGAAGTTGGAAATTGAAGGGGTTATGATGAATGTCATCAGTGCATATGCACCGCATATGGGGTGTGAGATGGAATATAAAGAAGATTTCTGGAGTGAGTTAGATGAAGTGGTGGAGAGTGTATCCAAGGATGAAAGAGTGGTGATTGGAGCAGATTTCAATGGGCATGTTGGGGAAGGGAATAAAGAGGATGAGGAAGTGATGGGTAGGTACGGTTTCAACAAGAGAAATGCGGAAGGGCAAATGGTGGTAGAGTTTGCAAAAAGAATGGAAATGGCAGTGGTAAATACGTATTTCAAGAAGAAGGAGGAACACAAGGTACAAGAGTGGAGGAAAGTGCACACAGGTGGATTACATCTTAAGCAGGAGATGCAACCTGAAAGAGATTAGAGACTGTAAGGTGGTGGCAGGGGAGAGTGTATCTCGACAGCATCGATTGGTGGTCTGTAGGATGATTTTGGAGGTGAGGTTGAGGAAGAGAGTGAGGGCTGAACTAAAGACCAGATGGTGGAAGCTGAAGGAGGAAAACTGTTGCGTGGAATTTAGGGAGGAGGCGAGACAGGTGTTGGATGGTGGTAAAGATGGGTGGGATGATTGGGCAACTACAGCAGAAGTGGTGAGGGAGATAGCTTGGTGTGACATCTGGACAGAAGAAGGAAGATAAGCAGACTTTGTGGTGGAACGAGGAAGTGCAGGAAAGTATAAGGAAGAAGGGGTTGGCGAAAAAGAAGTGGAATAGTCAGAGAGATGAAGAAAGTAGGCAGGAGTACAAGGAATGGCGGCGAAAGGCAAAGAGAGAGGTGGTAAAGGCTAAGAAAAAGGCATATGACGAGCTGTATGAGAAGTTGGATACAAAGGAAGGGGAAAAGGATTTATACCAATTGGCAAGACAGAGGGACCGAGATGGGAAGGATGTGCTGCAGGTGAGGGTGATAAAGTATGTAAATGGGAATGTGCTGACGAGCGAGGAGAGTGTGTTGAGAAGGTGGATGGAGTACTTTGAGGAGCTGATGAATGAAGAAAATGAGAGAGAAGGTTGGAAGAGGTGGAGATAGTGAATCAGGAAGTGGGGTGGATCAGTAAGGATGAAGTGAGGACTGCTATGAAGAGGATGAAAAGTGGAAAGGCGGTTGGCCCAGATGACATACCAGTGGAGGCATGGAAGTGCTTAGGAGAGATGGCAGTGGGGTTGTTAACCAGATTGGTTAATAAAGTCTTGGAAAGTGAGAGGATGCCGGAGGAGTGGAGATTAAGTGTACTGGTTCCGATTTTCAAGAACAAGGGTGATGTGCAGAGCTGTGGAAATTACAGAGGGATAAAGTTGTTAAGCCACACCATGAAGTTGTGGAAAAGAGTAGTGGAAGCTCAGTTGAGAAGAGAGGTGACGATTTGTGAGCAACAATGTGGGTTTGTGCCAGGAAAGAGCACCGCTGATGCGATGTTTGCTTTGAGAATGTTGATGGAGAAGTAGAGCAAAGGCCAGAAGGAGTTACTTTGTGTGTTTGTGGATTTAGAGAAAGCTCATGATAGGGTGCCAAGAGAGGAGTTGTGGCATTGTATGAGGAAGTCGGGAGTGGTGGAGAAGTATGTGAGGATCGTGCAGGATATGTATGAGGACAGTGTGACAGCGGTGAGGTGTGCGGTAGGAATGATGGACCGGTTTTAGGTAAAAATGGATTGCACCAAGGATCAACTCTGAGCCCTTTCCTGTTTGCAATGGTGATGGACAGGTTGACGGACGAGATCAGACTGGAGTCTCCATGGACTACGATGTTCGCGGATGACATCATGATCTGTAGGCAGAGAAGGGAGCAGGCTGAGGTGAGCCTTGAGAGGTGGAGGTATGCACTGGAGAGAAGGGAATGATAGTGAGTAGGAGTAAGACGGAGTACATGTGCGTAAATGAGAGGGAGGGTGGTGGTATGGTGCGGTTGCAAGGAGTTGAGGTGGCGAAGGTGGATGGGTTTAAATACTTGGGATCAACTGTCCAAAGTAACGGAGAGTCTGGGAGAGAAGTGAAAAAGAGAGTGCAGGCAGGATGGAGTGGGTGGAGAAGAGTTGCAGGAGTGATTTATAACAGAAGGGTAGCTGCAAGTGTTAAGGGGAAAGTATATAAGACGGTAGTGAGACCAGCTATGTTGTATGGTTTGGAGGCGGTGGCACTAACAAAAAAGACAGGAAGCGGAGCTGGAGGTGTCAAAGTTAAAGATGCTGTGATTCTTGTTGGGAGTGACGAGGATGGACAGGATAAGGAATAAGTATATTAGAGGGACTGCGCAGGTAGGACGGTTTGGATACAAAGTGAGAGAGGCGAGATTAAGATGGTTTGGACCAGAGGTCATAAATCTCAAACCAGAGGTCAGGGCCATCCCTGGCTATATCTCCAGTACAAGAAAAGTCTGGCATCCTGCTCTGCTTGTCAAGCTTGCTGCCTGATCAGCATGCAAGACCATCATCACATCTGAGTTTCTAACATTCCATTCCACTCCTTGTGCGCTCAATACATTGCTATCAATGGAACACTCTCCTCCTTTTTTGAATACAAAGTTGAGGCTTATGCAAGCATGACAACAAAGAAAATAAATAACATAAAGGAGAGGGGAAGAGGGGAGGTAACGGTGTGTGGACTCCCCTTCCCCCTCCCCCTCCCCCCAATCACTTTCAATTACATGCCTCCATACATGTCTGATAATTAATCAGTCCGAAAATACTGTTATGGATTTAAGAATCGGATCTGACTAATGCACACAACATAAGGTCCTCAGACAGTTATTTCCATAAATGCATGTTCAGAATAGACCCATCCCATTGTCTGGTGGGATTTTAACTCTTTGATGCATTGGAGAAGGGTAGAGGACAGATTCCCTTTCGTTCTTATGGGATAAACTTTTCCTCTTTACGACACATTAATGACGTATGATTTTATGTTAGTTTTCATTTCTGCATGAGCGATTTTCACCGTTCGTGCACGCGAGAGATAGTCATGAGCCCAACGTAGACTCATTCTATTCCCCTTCGATCAGGAAGCATCGGCTTGGAAATGGACGATTTATTTACACTTTGGACTTACAAGACATTTGACTAAACATTCCGCGGGCTTTTCCTGAACAGTTATTCTGACGGTCAGACATGGCTGTTGATCATTTACCTCAGGCACCCACCTCTCAATCATTGACGTTTGACACCCACCTCTCTTTCATCGATGTTTGACATCCACCTTTTTCCATCGACATTTGACGCCGCGTTCGGTAGCACTATGGCTGCTGTCTGGCGTTTATGCAGTGCCCTGAGCATGGCATTGTAAGCCAAGCCTGTGTTAATTGGGAGTTGTATCTTGTTCGATGGTGAGGAAGGAATTATCGCAGGGTTGACGGTTGGAGGTCACGTCCAGCGATGTGCCAATAGGCAAGCTGGATTTGGCTGAGGTCTGCTTGAGGCTCTGCCCACACTGGTCGCCTATAAAAAGGACAGGAGGACCGCCTTGGTTACAGTTGGTGATAGCTCCTGACCATTGGTGATGATTGGTGACAATTCCTGATAATTCCTTCCAGCTCCTGACCATTGGTTACAGCTTCTCACATCTCCTGAGCGTTGGTTACAGCTCCTTACAGCTCCTGAGCATTGGTTACAGCTCCTGATAGCTCCTGACGGCTGGTGACAGTTGGACGGTTCCTGATAGTTCTGATCGGTACCTGGCTCTTGGCGTATCTGATTCTTGGCGTCCCTGGTTCCTGGGCGTGACGACGTGACATCGATTGGTGTTCGAGCTTGTTTGCGGGTGGGTGCATGGTGAGGCAGGGCGCTGGCAGCAGACCAAGGCACGCTCACACATTTTGGGTCAATTTATTTGATGCCCGACAACTTCTGCCTTGGTAAGCCGAGACCGGATTTCTTCCCCCCCCCCCCCCGAATGATCTGCTGGGTACACATGCCTTGTGCTGCATTGTTAAGTAAGGCATAATGAAAAGCATCGGCTCTTTGTTGATTTTCTAGAAATGCTGGTTGAATTCATTATTTGTTTGAGATTATTTTGATTGATTTGAATTCATTCATTTACACCACAAGGAAATAGAAAGTTCTTCAGTTTATTTATTTTTCTTCATAAGAAATCCCTTGTTGATGTTTCAACCTGTCCGTGCTTGTCATTTCCTTCCATTGATCCAGCATTGTCCGAACCTAGATATACCGGGAGGTAATTGCCAAACGAATTAACCTGTCATTGTTGGTGTGCACCAGCGTTAAACACTCGGCCACCTAACTTAACATCTAATCAAGATAAGATTGATGCATCGCCAAGGGTGCGTTCCCCAGTCAGAAGACCATGTGACCTTGAGTTAAACGGCAACTTAGATGCTGGACACTGGAACTCGTGGTTAACTGATTGGCGCTCGTGGTTGTGAAGCAACCCACCATACCACGAAGTTAATTGTGAGCGGTGACCACAGGTCTGGTTCTTCCGAGGAGAAATGAGGATTAACCCCATCATAATACACTTGGTACCCGTGGCCATAGCAATACTAATGTAATGGGTGATTAAAAAATGGGGCCCAACGCCCTATTCAGTGACTTTACATTGGTGTTTCCATTTTTGTTCACTATCTGTATCTTATAATCAAAAATAATTGATCATGATAACCGTAGATTTAACTACCAACATAGACGTTCTGCAATTAACATCAGCTTGTAGTGCAATCTCTTTCAAACTGGATGTTTCCATCTGACGTCTGACGTCGCTCTCATTTCAAACTCAGATCGAAGCCAGCAGCCCTTTTTATTGTATATTTTGCCAAATGACTATTCTTATCTGAAAATTCCAGGAATGAACATTTCTTGAGCATGATTTTTGTTTCCAATACCTTTGATGGGATAATCATGGCAAAAAAAGTTTATTTGTACGCAAAAGTGAAATTAAGGATTTATGATCCCCTTTATGAAGCTTCAGGGCCAAATGACCCTTCTAATCTGAAAATGCCAGGAATGAACATTTTGTGAGCTTGATTTTTGTTTCCAACACCTTTGATGTGATAAGAATGGGAAAAAATTTTCTTTGCATGAAAAAAGTGTAATTCACCTCCTTTGTTAACACTTCAAAGGGTCATTATTGAATAATGGTGGTGTAAACGCTGGCGGTGTGGCAAAGGAAATTTACCAGTGCTCGTTGATGGTCACTGGAGGATGATACAGAACTGCAGGATCTACCGGAGTGCTCAGTTCCTCAATACTGACCACAGGCTTGCTATAGCAACTCTGATGTTGCAGTTAAAATCCAGGAGAATCCCAGACTAGGCTGGATGTTGGCAATCTCAAAGATGAGAGGGTAGCTGAGGAGTTTGCAAACAAGCTGAGTGGACATTTGGGGTGTCTGGGTGCTTTGGGGGATCCTGAACAGTTGTGGATTGCCTTCAAGACCACCGACCTTTATGTTGCCGGTAGATGTCTTGGAACACACTAGAGGGCGAAGAAGAATTTTGTCTCTCAAGGGACAATGGATAGCATTGATCAGAGTCGCAGGGCTTGGCTGAATGGCAGAGTTGAGTTGTTCAGGGAACTGAGGCGTAAAACTGCATGTGCACGAAGGGTGGACAAGGAGGCCTATGTGCGAGGACTCTGTGAGGGGGGGGGGACATCACCTGCGGTAAAGTGATTCTCGTCCTGCTTCGAAGGGAATTCACGCATTGCATTCCTCCAAGCACATCCCACGGTGTACTACAGTAAGAACAGAGGGTGGTGGGCTCTTGACAGAGGAGTCTGAAGTGAAGGCCCGCTGGGCTGGTTACTTTGAGCTCTGCTCCTATGCAAATACGTTAGACAGGGTGGCCAGTACCAGGCTGATCCACCAACTGTCGAATTGGATGTCAGAGGTGTTACAGCCTCTATTGCTGACCCTACAATCAACTGTAGTCCACCTTCGTGCATCGAAGCACAGGCTGCTTGAAATGGGTAAAGCTCCTGGGATATGTGGCATCCATGCTGAACTTCTCAAGGCTGGTGGAAATACTGTTCTCATGTCATTGCATGCAGTTCTGTGCTCTGCCTGTAAAACAGGCATCATTCCAACTGACTGGAACAGGGGCCTTAGTGTCCCTCTTTGGAAAGGGAAGGGTGATCGCCAAGACTGCAACAACTACCAAGGGGTGACGCTGCTCTCAGTGCCGGGCAAGGTCTTTGCTCGGATAATTCTTGATAGGGTTCGCCACCATCTGCTTGAGCACCAGCATCCAGAGCAGTCAGGCTTTACATATAAGAGGTTAACGATTGACCATATCCTTGCTCTTTGGGTCCTCACCGAACGCAGACGAGAGTTTTGGCATGGGCTGCTCACAGCCTTTGTTGATCTCTGGAAAGCATTTGATTCAGTGAATTTGGATGCCCTCTGGAGGATTCTTCGTCTTCGTGTGGTGCAACCAAAACTGATCAATCTGATGTCTGAACTATACTCTGCTACTGAAAGTGCTGTGAGATGTGGTGGTACCATCTCTGACTTATTTCCAGTTGTTACTGGAGTTTGGTCCCCAAACTTTTCAGCACTTGTATGGACTGGATCCTAGGGAGGATGCCGGAGAGATCAAGCTGTGGTGCATCGTTTGGGAATGGCAAGATCTCTGACCTTGATTTCACAGATGATGCAGTCATCTTTGTGGAGACTCTAAATATCATTTTGGGGGCCCTCGAGGTGCTGAATGAGTAGGAGCCACTGGAATTAGAGGTTTCCTGGGTCAAAACGAAGATCCAGGCTTTCAATGACATCTTGGATGCTGCTGTCCTGTCTGTACCTGTTTGTGAGGAGGATGTTGAGGTCACGGAGAGATTCACTTGCCTTTGCAGTGACATTCATGTCTCTGCTAGCTGTGAGCCAGAGGTCAACAGACATCTGGGTCGGGCCTGGGGAGTCATGCCTTCACTTGATCATGGGGTGTGGCGCTGCCGGTACCTGTGCGGGAGGATGAAAGTCTGAGTCTTTAGGTCCTTGGTGCTTCCAGTCTTGATCTTGGATGTGAGACTTGGACTCTGACCAGGGATCTGAGATGGAGACTTAATTCCTTTGGTACCAGGTCTCTTGGGAAAATCCTTGGCTATCACTGGTAGGACTGTGTCCAGTGACTTGCTGAGAGAGACTCAAATGAGATCTGTTACCTGCGTAGTCCGTGAGCATCAGCCGCGGCTGAACGGACATGTGGCTCGTTTTTCTGATGCTAGTCCTGCTCACCAGATTCTCTCAGCGAGGGAGCCTAGGGAGTGGAGGAGGCCAATGGGCTGACCACATGCCTCGTGGTTGCAGCAGGTTGATCAGCATCTCAAGGAGATGGGGATGGGCCAGGCATCTGCCTGGGGGATGGACAGACTGAGGCCTCTGAAGTACCGGCGGAAAGTGCATGCAGTGACGCGCTACTCCGGTGCATGCTCCCGTACCTGACCTGACCTGACCTTGAATAATAATGCAAGACAATTTTATTTCTCGAGTTGCATGTTTTTAAATCACTGACTATATATGAAAGTGATTGCGGGGGGGGGGGGGGGGTGAGGGGTGGGGGTTAGGGTCCACAGCCCATTAATGGCAGGAATGTGACATTCAAGAAATTGTTTTTCTTTGCTACTCGACTGACACCGATATATCGTGATCATCAAACCTTTTGTATACAATAGTGTAATTTAAATCAAGCTGGCTCCCTAATTACTATCCCCCTTTTTGATTTCTCTTCAAATTGGCTTGAAAAGCAATCTTGGTTCTATCGATTACTTAATTGCTCTGCCTTTTGCATGTTCCTGGATACAATGTATCCTTGAAAATTAAAATCACTGATAAATATAATCAATACTTTTTCCAAACACCCTCACCCTCACAGGCATTCACTCCACCCTTGCCAGCATTGATTCCACCCTCACCCATGCCTGCACCAGCTCCATCCTCTCCATTTATTTCACATGAAAAGTTATATCAACCGATCAAGATCGGGTTATTTAGATCTTAGTAAAAGATCAATAAGAACATTGTTTAATCTTGCAGCAAAATAATTAACTTGGGAGCGCAACACAGCAATGGTGGGCCAAATAGCCTCCTCGTTTCCTTGTTTAAGGTCGTGCAAGAGTCTGTGATCACACTTTACACTCATTGTAGTCCCACGGGGAATGTGGAGTCATTCTGTGTTACTTTTGTTTCTCTATTCAGAATATAAATATTTTAACGTCAGTGGTTTAATTCTTCACAGAGAATCAACTTCGAAAATGGAAGTGCGTAGGTGTAAACCAAGCTCCTCCCCTCTCCCTGTCGAAGGAGACACCTGAAATATGATGGCCAGAACGCCTTTACTTATTGTTTCAACTTCAATTTGACTGATTAGGAATTGAACGCTTTTATTGTGATGTTGACCTTCTGCGTGTTATAATAATGTGGTACAGCAAATTTTGGATTAATTGGCCGATGGGAGTGGAATTGTATCAACATCAACTCATGTATATTATATTATATATGTGTATATATATATATATATATATATATATATATATATATATATATATATATATATATATATATATATATGTAGGATCACCCAATCAGGATCAGGTTACTTAGACTTTCGTGAAGAATGAAGAAGATTGATGTTTAAAGCTGCAGCAGCAAAAATTAACCCGGGAGTGCACCACATCAATTATGGGCCAAACGGCCTCATTTCCTTGTTTGAGGATGGTTTCTCCTCGGTCTCATGTTGACATCTTTCTTACATGATTTCCAGATACACACACACGCATACACACACACACACACACACACGCATACACACACACACACACACACACACACACACACACACACACACACACACACACACACACACACACACACACACACACACACACACACACACACACACTTCGCTCTTATACATATATGGCTAATTTAAGATTTTATTTTCTAATATAAATGAGATATTAAATAATCATGCAAGATTTACTCGCTTACGTTGAAAAGCAGCATGTTTTACTCAAACGGACTGCATGAAAATCCTGACACAGCTATCATTTTGTTTTGCCATGCTTATTGTGCAAAACGATTTTCTTTAGCTTCAGTCATTGCAATACTTTTTACCACCATTCATTGTTATATGGCAGTGTATTCATAAAGGGGACAATTTTTACATCTTTCAAGTGAAAATTAACTACCATATGCCAAATATGACAAAAGGTACTGAGTTAAAAAGAATGCTAAATTTGTATGACTTAGCTGTAAACAGCTTGGATTGAGGCTGCCCTATTGACTGGCTTTGAGGTTATACCCAAGCTCAAAACTGGATGGAAGCACACAGTTAATGCCTGACCTATATAAAACTGTGTTTTGCATCAGTCAACACAACTTGAAGTTTGATGAAACATGAGTTGATGTCTAAGTGGTTGTGTACAATTATTGTACACATGGTGAGCAAAGGGAATAATGTACGATGAATGTTGTGAACATATGATTAAAAATGTATTTGCATCTTAAATTATACCTTGCTGTTTTGTAATGTCATGTCTCATGTGCAATTTTGAATCCTGTAAAATTGAAAATTATTTAACTTCAATGGCAACAAAGTGAAGCACACAGTGAACCGATATCTCATGTCATTCACCATATCTAATCTAACCCTTTGACTTGTAGGATACAGTTCCTTCTCTCTCGTTCTCTCTCTCTCTCTCTCTCTCTCTCTCTCTCTCTCTCTCTCTCTCTCTCTCTCTCTCTCTCTCTCTCTCTCTCTCTCTCTCTCTCTCTCTCTCTCTCTCTCTCTCTCTCTCTCTCTCTCTCTCTCTCTCTCTCTCTCTCTCTCTCTCTCTCTCTCTCTCTCTCTCTCTCTCTCTCTCTCTCTCTCTCTCTCTCTCTCTCTCTCTCTCTCTCTCTCTCTCTCTCTCTCTCTCTCTCTCTCTCTCTCTCTCTCTCTCTCTCTCTCTCTCTTCTTTTCCTGATCATTCATTCCCTTGCTTATTGTATCCAACTGTTGCCCAAATGCTCCACTGTTCGTTCATAACCTCCATTATTCGCTCTTCCATTAGCCTTGATCTTGTAAAAATAAAATAAAATGACCTTCCCAACGATTCGTAATTTTGTCTGTTACTTTGTACTGTAATTATGTCATCACTGGAGTGATGGTTCCATTATCTTGTCCCAGTTTGTCATCGTTAGTGCATCGCAGCTCACAAGCCTGCAATGTTGATCTCCATAAAGTGGAAGCATAGAAGACATAAATCAATTATTGAACACTTTGGTGAAGTTTTTGCCCTTCTCAGAGTGGTGTGATAAAACACAGAATGATAATGATGAAAATAAATGAGGTGAAGTATTTGTGAGAGTAATAGAATGGATGATGATGGTTAAGGGGCATTTTCTTAATGACCAGGCAACACTATTTTTGTTTTCATTGTATGGGCAATTCATCGTACTGACAAAAAGTCTAATCTGATAAATAACAGCAAGATCGAGGAAAGAAATGTAAGTGTCCCAAATGATAAACTTCACAAAAGGTATAAGAAGCAAACCTTGAAAGAAGAGGGCATTATGTGAAGAGTTGTATTTCAAAATGCAATAAATACCATTATTTGATATTTTGTGCATGGCAGGTAGCAGATCTATGTTCCATGATAGTAGATGAATGGAAACAAAATATCTTACTTCAAAACACTGTACAAGCAATGAAGTTCCATTGAAGAAAAAAAACTGGCTTTGTTACAAAATGCGCTATCTGACATTTCAAGTATCCGACAACAAAACAGAGATATCTTGTTTTGGATTCAAAGGCTTTACGTGTAAAATAACACACAAAAGCGACAAACAAGTTTCCTACCAAGAGGAAGAATGACACACAGCTTAACTTGCTGATGTAGGTCAAACAGAGAGGGCACTGGCTCAGTTCCAGTCTGCAGCAGTTCCATTCCTGTACCCCGATAACTGTACTCTCCTGTGGAAACAGTACGAATCAGGTATAACCTCTGAAATATTGCAATTACTGACCACAATCAAATGAATGCAAGTGGTACAAAGATGGCTTCAGTTTCACAGATAATATTGCAACTCAAGAGATAAATAATGAGATTATTTTATTGATCAAACTTATGGCCAAAATTGGTTCAAACTACAATGCATTTTTTCTTGGTTTCTGCCAGAATTTACGATCATATCTACAGATGATAAACTTTTATATCCTGTATATTGCTAATATTGATTATTCGGAAATTGTGTATAACTAGCTTTGTAAGCCATATGATATATCGTTTGAGGTGACTGTTTCTTTGTGGGTTTTGGGTTTATGCACTCCTGAACTGCTGGACGGAATGAGTTGAAAACTGGTTGTTGTCCTCAGGGTGTGCAAGTGAAGATGAATGAACTTACTCTAACAGTCAAAAGTTTTAGAACACCCCCATCTTTCAGTTTTTACTGAAATTTAAGCAGTTCAAGTCCAGTGAATAACCTAAAATGGTACAAAGCTAAGTGGTAAAATGCCAGAGGTTAAAAAAAAGTTTAAGTTACCAAAAACTGAAAAATAATGTAATTTTCAGAGTTGTTAAAAAGGGGCCTTTTCATGGAACAAGTAATGGGTTAGCAACTGCAGCTGTTCTGCAGCAATGGAAGTAAATTAAGCCTTGAAAGTTGATGCAAATAATTCCTACAGGTGTCCCAACTTTTATTGATTAGTTGCAAACCCTCTTTCTGTATAACAGCAGTGTTGGAACAGACTGTCTTGCTACACCCTCTGAAGCATTATTTGGACAATATCGCACTGCAGGAAGTAGTATATTGCTATCATAATGGCGAGTAAAAGACAATTAACAAAGGAAGACAGACAGACCATTACAACCCTTAAAAGTGGAGGTCTTTTCTTCGGAGAAATTGCAAAGAAGCCAAGGTGCCAGTGAATACAGTTTTCTACACCATCAAAAGGCACTTGGAAACTGGAGGAAACTCTGAGAGGAAGAGGTCTGGCAGACCCAAAGCCACAACACAATCAGAAGACAAGTTTCTGAGAATCAACAGCTTGCATTGTAGGTGGCTCACAGGACAGCAGCTTCAAGCACAGCTGAACACTGGTCGAAGTAAAGGAAGTCTCTGTTTCAACTGTGAAGAGAAGACTTCGAGCTGCAGGTTTGACAGGTCGAGTGGCAGTAAGAAAGCCATTGCAAAGATGGAAAAATAAGAAAAAGAGGCTTGCCTGGGTCATGAAGCACCGCCAGTGGACTACTGAAAACTGGAAGAAGGTCTTATGGACTGATGACTCAAAATTTGAAATCTTTGGTTCATTAAGCAGGGTTTTTGTATGCTGTCAAGTTGGCGAAAGGATGGTTCCTCAGTGTGTGATACCAACTGTCAGACATGGAGGAGGAAACGTGATGATCTGAGACTCTTTTGCTGGATCCAGAGTCAGTGACTTGCACAGAGTGACTGGCACACTGAACCAAAAGGGCTACCACAGCATTTTGCAGCGCCATGCAATACCCTCTGGTCTATGCCTAGTTGGTCAGGGGTTCATCCTTCAGCAAGATAACGACCCAAAATTCCAGGCTATGTCAGAACTAACTAAGAAGAAAAGAACAAGACGGTAGGCTTCAAATCATGGAATGGCCAGGACAGTCTCAGGACTTAAACCCCATTGAGCTGCTTTGGGATGAACTGGACAGAGGGTAAAAGCAAAGCAACCTCCAAGTGCAACACATTTGTGGGAACTTCTGCAACAGTGTTGGGAAGAACTTTCCGAACAATATTTGATTTCCATTGAAGAAAGAATGCCACGAGTATGTTTGGCTGTTATATCTGCAAAAGGTGGCTGATTTGTTGAGTAAAAAATTTAGATTAATTTTGTTCAACAAAATGATTCCATGATTTCTTTTTTAACTGCAATTGTTTATTTGTTCAATGCTTTAATTTCAGAGTACATTGAAACATTAAACTGCTTCAATTTCTTTAAAAACTGGAAAAATGGGGTGTTCTAAAACTTTTGAGCGGAAGAGTACATCTCCAATAAATGTTTTGTTTGCTTTCTTAGGAAGGAAAAAATGAAATTTCACAGATGCCGACAAAACAAGGATTCATTAAGGTGGGTTTTCACGGGGCACGCGAACGGTTCGCGAAGGATGGGAATGTCGAAAAAATGGCAAAGTCCAACATTCGTATTTTAGGCTCCAAAAGTTTGCCAAACATGCGCGGGGGTTCGGAAGCATCGTCAATTGTTCGCAGGAGTCGTTTTTTGTTCGGCGGGAATTTCAAAAAATTTCAAAAAAGTGCACAAAAAGTCATCCGCTCTGCCAAAAAAGTTTGAAATTTCGGCCGAACAAAAAATTCCCATCCTTCGACATTTCGACATTCCCATCCTTCGCGAACCGTTCGCGTGTCCCGTGAAAACCCACTTTTAACATGTTGAAACACATAAATTAACTTTTTTTCTGGGCTGGGGGGTTTGCAATGTAATGCATTGCAAGTATGACTTTCATGTGGAATGACTAAAATACATACATATATATATATATATATATATATATATATATATATATATATATATATATATATATATATATATATATATATATATATACATATATACATATATATATATATATATATATATATATATACATATATATACATATATATATATATATACATATATATATATATATATATATATATATATATATATATATATATATATATATATATACATATATATATATATATATATATATATATATATATATACATATATATATATATATATATATATATATATATACATATATATATATATATATATATATACATATACATATATATATATACATATATATATATATATATATATATACATACATATATATATACATATATATATACATATACATATATATATATATATATATATATATATATATATATATATATATATATATATATATATATATATATATATACATACATATATACATACATATATATATATATACATACATATATACATATATATATATATATATATATATACATACATATATATATATATACATATATATATAAGTAGGTGTGCCTACGAGTCATCCCTACCCTCTTCTGTTTCTTCTAATAAAATGCAATCCTGTACAATGCTTTTGAAATAGCTGATAAAAGTGCAGCTCCTATTACTGCAGGTTTGAACATGTTCCAAATTTTGCAAATAATCACATGCTGTGTCAGGATTACATCTCACCTGTAAGGTTGGCCAACTGTATCCTCTGAGGTTGCACAAGCACTCCCTGATTTACCAGTTCCTCAAATAAAGATTCAATCGTCCTGAGAGCATACACATTGTTAATTGTACATCTATAACATTTGTGTAATACGACATAATGTACATTGTCTGAAGTTGTCCCGAAACCACAAACACCTGCACTTTCTAACGATGCCATAATGTGGTGGAATAAAATCACAAATTGACTTTTAATAACTTATCCTGTTGTAATATGTGCTTTATCATTGCAAAAGCTCTCATTGCTGAATTACTAATTAAAATGCTGTCCACAGGTTTGAAAATGTTTCGTAATCTTTCGTAAAAATGTATTTCTGGTTTGGCACAAGGTTTGTTTCCCTGATTTTCCATTGTTTGGGTCTTCCTGCATTATTCCGGAGAGTGGAGACACCACAAGTAGCTGTGCCAGCATGGTTTTAACTTGATGTTGGAGATTCCGTGACAGTTGTAAAATAAGTCGAAGAGCATTTAACAGCTCATGTAAAATGTTAATGTCAAAATTAACTTTACCCACCGATTTGCTGTGAGATCGATTGCCTTTCTTGTCTTTTTAGCCTTTTTTTTCTGCAAATAAATGAGTGTTTGTCACTGCAAGTATCCATTATGGTAGTTCATTTGCTACTAGTTTTCTATTATGAAGTGCGATGAAAGAGAGTGAGTCCATTTATTTATTTGGTATGTCAAGGGAATGGGATTGGTGTCTAAGCATAAAGAGTGTGTATGAGGTGTGATGGGAAGGATTGGAAGGGAAGGCAGGATGGTGGACGGTGTGGGGGAAATGCATCTTTTCTTCAGTTTGGTGTATAGCTAGATCACAACAGAACAGATTTTAAGCATTGTACTTTTTATTAAAGTTTATTTTCAATTATTTTACATTTTACTTTCGCCTTGAAGAAAATTAATACGACGCAAGGAAGTTTGGGTTGTGGAAAATGTGAACGGAAGAGAGAAACATGGAATCTCACAAAAAGGCAAAGATGTTCGTTTGATACCACATAAGTACATGGATCTTCAAAGCAAAACCATGATGTAGAAAACAAAGTAGTGAAATATGAGGAGGATGGAGAGGTTATAGATATGTGAGAGGAAACAATCTGCAGCATTTCAGTAAATGGTTAAAATACTATGACTTCACATTGCCGTTCATTAGCTTTAAGTAATTGCTCCTCATTGTGTTCATGTGTAGGGCCACTGTTTCCACATCAAAAACATTATTTCGTGATAATTTTCCATGTTCATTCAAAACTCGAAAGCAGTCAACAGCATGCCATTACAAATCCCTACGCTTCCTACCTTAATCAAAGATGAAAGATGGCAAAAAATTATAGCAGGAATTACCCAATATCAAATGTTGAGCTTTAAAAATCTTGTTTTGACCCCTGTGACCCAGAGTCCCCACCCTCTGGGGGCATGAACCCCAATGGGGGTCAAATCCAAAGAATCGTGATGTATTTCATGCGTCCCCCAATGTTGATTGCATATATAAAGTTTAATTTAGAAAATGTTTTAAAATGTGCCTGTAATTGCATTTTATGGGATTTGACCTTTTGACGCTGCCCCAGGGTCTCAGGCAAGAGGACCAAAATGATACCGCTTTTGCAGCTTCTTGTCATGTGGTAATCATAACTACCAGGTTTGGTGAATTTCTGCACAACCGTTTCATAGAAGATAATGTGACAAACAGGCAGACAGACAGATGGAGCTGATTGCAATATCCCCCCACTTTTTTGAAAATCGAGGGGATAAAGATGTTCTATTACAATGGTGATAAAGTATGCCCACTTCATTATAACATCATGAAACTTCTGATTTAAGGCACCAATGGCCATCGTGCACAAAATGAACTGCAGACATATTTCAGTGCTGAGATTTCAACAACACTTTATTTATTTTTAGTTATTACCTTCACCAGAGGAGAAGGTATTGTTGCGGAAATGGGCCCTTAGTGGGTTATTAAATATAGGATTAGCCCAGATCCCCCCTTAAATGCATCTTCAGCCAGGTTCTTTGGTAATCGGACGTTACATGTGTGTCGGGAGGTGTAGCAGGCTGTCCAGTGTTCATACAGTGGTGGTGTACCGAGAGGTGCCTTCTTTTTCCTTCCCCTCTTAACGAGCCCCCACCCAGCGCTCTGACAGAGTCAGTCAACAGGACATGTCAGAAACCCATTGGCGGAGAGCTGCTGCTCTCGAATGATGGACCAATCATGGGTCCCCAGGGGTGGTCTGAGAGGCCCGCCCCGAAAGGCAAGAGGAACTGTTTTTGTCCTGTCTGCGATCTGCTTCGTGAGGAGTAACTTGGCCAGCCGTTCCTCCTTGGCCATGGATCCAGCATGTCGGTCATTCCCAGGCTCATCCTGAGTCCAGCCATGGGGCCGCTGACTGTCCTTTCTCCCTGTGTGGCTGGACCACATCTTTTCATCCCGTCGATCCGCCTGCGGAGCACAACACCTGGATTTGGCCGAGTCTGGTGTACAGGCCAGGCCTGGATTCACATACTGGACCTTGTAGGGAGCCAGCTGGAACACACCATAGATCTTTCGTTCTTGTGCCGTCGACCTTACAGGGGCTGGACGCGCCGAGGCTGGTGCGTGAGCGGTGCCGACAAAAAGACGTCGTCGCCGCCATCTTGCCACGCGGCATGCGCGAGCGGTGCCGATAGGAGTATGAGCGCCATCTTGCCACGCTGCATGCTCGAGCTGGGCGCTCGAATCCGACACCATCGGCTTGTCACGAGCCGCATTCGTGCCTTCGACACTTTTCCTCTCGTCCATGAGGCACCATCAAGTACGCCGTGTCTTGTATGCATGTTGTCCAGGCCTAAGGTTTATTTTGCTGGACCCCCTTCGAAACCCATATCCTAGCTCCCTAGATAAGAGCGGGTTATAGAAGAATTATCACATTGTCGTGAATGCTTTGCTTGTGTCGAGTTCCCCAATGTGTCCCCAATAAATCTGGCTGATTCATACGAAATTTGCCGCCTTGAATTTATTCGTGTCACGCTGAGGAACAATCGCTTGATTTGTATTTAAAACCAAACTGGCTACGGACTGTGTCAGACTTCGCTCGGTCTCTGATCAAACCCAGTCTGTAGCCGGGGTGTATATCCCCAACTGGCAAGGCACAGGGGTACTTTGGAATCGTGATCTTAGTCGCGTGACCCGAGACCTGTGCCGAACTAGCCGGCGTTATAACCTCTGAGACGGCAGTGCTGTTAAGTGCCGCCGAATCTTCAACAGTATTACATTTGGGTTCTTTGTTTGTGTGTCTGTATAAAATGTGAATGTTTATTAATTACATTGGACTCCTATATATCTTTAGAACGCTTGAGACTCTTTAAGACCCGTAAGACCATTAAGGGGACCCCATAAGACCCTTAAGGACCCTTTCAACCCTAAGACCCCTCAAACTATTCGACCCTTTAGAATGCAAACACCCTTCAAGACCCCTAAGACCCTTTTACACCCCTAAGACCATTTAGACCCCTTAGACCATTTAATACCCCAAAGACCATGAGGATGCTTTAGAACCCTAACATCTTTCAAGACTCTTCAGACGCCTAAGAGCCTTTCGAACCCTTAAGACCCAATAGATCCCTTAGACCCCTATAGACCCCATTACACCTTTTTATACCCCTTTGACCTTGAAGTCCCTTTAGATCCTTAGACACTTTAGAACCCCTAATACCCTTAGACACCCTTCTACCATTTAGACACTTAGACCTTCACCTTTCAGACCTTTTAATACCCTGCCATTATTTGACCTTTATATCCTTTTTATAAATGTAAAGACCTTTTAGATGCTTTTAGATGTTTTGAGACCCTTTAGACCCCTTCAGACTATTCTGACCTTTTAGACCCATTTAGACCTTTAGAATTTCGATCTTTTGACCTTCAGACCATTTGATGTTTAGAACTTTTTCGACCTTTGGCCGTTACAACTAGACCATTTAGACCTTTTCTTTGCAATCAACGACCTTTAATTTAGTACAGTACATCCTTCAATTTATTTGCCACACAAAACAAGTCCTGACAAGGATCTGCAATCTCTGATTGCTCTTTCTAGTTCACACTTGTATTCACTGCCACTTCCAGCAAGTACTTACTGGCATGAAGATCCTTGCTGTGTTTTTGTAAAGTCAAAAAAAACTTGCTATAGTGCAATAAACTAACAGGATATATGAAAATGTAATAGTTTGTTGGAATATCAGACAGGTAACTTCAAAGTCAAGCGTACAACTAAGTGACTACAATTTAGGGAATTTTGTGATGTTTTTTAATTTATAAATTACACAGAATGCTCTCGCAGTGTTGCATGAAATTTAGGATCACAGTTCCACATTGTACTTCACATGGACAATGGGGGAGGGAAGTATATATGGAAGAGGGAGAGTTCAAAATTTTGCGATATGCACATGTAATAAATAGATGGCTCCGATATGAAATAAATTTAATTCCACATTCCACAAATTTCATTCCACACAGCCCAAAAGTGTGTGTCCACTCTCAGGAGAGCCAGCAAAGCACATCTGTCAAACCTCAAGAATGAATTTAACTTCTCTTCCTCCTCTAAAATCTGGTGGCACCTTGTTAAAGCTGTCTCTGGAGTATGCTCCCCCTCCATCCCTTCCTTCTCTTCAAATGGCACCACAGCTGACTCCTCTCATGAAAGTGAATGCCTCAATTATGTGCTTTCTTCAAAATCTTGTGTCCCAACCCCTCACTCTCTGTACCCACCCTACCCAGTCACACCCAACTATTCCTAATACTCGGTGTCTTTTTAGCCTCGAGATTCCTAGAAGGTGGAGAAGTTTATGACAATCCTCAACTCTGATTCTGCAACTGGACCGGATGGCATAAGCTCACGTGTCCTAAAGACATGCTCTGCTGTTCTTGCACATCCTCTCTCTGCCATTTTCATCATATAATTTGTCCTAGATCATTTTCCATCTGCTTGGAAGTCAGCCAACATAACCGCATTACATAAACGAGGTGCAAAAGCCAATCCCCTTAACTACAAACCTATTAGGTTACTTCCAATCATCAACAAGGTCATTGAATCCACCATCACACTTGACATAAAATCCTTCCTTTCCTCCAATGACCTCATCCCAGATCATCAATTAGGATTCAGACCAGGTCACTCGACATTGGACATACTACTTTTACTCTCCCAAAAATGGATGGAGGCTCTCAATGTCAGACATAAGATCAGAGCCATCTCTCCAGACTTACCTCGAGCTTTTGATAGTCTGACATCACGTCTTGCTCTCCAAACAATTTGCCTATAGCATCCAGTACCAACTGCACACATGGCTAACTGACATCCTCTGCTCTTGTAGCTAATGTGTGGATCTCAACAGCATCCTTTCATCCCGTCTCCCTAGCAAGGATGGAATGCCACCAAGGCATTGTTCTAGGCCCAATCATATTCCTAATCTTCATCAACGATCTGACTCCAGAAAATCCTCTTTATCCATTTGCTGATTACTCCACCCTCTGCCGTGACATCTTCACCCTTCATCCTTCAGATAGGCAGGTACCAGCTTCTTCCATCTCATCAGACGTTGACAAAATCACAAGCTTGTCAAACATTTGGAATATGTCTTTCAATCCTGACATGTATGTATATATATATATATATATATATATATATATATATATATATATATATATATATATATATATATATATATATATATATATATATATATATATATATATATATATATATATATATATATATATATATATATATATATATATATATACTGAACAAAAATATAAACGCACCAACCTAAATATCTAAGTCAAGATTGCCATTATGGGAAAATGGTCAAACCGATGATATGTTTGAGCAATGGTTCCTTTGTTTTGCTCAAGACAGATGTTCCCATTGAAATTGACCACTCTGAGTGTGTGGACTCACACGTTGAGTAATCCTTCCCATGAGCACCATGGGGCTTGACAGAGTGATGGTCAGTGAGCGTGACCAGGACACAAACACTCCCTATAGCTTGCCCTATAAAAGGCCTCCCCAAAATGTGGACTGGTGCCAAATGTCAACATGCCACAGATGTCACAAATCTTGAGGGAGCGCGCCATTGGCATTCTGAATGCTGGGACGTCAGTACGGGCCGTTGCAGCACACTTCAATGTCCACCACTCCACCATTAGCCGCCTGAGAACGCGCCTCAGAGAGACTGGAAGCACGGTGAACCTCCCACATGCCCGGCGACCACGTGTGACCACCGCCGGTCAGGATCGTCACATGAGGCTGCAACATCTCCGGGATCGACTCCGACCGGCCACGAGGACTGCCGATGAGACTGTCGGGCTGCATAACAGGCGCAGGCGATAATCTGGTGATGTCCATGTGCCGGAGATGCACCGCTCTGCGCGACGCCAACGGTGGACACACCCGCTACTGACTGTGTGAACTCTGACAGTGACACCTCGGTTGTGTCGGCTGTTGTAGCGCAAAGACTGTCGCCAGAATTCTCAAGGAACTCTTTGAAATTTAATGCTCAATTGTCACGGATTCTATAACCAAATTGTTGTGAAGATTTAGTATTAATGAGTTCGAGGTAAAATAGTAACAATCGCTTGGTGCGTTTATATTTTTGTTCAGTGTATATATATATATATATATATATATATATATATATATATATATATATATATATATATATATATATATATATATATATATATATATATATGTGTATATCTGTGTCTCTCTGTCTCTGTCTGTCTCTGTCTCTCTCTCTCATCTGGCAAACTCTCCTATCTACTTTCTTAACAATTAAATCCTCTTGAGGAAGCTCAGTCACCCAAACTCTTGGGTCTCACAATCAGCCATGATCTCTCTTGGGCAAACCACTTCTCAAAGTTGGCCTCTAAAGCCAGCCACCGACTGGGCATCCTTCGTCATACAAAGTCCTTCCTTGGCACACCTGAACTCTTATCAATGTGCAAGGTCTTCCTCTGCAGCTTGATGGAATACTGCTCTCCCCTCTGGGCTGGCACACCTGCCTCACACCTTGCTTAGCTTGGCGCCATGGAAACCAAGGCCTTCAAGATCACTGGAATTTCCTTCAATAAAGCTGAGTCTGTAGGCTTATCACTGAGTCTATGAACAGGTCTGGGGTCTCTCTGTCTTTTTGGTCTTGCACCCTCTGCTCTTTACATGCTTTGCCTCCCCCCCCCCCATTTTTCCCTCCAGGTTTCTGCAGTATGCATGCAATCCACCATCAACCTCCTTTTGGTGAAACTCCCAAAATCTAAGATCACTGCCCACCTCCACTCATTCCTTCCACTATTTTACCACCTGTGGAACCAACTTCCACATTCTCTTCATTCTCACTCCTCCCTCCATGTCTTCAAGACAGCTGGTCATCACTAGCTCAGAGATCATCCTCCATACAAAACCATAATCTTTTCTACCCCCGTTAAACCATCACCCCCCTCCCCACAATTTTAATTTTCCTGTTTTTTCCTTCCTAAGTGTTTCCATCTTGTTCACCCCCTGCATCTTTCCCTTCCCCTCATTCTTAGCCGCATCCCTTGTTTGTCCATCGCCGTCTATGTTGTCACTCGACCCTGCAGTTGGCTTTTCTCCAATTTTCTTTCTGCTGTTCCTTTTGTTCTGCTATGTCATGATTTGTTCTGTGTTCTGGCTATTCCACAAGCCTCAACTTTGTATGCAAAAAAAAATACAAAAAAGTCTAATTAAACAACTTCCCAAAAGTTGTAATTAAGATCGATTTTCACAATTATAAAACAGGAATACTAGCCAAAAATAAGTTACATATGAGATGTTTACCTGCTTTCCCTTTTCTTTCTTGTTCTTCCCCTTTGTTTTTTGCCTGTCCACAACTATCTGAAGTTTTATCAACTCCTCCCTCATTAAGTTGTCAACCTGTGCACATCAAAGGATAAATGCTAAATCTTACTACATATGTTCTTTGGCAACTTGTAATACAGATGGTGAAAGGGGTATGATGCATACGAGATAAAATGAAAACAATGATTCCATAAGTTATTTCCAAATCTACTTCGATATTTTCCCCTGGACACTGTTTGTGATTTTAAGAAGGCTGATCAGGCAATAATTGAGCAGATCCGATTTGCCCATTTTGTGTGCACAGGACATCTGGGCAATTTTTCCACATGAGTGGGTAAATACCAATGTTGAAGCTGTATTGAAACAGCTTTAAGAGAGAGGAAACCAGCTCTGAAGTACTGATTTTAAGTACGACAGCTCATGTTGTCAGGGCCCATTGCATTTGTTGCATCTTGTGCAGTTATCCATTTCTTGAAGTCATGCTAGATGGACTGTGCACTCGTAAGACATTTCGGAGTGAGTTGAGTTGGATGGTCGACTCGACACTTTTTGCTGAAGATTCTTGAAAGCAACTCAGCTCTATCTTTACCTCCGCAACCAAAAGTGGACGGAGGTTATGTTTTCACCGCTGTGTATTTGTTAGTTTGTCTGTGCTCAGGATGTCTCAAAAAGTTATGGATGGATTCAGACGAACTTTGATGGACAGATTATGTGTGTGACAAGGAAGAATTAATTAGATTTTGCTGAAGATCCAGATCTGGTTACTATAATTTTAAGGTGATTTTTTTACCATTAAGTGATGAGGCCAAAAATGATATATAGCATGATATTTCAAAAAGTTAGGGATGAGTTATGACAAAACTAGGTGGACGAGTTGGTTAGGTAACAAGAACATGCTAATTAGATTTTGGTTCAGGTCTGAATCCAGATCCGATCTCTCAGTGGGCTATAAAACGTAAACTGTTCAATCTGGCAGAGGTATGCACTTTACTGAGCGCCGTTCTAGTTTGCACTTTTGTTCTGGACTCCACCATGATTTTTGATGGAGATGGTTAGTTCAGTGAATATCCTTGTAAGAAACCATCTCCCATTTGTTAAGCTGGTATACAAGCGCAAGGTCCAGTATATTACACGGGATTTAAGTAATGACAATTTGAACATATTATTATTAGTCATTGGTGGCTCAGATGCTGCAAGCAGTGCAAGCATAGTGGTTTTCTTTACAAACAAACTTTATCTTGAACTTCTATCCTTATTCAGGTCCCCCATAATGGAATTTCACAAGTGTTCAGAAACACAGCAGAAGTGTGGTAATGTAACTGTGTAAATAAGTGAGTAAATACATACATTTCACATTCTGGAAGTGAGAGTTTACAAACACACAATCATTTTGAGTACATTTAATGTTATTTAAATGAAAATTTTGACCTGTACTCGAATTTCACTTTCAACTTCCTTCCTCTTGATCTTTCGCATGAGTTCAACATCAAACTTCTGGTGAAAGCAAATGAACTCATCACGATGTTTCCACACCTCTGCAGAACAAAACTTGGTGTAACCAAAGGCAGACCATAAACCAGTTTGAACAAAACCAATGATGTAATAATGATGTTTTTAAATGAATTTAATGCTCTCTGAAAGCACTTTTATTCAATACTGACTTTACATTTGTGATAACATACCACATGAATATCATGGTTTTTGTCACTTGAGATTGGTTAACCCTCTCATTATTGACACAGAATTCCATAAAATAACTGAGAGCACACCAAGCTTCAGAGGAAATCATTTATACAATTGACTGTGATCAGACTATTGACTGTGAAGATGAAGTCGAGTCCTAGTCTATTTAGATGTACGAGTAAAGATGTTAAAGATGTCCTCTTACATGTTCTCTCATGTTGAACTGTGTAAGGCTGGGTGGAGTGATGTTGGGGGGGGGGTAAGGGAAAGGTGATGCAGTATTTTTACCTCCCACCCATAAAGACATAAGGCCTCCCCCTCTACCAGCCCATCTTGTGTCCAGGGTAAGTCATCAGAAGGAAGCATAATAAGCAAAGAGCAACAGCTATACAGAAGGAACCTGGAGAGGATTCAGGTTTCAGCTGCTACTCCTCTACCCTCACAACCATCCAGTCAGAGCTAAGTGAGACTTTCAATTTTGTTAGCTCACCTGGATTTCAGTCCGATGAGCTTACGTGATCAAGCAGTGTCCGTAGCTGAATGAGTCAGTGAGTCAGTCCGTAAACACTTGTCATTTTCTCTTAAACCAAACACACAATTTTGATGAAACTTGGCCAGAAGCTTTACATCTGATGCCGAAAGAAGATGTATGCAATTATCTGCGCATCAAAATCTGTGCTCATTAACGGGGTCTTCAGAGGGGTTCTGACCACCCAAAATAGGTATTTGCTCTCTTCTTCAAAACTACACAGATGATTTCGATGAAACTTGACCACAACCTTCATCACCCATGATGTACCAAAGTTTGTTCATGGCATAAAAAATCAGGGTCTGGAGGGGTTTAAGGTGGGTTTGAGTAACCCAAAATATGTATTTGCTCTCTTCTCCGAAACTACACACAATTCCGATGAGACGACCATTACCGTCATCACCCATGATTTACCAAAGTTTGTTCACAACATTAAAAAACAACATCAGAGTCTAAGCAGGGCTGCGGGGGGGGGGGGGGTTGAGTGACTGTTACTCTTGATCCAGGTGGGCTTCAGGATGCATCATCCTATTTTGTTTGCAAGAATTCACTTCTCTATAGACAGATAGATAAAGAGAGAAAACAAGAGTAAGAGAGGGATAAAAGAGAGGAAAATGAACAAAAAGAGAAGAAGAAAGCAAGAATTGTGAAGAGAGAAAGCAAGCATGAATAAAGAGAAATGTGAAAAAGTAGAAACAAGTGTGAAAGACTGAAGAGAGATGTGTAAGAGAATGGAAAAAAGATCAAATATGGTGGGAAAAACCTGGATAGATAGATTTCTGCAGTTACTCCACAATGCTCAAACGCAACAACAGAAACAAGCTACCCGAGGTCCATCAGCAGGGAAGAATAGTCCACGCAGCATCAGGATATGACACAAACATAAGCAAATAACATGGCTGATTTTGGGGGCCGCTGTGATTGACCAAGTGGATGAGTTGGTTCTGAGGGAGGGACTGAAAGAAAGAGCATGTTCCTCTCTCTCTCTCTCTCTCTCTCTCTCTCTCTCTCTCTCTCTCTCTCTCTCTCTCTCTCTCTCTCTCTCTCTCTCTCTCTCTCTCTCTCTCTCTCTCTCTCTCTCTCTCTCTCTCTCTCTCTCTCTCGCTCACTGCTAGTCCCACTGCTCTCTTGACTCTTTGCTTGCTGCTCTGCTTGCTGGCTGATGACCTGCTCTCATGAGCCTGTTTGCTTGCTTCTTCCGAGAGCCCGTTCTCCTGCCGTTCTGCCTGTAGTCAGCTCTATACAACAGCCTGGGGCTCTTCACCACATGCTATTTCCCCCTCACTCACCCTGTTCAGGTGAATGGTAATTGTGTGTGTGGCACCATCGCAGGGGTTTAGTTTTTGTGCGTGATAAGGTAAGTTATTGTGTTTTACGTCTGTCCTTATACCGGGGATTTCATGCTGTTTGTCTCATGTGCAATAAAATTATTTCTTTCCTTTGGGCTGTGTGGCACACATATTTCCGCCATTTTCCCGTGCCGGCATTTGGGTTTTATCGGGGTAACTGGAGGTTTAAATTAGTGATAATCCTGAGTTTGATAGCATGTGTGCTTCGACGTGCATGAGATTAACAACGCAACCACCCGGATACCATATCAGATATGTTTGTCTTGTGCTGGTTACCCATGAATCATAGCTCAGCGAAGTCAGTTCTCACCTCAACAGTAAAGGATCCCTTTTGGGTGGGGGCCATCCAAGTAACAAGTTGTGTCAAGAGTGGGGAAAAGTTGAAAGAAAAATAGAAAGTGGGAGTGGGAAAAAGTATAATGTTTTATTGGAAAGAGGTCAGTAGGAGCATGAACTCTCATTCCTCCAGGGGAAATTTAAATTTGAAATTTTTTTGTGTGTGAGCACAATTGGTCCTCAATAAATTTAAAATATTTTTATTGGCATGCTGCCTGGTCAAGATGGCAGACCAACATTGTGCGCACAAGAACAAGAGGCAAGGATGGGCTTTTGCGAGAAGAAAAGCTTAGAGTAGGAACCTCTCCCACCCTGGCATCACCAAAAAAATCCCCTTCCCGCTTGGCTCAGGAGGCATGACACAAGCGGATATCACGATGATGTACCCTGGCATAATGGCACCAATTAAACAATGAAACTATATCATGGAAGCAAAATTCACAAGTTTTGAAATGAATATAACGGATTAAGCAAAAAGCCCAAAAATGGAATAGACTGGTATTTTGCGAAAGGTGAAGTTGAAATTTAAAAAGTAATGGCCTTGAATGTCATCACGGTAGTGTGCAAGTCATTCCGCACCATCAGAGCAGAAAAGAGATTGCCCAGGAGATAGAGATGCATTTAGAATTTGTGTAGGTGCAGCAGTTACAGCCCACCAAGGTACAGTCGTTAGAGCCCATGGAAGTGCAGCAGTTAAACCCCACAGAGGTGTAGTCAGAGCCCGTGAAGATGCTGTCAGAGCATGAGAAGGTACAGACAGTCTGTGGAAGAGTATGAATTAGTACCCACGGAGGAGTGAGTTGGTGCCAGTGGAGGAGTGCGAGTTAGTGCTGGTGGATGAATGTGCATTAGTGCTCATGAAGGAGAGTGAATTAGTACCCACGGGGGGTGAGTTAGAATTCTGTGTAGCCACACAAGAGCAGGTTATATTGGAAAGATGTACACATTCATCGGGGTGCAACCCAAGCCACAGTCTTGGGCTGAGTATTTCAGACCCCAGAAGAAGCACTCCCGTGAGTCAAAGGTGGGCCTTCCTTGGCACCTGGACTTGGCCATATTCCGGTCATCTGTGAAGCATAGCCAAAACACTCATATTCAGCCTTCGTCTTCCCTCAAAATCATTGCAAAAATGTTATTCATGAGGTGAAGCATTCCTTTGTCCAAAGGAAGTGTGACAACCTCTCCTCTGTTTTTTCACGAATAGGTCTTTCTGATCTTTAGCCAAAAGTATCTCAAACTTCTTTTGCTCTACTTTTCCTTAGCTTTTGCAATCCAATAATGCTATAACTGTCTCTCTGACTGACAAGGCAACTCTTTTTGGTTCTCTTTTCTCTTCTAATTTCACATTGGATGACTCCAACATTCTAACACCGTCTGATGCACCGCTTACCAATCATATGCCTCTCCATATGATCTCTTTTCATACAGTCAAAAAAGTACTTCTCTCTCTGGACACAAACAAGTAAGCTTTTGACAGAGTGTGGCATCAGGGTCTGATCTCTAAGCTCCCCTGTTTTGGCTTTCCTCATTCGCTCTGCTCCCACATTGCTGGATTTCTCTCCAGCCGTTCTGTCTGAATAATCGTTGATGGTTCAAACTCTCCCTCCTTCCCTACCAACAGCAGTGTCCCTTAGGGTTTTGTCCTGTCTCCTCCACTCTTTCTTCTTTTTAATCAATGATCTTCTTTCTTCTATGAATAACCAAAATTCATTCGTATGCTCATGACTCAACATTACATGCCTCTACATCACATCTGCTCCATCCTCTCCTTTATCACAATGACCTCTATAAAATCAGATTTGGACAGGATTTTTCAGTGGGGCAAATGTAATCAAGTTAAGTTTAATGGTTCTAAAACCCTCTTTCTTCCCATTTCTCTGTCTAAAACTCTTCTCAACTTTCCCATCTCTTTTGAAGGCTCGACAATTTTGTCACTCACATTTCTCAGTAAACTTACTTGGTGTTACTATCACATCAGATCTATCTTGGAAACCTCACATTGTATAAATAGCTATGTCTGTCTCTAAGAAACTCGGACTCCTGTTCAAATGTTGAAGATTCTTATCTAAACAGTTGCTCCATTTGTCCTTCTATAAAGCACTGCTCTCACATCTGGGGAGGTTTTAGCTTAATATATTTACTTGATAGAGTCGAGTCGAAAGCAATCCGACTTGTCAACTCTCCCAATCTAACCTCAAAACTCAACTTGCTTGAAGTATGCCATGATGTTGGCCCTCTTTCCCTTTTCTATAGATATTACTTTGGTCTACGCTCCCGAGAACTGGCTGATTGTATTCCTCCGCCATGAGATAGACCACAAAATACTCGGCAAGCCACAGCGTCACACAATAATCATGTGACCATTATAATCATGTACGAGACAGCCGTTATGATGTTTGTTTCTTTCCCTTCACCACTAAGCTCTGGAATTCTTTAAATTAACACATCTTTCCTAAAAATTATAACCTGCCTATTTTCAAATGGCAGGTTTTCTCTCTGATTGTTTTCCTTCTCTTCACTTCTTTATCTCTTCAGTTATTATTACCCTTGCCGGAGGAGAGGGTATTGCATTTGGGTCCGTTTGTTACTTGGTGGAAAAAAAATTTTGCCAAGTATGTTGGTCTGTAGCATTTGTCTGTCTGTTTGTCACATGATTTTGGCCACAGTTTTCAAGCAATCGTGAATTTTTTTTGTTTATGTAGTTGACTGGTCAAGGATAGCAATGTTTAATTGTGGTGTTGATCCGAATCCGGATCCAGATCTGAGAATTTTTTTTAAGTGATTCTTCACCATTCAGAAATATAGCCAAAAATGATATTCCCTGAAGTGGCTGAACAGGTCGAGGTGAAACTACATGTATAACCAACCACCTTTCCATGAGGAGCTAAATGTTCAAACATATGATGTTGTAGGTCACATAGTTTGGAAGTTATATTGGATTTACACTCAAACCTATAAAAAAATATTCTCCAGAATGGCGAGACAGATCGAGGGGAAACTTCACACAAATGTTCCGCAAGCCATGGGTGTACAAGTTTAAGGAATCATTGATAGGTCACAAGGTTTGGAAGCCATATTGGATTGAATAAAATTATGAAATGATGTTTTCTCTGGAACCGCTTAATCAATCGATGTGACACTTCACAATTGTGATCTAGTATTGATGAGGAGCACATGTTTTAAATTTCAACTTTATCGGACACATGGTCTGGCAGCCAGAATTATTTATTTATTTTGATCTGGGTTTTTTTATTTTTGAATAAGGCTCACTTGGCTGTGCCTGGATGGGTTTGAGGGTACAGGAGTAGCAGTTGAAATGTGAATCCCATCCAGGTTCCTCCTGATAACTTCATCTTTGCTTTTTGCTTGTTCAGGTTCCACCTGATGACTCCAATGCAGGACTGTATCTATTTGGTCTTCCATTTCATTTGAATTAAATTAATTTTAATCCCATTCTAAATTCAATTGAATAAGAATAATAAACGTCATGGATCAGGGTCAGGTGTCCAATCAAAGCGGGTTTGCATCAAAGCTGGACGTCTTGGTACCCAGTCATCACTGCCAGCAGTTATAAAGTGACAGTTCAAATTATGTCTCTTATTAATTTTGTAACACACCAGTCCACAAACGCCAGACAAAATACACCACACACAACTACACAAACATCACACAAAACAAGTCCTCGTGAGGGTCTGCAATCTCTGATTGCTCTTTTTCTTGTTTTTGTTTGTTTCATTTCAGGCCGAGCCTCGATGAGGATGATACAGTCAGTGACAGGAGCCTTTAACGTGAAAACAAACAAACAAAAAACAGTGAAGGAGCGCTTTTGGGTGGAGGACATCTGTGCAACATCATGTAGGTATATTAGGTTGTCCATGGACAAATATAGAGGCAAAGAAATAAAGTAATTATGATAATACTGCAGTTACACTAATTTGGTTAACTACATTTTTTATCAGTCTTGAACTTGTTGACCACTCCTCGTATACAATGTATGTATATTTGGAGGGTGGGGAAAGAACCCAGAAAGGTATCTACAAGTTTAAAGACTGGAAGTGGGACCATAGCCAAACTTACCATTGTATGTTTTGTGTCCCTCTGTTATGGTTGGCAGAAAATTGGATGGAAGCATTTTCCACCCGTTATCTTCTTTCTGTGAGAAAACAACGCACAAGCCATCTGATATTTCCTCTGAAGGGATGTTTACATACTAACTACATTCCCAGAAAATGGACAGCTATTTTTACCAAATAATAATAATAATAATTCCTTCAATGAGTCTTCCTTCCAGCACATCCATGATTTTGCACACACACACACACACACACACACACACACACACACACACACACACACACACACACACACATACACACACACACACACACACACACACACACACACACATAACAATCCCTACATAGCAGAAATCTTATTTGGACACAAATTATCTTCAAATTAGAGGCCTATTTATCATTTATCTTTATTTTATTTGAATGTTGACTGCGTTGTTGTCATTAAGCTGCTACAATATTTACAGTAGCATTATCATTTTGAACCCGTAGGGTCTGGTTTTAAACAGTCACACAGTAGTGAGACTGCCCAATGAAGACTACAATGGATATATTGTACAATGTGGACCAAGAATCATCTACAACATTAATATTTCTGGACCTCTCAACTGATTTTCATGCAACTGATTAAACGTATGTTCTACTTGATTGTACTCTTGTTCTTGTATTGTTAGACCTACTCTCGAATGGTTTAACTCATCTCTTATTGATCATACATTTAATGTAAATACTTCAAGTTATTTACTTGACCCCATTCATTTATCATCAGTTTTCCTCAGTGTACAATATACATCCGCTTAGTCCACTTCTGTTGTTTCTTCATCGACATCCACTTTGTTCAGTTTTACTAATTTTCAAAGTCAACTCTCATTTTTGCGCGAATTATAATACCTGGATATACTTGGCCATGAAATCTGTCGATGGGTCGCTCTCTACAACACGGAATCTTGCCAAGAATAGCATGCTGATCTTTGGCTCTTCATCTGTCTTTGAAAAGGTTCAACCTCAAATAATGAAACTCGGGAATCATCACCGGATTACGACGACTTTGATCACTAATGTGTTGGTCTCTAACTTAGGTGTCACCATGGACCAAACTCTTTCCTTTAATTTTCACTTTGCTAATATCTTGAAACCTATTTTCTTCCATTTGCACAATGCTGCAACATCCGCTCATGTCTAAAGGAAGGAACAACTGAAATTTTGGTTCATGCTCTCATAACATTCCATTATGGTGATTGTAATTCCCAAATGGCATGATGATTGTAAAAAGGCAAGAGGGAGGGGAAGTAGTGAGAGGAGGGAAGAGAACTAGTAAGAGGAGGGAAGGGAAGTTGTGAGAGGAGTGAGGGACATGGTGAGAGGAGGGAGGGGGAGTAGAGGTAGAGGA
>NC_140964.1:119053605-119076105 GCF_056783735.1 Eptatretus burgeri
ATTATATATATATATATATATATATATATATATATATATATATATATATATATATATATATATATATATATATATATATATATGTACTGTATATATGATGTATGATGTGTTTCTGTTCTATCAATGCCATGCAGTATTGTTATGAATCTGGAAACCATTCGCCTTCACACATGCAGTTGACCCAAAGTTTAGTTATTTCGTTAAGTATATGTGGGTAGTTAGAACCTCTTCCCTATGTCTAATGGTAATTTCATGTGTGCGCTGTGAGTTTCTTTCTCGTTAGTTTTCTACATCAATCCCCTCCACTCCTTCAGCTCCATTACGCACGTGTTTCTGACTACGGACGTGGGCGGAGCCCCCCCTCGCCTCAGAGCCGACTCCGCCCCAGCAAGATGGAATGTTCCTCCCGTCCAATCAGGGGTGAGATCGCCTCAGCTCTGACTCCGCCCCATCATCGAAGAATGTCTCCCCTCTCGACACTGGGGAAGACAACAAAAGAGCCTCTCTCGGGGGAGGAGCACCGAGACGCCGACACGCCCCCCTCCTCCAATCGCGGCTGGCCACCACGACACCTGAAAATGCCCCATCCAATCCGGAAGCGAGTTACCCGAGAGCGGATCCCTCCACCCCGCACGGGGGAGTGTGTGTTGTTCCTTGGTCCCTTGGAGGTCGTTGCTTGCTTCTGGTCTGCTGGGCTCTCCTAGTCATCGGTCATCGTTCATGGCTGGCTGGGTCATTCGTAGGATCCTGGCTGCGCCCGTTGGATCCCGGTTCATGGGTTCGAGTCCCACCGTGGTGGGTTGTGTTGGAGTGCTCGAGCTGGGGATCCCGGTTCCCATCCACGGACTCCGAGCTACACAAGTGCGTCGGTAAAACCGCACGCAGTGGCCAGGTACCCGACGAGATTCTGACCCCCAGCTTGCCTATCCTCCTCGGCTGGAGGGTCCAATAAAGGCCAGCCGGCTCCATTTCTTTTTGGGCGTGTGTGACTGTGTGTGGCGCCAGTCTGTAAGTAAAACTGTTAAGTGATTGCCATTGTACATTTGCCTACATTTATATTCGTGATTAAGTTTGCTCTGTGTTTCCCTCCCTATTGCCTATTGTAAATAAATAACTGTTAAATGTTCCAGTTTGTTGTCTGTGTTTTCTTTCATTGACCCAGTATGGTTTGGGCTTGAGAATTAGGGAGGCCGATTGTGCTGTAAATTGGTATTTGGACCGGCGCGGCTTTGGTAATTCCCGCTCGGTTACGCCAGATCCGAGTCAGTAACAGCGACTCGGTTCGGACAAAGCCGGCCGAGGGTGTGGCTTCCCCGGTAGCTAGACCACGCAGCTAATTAGGTAAATTGGAACCAGACAAAAAGACCCTAACCACGCAGTCAAAATATTGGTGTCCACGGTCCATTAAGCGACCCATCGACTTCGGAGTTATCCGGAGTGACGACCTTCAATTCTGGGTGTTGGGGGGGGGGGGGGGAGACGGCCAAACTGCTCAATCTCACGGTCGTTCCCCACCCCCGAACTCGGCACCACAACAGTATTACCTGTTTGTGAATTTTCAATGTCCTGCATTTTTCTTATCTCCAATTTGCTTACTACATTTACAGTTCTGTAATCTGCTTGAAGTTTTACTTGCGAAGATGAGAAATGTTTTCCGTGTATTTAACTTAAAAAAATTATTCATCTCGGGGGTGGGGGGGGAGGGCATATATATATACATATACATCTTTTAAATATATATATATATATATATATATATATATATATATATATATATATACATACATACATACATACACACACATTCACAAACTTAGAAAACTACATACACATTGTTGAACAAGTTGTGCTGATTGTGAAAGAGCTTTGGAAGGCAATGAGAGATTTATCGTCCTATTGGAACTCAAAAGACCTTTGCAGCTGCTTTTTCTTTCTTGTCTTTTCTGTTCTTTTTTTCATCAATGTTTTTCTTTCCCTTTTTCTGTTGATCCAATTCTTGTGGCACCAACTCTTCCTTTAGCTGCCCATGAACATCAGAAGAACATCCAAGTTTCAGAAATAACTCACACTAAATTTGCACGTTATTTTCCGAGTTCTGTCTTCTTTAAAGCAACAGTTCAGCAGACTGGTGATATTCAGGAAATATAGGACAGAAAAGGACAGATTATTTTGCAAAACTTACCTCATTCAAAGTCTTTTCTGCAATAATAGCTGCAGATCCACCATCATTTTCATTTGGATAATCTGGAAATGCTCCTGCAATATCCCTAGCAAAACAAGATTTCCAAGGTTTGAAATAAAATGCTGCATAATAAATGTTGTCAACTGCATGTATTCATGTTTGTGCATCAAGTTATATCTCTCAGAAATTAAAAAAAGAGAAAAGGTCACTGGAGAACCTTCCATAAACAATAAAAATTAATGAGCATGCCTGGAAGTAAATGGTGTCACAAGCTGGATCTCACCAAGGTCCCAAGTCTAATTGACTATCCAAAGGAATTAAGTGGCACAGCTCCAATGCTCCAAACAACCTTCTTGCTATGATTCCATCACAAGGAATAGCCTTGGCTTAAGTCCTTGTTATTCCCACTGAAAATTTGCTTGACATAAAATCAACCATTTTTCTTGGATGCGCATATCATGAAAGATGGAGACAACACAATTGCAAAGCATGATGTTGGCTTAACGGTCAAGGTCATTGGGTTAAGATCTTAAGGTCTTCGGTTCAAGACCCTGTCGTTCCATTAAATAACACTAGATGGGTTGACTCAACCTGTGAGCCTGGTGTTGGCGCAGTGGTTAGGGCAGCGGCTTGGGATCCAAAAGGTCCTGAGTTCAAGCCCCGTTGTGCCACTGAATTAATACACCAGGGGGTTGACTCAGCCTGTCATCCTTCCGAGGTCGGCGAAATGAGTACCAGTATACTGGGCTGGTGTATACCCCGGTTAAAATAGGTGTACCATATCCCTGTCTCGTAAGAGGCGACCAGAGTTGCGTCAGGAAGGGCATCCGGCGTAAAACATGTGCCAAATCACTATGCGGATCATACGGATGATCCGCTGTGGCGACCCCTAACGGGAGCAGCCGAAAGAAGAAGAAGAGGAGGGTTAACTCATCCTGTTGTCCTTCCAAGGTCTGCAAAATGAGTAACAGCTTACTGGAAACAGGGGGCACTGTATCAGTGGCACAGCTGCACTCCCAGCAATGATGCAACCAGCAGCCACAGGCTGCATACAAAATAATAAAAATGATGAGAACGTACCGGGAGTAGATAGTGGTGATGTTGCAGAGAGCACAGGAAGTGGTGATGTTGCAGAGAGCACAGGAAGTGGTGATGGTGCAGAGAGCACAGGAAGTAGTGATGGTGCAGAGAGCACAGGAAGTGGTGATGGTGCAGAGAGCACAGGAAGTGGTGAGGCAGTGAGTGCAGGCAATGGTGGTGAAACCAGTGCATGCAGTGGTGGTGAAGCAAGTGCAAGCAGTGGTGGTGCAGCAAGTGTAGGCAGTCTGTGTAGGCTGTGATAAAGGTGCAGCAATATAGATTGGTAGGAATGAGGTCTGGGAGACAGTTTTTTTGGTGATGAGACAAGCGAACAACAGGACAATCAGCATCAGAGAAATGGGAAACCTTTAAGGACTAAATATGTAGAGTGCAGAGTAAGTACATTCCAATGAGGTGTAAAACTCAATGCAGAAAGAGACCAGGGTGGTTGAGTATTGACATAAGGAACACTCTTAAGGAGAACCAGAAGGCATTTATTAAGTATAAAACAACAGGACTGGAGTTAGATTTTTATCACTTAAGAACATAACTTTAAATTATTTAAGATAAGTTAAGATAAGTGATTTATATCACTTATCACAAGTTAAGAACATAACTCAACAAGCCAAAAAATGGATGAGAAGGACATGGCTAAGAATATTAAATATAACAGCAAGGCTTTCTTTAAGTATATCAGGGGAAAACAACAGGTTACGACCAGTGTGGGCCCATTGAGGAATACATCGGGAGAGTGGTTCGTGATGAAAGTGAGATGGCAGGCTTATTAAACAGGTATTTTGCTTCAACTTTTACACAAGAACAGTCAGGAGAATTGCTAATAGGTGAGAGTATCTCTCAAGGAGATGTGAGAAAGGGCTTTTACAGAAGATCCTGGTTGGAGTGGAGGAAGTAAAGGAAAAAATATGAGATCTAAGAGAAGATAAGGCTCTGGGGCCAGATATTATGCACCCGAGAGTATTGAGGGAAGTGGCTGAGCAGGTAAGTGAGATGTTATCACGTATATTTTCAATAGCTCACTAGTCAGGGCAGGTACCGGAGGATTGGAGAGTAGCAAATGCAATACCATTATTCAAGAAAGGATGTGTATGCGTGACCGTTTTTACAGCCATTTTTCCCTGCTGTGCAGGGGTTGGCTTTTTCTTGAGGCAATGTTTTATGGCCGGATGCCCTTCCTGACGCCAACCCTGATCGTCTTTTACGACACACAGGGATATGGTACACCTATTCTAACCGGAGCATACACCGGGACCAATACACTGGTACTCATTTCGCCGACCTCGGAAGGATGACAGGCTGAGTCAACTCCCTGGTGTTAATTCAGCAGTCAACGGGGCTTGAACTTAGGGCCCTAGGATCCCAAGCCGCCACCCTAACCACTAAGCCAACACCAGGCTTACTATTCAAGAAATGATCCAGAGAAGAATTGGGAAAAAAAAATGTTAGTTTGACTTCATTTGTGGGGTAGATGTTGGAGACATTAATGAGGGACCAGATGAGGAACCACTTAAATAAAAATAAAAAACAAATTAAAGGTAGTCATCATTGGTTTACTCAAGGTAGTTCCTGCTTAACAAATCATTTAGAGTTCTACAAAGCAGTTTCTGATTGGGTAGATAAGGGAATGGCACTTGACAAAGTACATCTCGATTTTAAGAAGGAATTTGATGAGGTACCAAGGTGAAGCCTTGTGGAGTGGTTGGTCAGGTAGCTATTTGGATTGCAAACTGGCTTAGTGATCGGATTCAAAGAGTGGCTGTGAGTGGGAGGATGTCTTGCTGGGAGGATGTAAGTAGCGGGGTACCTCAGGGATCAGTACTCGGACCATTACTATTCATGATTTACATCAACGATTTGGATAGTGGGGTGAAGAGGAGGCTTTCCAAATTTGCAGATGACACAAAGCTTGGAGGTAAGGTGGATAGCAGAGTGGGTGGTGATCAGATACAGGAAAGTATTGATACTTGTATAGATTGGGCAAAAGATTGGCAGATGGAATTTAACCTGAGGAAGTGTAAGGTGTTGGGGATGGGAAGGAATAATGAAAATAGAGATTACATAATGCAAGGGGCAATTTTGGAGCATGTTACACAGGAGAAGGATCTGGGGGTGGTAATAGATACAGGAGGTAAGTAGGCAGCACAGTGCCAGGCAGCTACAGGTAAAGCAAATAGGGTTTTAGGTTGTATTCGGAGGGGGATCAATTATAAATCAAAATAGGTGGTGTTAACATTGGAAAGGAATTTAGTGAGGGCCACATTTAGAATATTGTGTGCAGTTCCAGTCACCACAACTTCAGAAGGACATCGCTGCCATAGAGAGTGTTCAGGTCAGGGCAACTAGATCGATTCCAGGCCTAGCTCGACTCAGCGATGAGGAACGGCTGAAGGAGACAGGGCTTTATACACTAGAAAGGAGGCGGCTATGAAGAGATATGATAGAGATGTTTAAGATAATGAAGGCTGGAGACATAAGTGTAGAATAATTATTCAGCAGAGGAGACAGTGATAGGACCAGGGCCCATAGCCTAAGAGTAAAGAAGATGAGAGTTAAGATGGTAGTAAGATGGAGTCTTTCACTCACAGAGTTGTTAATGCATGGAATTGTCTCCCTGGAAAGGTAGTGACAGCAGAAACAGTAGATATGTTTTAAATTGGAATTAGATAAGTACCTGGAAGGATTGGAGATGGAGGGGTAGAGGGATGTTGGCAGGACTTTTAGGTTGCTTGAGCATTGATAGGCGATTGTGTGCATGTGTATGGAGTGTTGGTGGGGGTCTCATCAAGGGGTGTTGAGTGGTTGATGTTGTGTGTTTTTTACCTAAGCCCATCCCCTGAAAAGAAAGAAAGAAAAAAAAAAAAAACAGAAAAAAATCCTCCACAAAAAACACTTGATGAAAAAAAATTTTTTTGCATTTTCTTATTTGATCTTGTGTTAATAAATTGGTCTGATGTTGATGTGGCACAGGTATGTTGGGCTGAATGGCCTCCACCTGTGTAATTTCCTTGTGATTCCTTGTGGGTACAGGGTGGGGAGAGGATGCAAATTCTCTCAATGTAAATAAGTATGGCCTAAAAAAGATAGTGTCGATCACAGCAAGAGAAAGTATGATAAATCACACGAAAATACGCCAATTCTGAGAAAACTATCCCATCCGTGAGGACTACACTCGTTTGTAGAAATGGAATTATTATTAACAAATTGGCATAGATTATCAAAATCCTACAATTCAATAAAATAGTTGAAGAGGAAGAGATCTTGCATCTTCCACTTCAATAAATACTTGTTCAGAAAAGTATTTATCATGTCTCAAGATCTCTCCTTAAGGCCCGGTCACACCTTGACGTTTTAGCCAGCGATGGCAACGTATTAAAATGTATGTAAAACGCTGGCTTACGTTGAACTTTTGATGTTTTTTTTTAAAGATTCGGACGTATTCATAGCGACTTGGTCTTATGTATAACGCATTGGTAACAACACAGAACGTTTCGTTGTGTTATAGATAACTTATACCAACGAATGCTGAACCTGTTGTCGGCCTACACAACCGATGCCCAACGATAGTCTAACTTAGGCATAGCGCGTTGCACGCATCGCCGACGATGTCGTGACGTAGCCTATTAAAAGGCTGACGCACAACGATTCGAATCATAACTGCCGTAGAAATGGAAGTGTCAACATCGCGGTCACACCTTGGCGATCTTGCCAGCGTATGCCGACCTAAGAAAAATGTGTCTAAAACGTTGGGGCACGTCAAATACGGTATGAGTAAGTTTGGTATACGTGAGTACAACGCTAAAGTACGCTATCATACGTCGTAGTAAGTAGAGTACGTCAAGAAATTTTAAACATGTTCAAAATTTTACGACGTACTCGGCGTATGACACACGTTCGCATGCGATGGGGATAAGTTTTACACACGATATGTGGACGCTTACACACGTCCACAAAGGCTACTTATAAACTACTCATAAGTCGAAACACGTCGCGGTAATGTCTTTTTTACGCGAAACTTATTTCTGACTTATGTTTGACGTGCTTTGAACCAATTCTTTACGTAGTCCCAACACACATCGACTTATGTAGACGTATTCCAATGACGTCTTCCGGTCGACAAAAAAATAAATTAACGTGTTTCTAGCTTACAACTGCCATATAAAGACGTGTTCCCAGCGGTTTTGGGAATTGGTATATAAAAATGCTGCTCATAAAAGGGGAACCCAACAGTGTTCGAGTCCTTTTTGAGTCGATGTCCATCTCAGCAGTAACAGGATCAGTATCAGTATTAGTATTAGTATGAGTAGTAGTTTGTTCATGTTGGCAGTAGTAGGTGAGTGTGAGGGGGAGGGTGTGGGTTATGATGGATCGTCCTTGCGTTTAACGATTTAACGATTTAAATGATAAACTCAACGATTTAAATGGCTGCATCTCCACTATTGAAAGTCGACGCTTGTGCTCAACAATTGGATTTTTTTTACACTCAACGACTTTTAAACGGTACCACTCAGCTAGTTTCATTGTTTACAATGAACGATTTAAATTGCTGTCACTCGCCTTTGTTTTTTGACGCTGGCGCTCGGAAATTTTAATCGTTTCTATTGAACGTGTTAAATCGCTCAAACCCCACTATTGAAAGTAGACGCTTGCGCTCAACAATTCGATTTTTTTTACACTCAACGACTTTTAAACGGTACCACTCAACTATTTTCATTGTTTACAATGAACGATTTAAATTGCTGTCACTCGCCTTTGTTTTTTTGACGCTGGGGTTTGGAAATTTGAAGCGTTTCTTCTGAACGTGTTAAAACGCTCAAACTCGACTATTTTAAATAGACGCTGCCGATGGACAATTGGAATCATAGCCAAGCTAGACATCGAAGTGTGAACATCCTCGTCATGCCGAAGAAAAGTTTGAAGAATGCTGCAAATAAGTGTCCTGGCCGTGGCCGTGGACGCTGACGCAAGGACGATCCATTATACCGACGTATTTCAGCCTATGAGTAACTTAAAAGTAACGTCTGTCGATGTGTGGCAACGATCGCGTAACGTGCCAACAACACGTTAATCATAGGTTAGAAATAAGTTTCGGGTACGCTAAACATTACCTCGGCGTGTCTCAACTTATGATTAACTTACAAGTAGCATGTGTTGACGTCTGTCAACGATCGCAGACCGTGCATACAACTTGTGGCCAGCGTAGCGGAATGTGTGAGTCATACGCCGGCATACGTCGTGAAATTTCAAGCATGAAAAAATTTGAGGACAACCAAAAAGTACAACGTTTAAAGCCAACGTACAACGACGTATGGCAGTGTTTTTCAGCGTGCTCTCAATGTTATCAAAACTTACCCATAACGTATTCAACGTGTGCCAGCGTTTTAGAAAAAAAATTCAAAAATCGGCATACGTTGGCTAAAACGTCAAGGTGTGACTGGGCCTTTAGAGAAACAAAGATGTGAAATACAACAAACATAATTAGATAAACACAAAACAAAGTAAATGCTGGGAGTTCCATTTCAATGTTAATTCCTTTTTCCACTTGATCTACTCTTCCACTTGCTGACCGACTGCAACTTGAATTCAAATGCAACAATTCCACTAATGCAAGGGATAACATCAGGACTCTGTCCTCATGATGTAACACATCTCAGAGTTTGTCTGATTTCAAGTAGCCAGTCTCGTCACTAACTTCTGTGGAGCTGTGACCTCTTGAACAACATTGCAGAATCATTGCCCATGATGCTCAGCCTAACCCGAGTGTTGCCCCAGGTCGAACCCGGACATAGCTCCAGCCACTGGTAATGAAACTGAGGTCTGATTGTGACTTGTCGATTTAATTGCTCACCAAAGAGCACTCCCCTATAGCTTTGCTGGCTTTTTCACATTGGCATGTTCCATGCTGCAGCTTTCCACGGCCATGCCTTCTCCATTGCTTTTGGCTTACCCAGATTTTGTCACATGTGAAAAAACAGTCAATCCGACCACAAATAGTGGTTTCCCCATGTTTTAAACCTACAAACCATGATGACATCTCCCCTCATCCCCCTTCCCCACCCCCACCACCGACATCCCATGCCCAGCTACTTGAGTGTCTCTTCATAAAAGAAACATGTAGCAGAGGGTATTCAAAACCAACATACTTGCTCTCCTATTGAGGGAGTCAAGTCATTACTTCATTGGTCTCAAAACAATCAATGCTACTGTTGAGTCAAGGGGGATTGCAAAAGACACCAGAGGTGGGACATCTTCTAGGTGCCATTTTGGTCCCAAAGTTACAAATGAGACAATTTTACATGGTTTCAAAACAATGGCTGACACTTTTGGTGTCAAGTCTCTGTAACTGCTTCAAATTGGCATCTCATTTAAAAAAAAAACTGTCCCAGGTTGAAACTGAAGCAATGGCTATAATTTCTGTTGGATTAAATCAACTTATATTTTAGTTTCTGAATATTAAGTTTCAGACAAAAGACAACAAAGACAAAACTAAAGTATGTTACAATCTTATCCAGCAAACACATGAAGAAAATTTGTGAAGTAAAATATTATGTCTACAATCTACATACTACATTCAATATTGATGTATAAAATCACTCACACTATAGAAAACCCCCAGATTGTAACAATGGCTCACCAGCATTCCACAAACCACTGCCGGATCTGTTCTTGAATGTCCTCCTTTATGCCAAGGCCTTCAACTTTTTGAATTTTGTCTTTGATGGCATCCATTTCATTCACTAATTCTCGCTCAAGTCCTATTTGCACAGCACAGTGCTGTGCCTCCAAGCTCTCGTCAATCAACAATGATTTATTCTCCAGGGTCTGCACCAGAGGTGACACCTGAGGCATAAAGAAATAGCTTTATCATACACTGACATGTGAAAACAAAATAGTTATAAGCATCAAGCAAAGGTTTAATTATATACACTCCCATTCTCTGTGTAAATTCAAACATCATATTATCGTAAGGTATTGTTACATTTGAGGAGGGGGGGGTATGCATTCAAAGGGTAATTAGGATGTTTAATTAGGTATGCCATGCTGTTCGAGTGTACCAGGATCTCGATGTAATAAGTAGCAATTCAGTGGTGATAAGTTGTCTAGTAAATGTCCATTTCTTCAAGGGGGAAATGATATTTGTCACGTAATTAGATAGGGACACGGGATAGGGTAAGTGTGTCTGCGTAAACCCCTTTTAGTATTCTCTGGAGGCTTGCCGTGACGTCACTGGACAGTGCTGCGGATGGCTCCGTCCCGTGATCACGATTGGCGGAAGGCGACAGCGGTGGGCCAATAAAACGGCACGATTGGAAGTGACGAGGACGGGAGGATAAAAAGGTTCTGTTCGGGGTCGAAAAGGAAGAGGAAGAAGATCAGGACAGAAAGACCATTTTTTTGGGGGTGGAGGTTGTTGTGCTGGGAGCGTGCTGTGTTGTTGCGCTGATTCGGCCCTGGTTTCATCGTGTCTTGTAGCCTTGCTGAGCCTCGTTCCTCACCTTGGTTGGCTCTGGGGTTCTGCTGGCTCGGAGTATGGGGTCGAACGGCGGGCGGACCTGCCTCCCTCTCCTGCTCGCAATTTGGCGCCAGAACTGGTTCCCTGGCGGCTGTGAGTGGACTTGGGCCAAGACCAGGAGGTCGACAGCACCACGGTTTCTCCTGCCCCCCTGACGAGAGCAAGGCCAGCTCGTCCGACGCCAATCCAGGGACTGTTGCGTCCACACCACGGTCCAGCCTGACCACCAGGAATAGCTACGTTGTGTGTGTGTGTGTGTGTGTGTGTGTGTGTGTGTGTGTGTGTGTGTGTGTGTGTGTGTGTGTGTGTGTGTGTGTGTGTGTGTGTGTGTGTGTGTGTGTATGTGTGTACCTGGCGCCTTAGAGGGTTTGAGATTTGTATATTCATTGGAATTGTCTGTGTTTTCCCCACGCCCGATCCCACACCATCCCGTCGAATCGCCCCGGATCCCTCTTCTTGCCGAGTCTTGTTATTTCTGGTTAGAGGAATAAACGTTATCAACCCAGTGAAAAGCAACTCGTGCCACCTTCCTCGTCCCGTTTGCGGTAGAGTGATTAGAACCGCCATCTTTGGGTTATAAATAAATAAACCGCCTCCATCGTTTCGGCTCATTCTACGTTAGCGGGACTGTTCAAGTCCCGTAGACGTCACATTGGTGTCAGGAGTGGGATGTTCGAACCCCTCTAAATTATATACCAGGATTAAAATCTCGCCACGAATTGGAATATAAAATTACTACAGAAAAGTGCGGGAAAATTTTGGCGGGATTTTTCAAATTAAAATTAATTGGCGGCAAACGGGACTTCTGCACCATGGCGGATGTGCAGATGTTTGAGGAGGAAGGCCACGTGTCTGGCAGCGAGTCGGGGGAAGAAGGGAGAGACGGGGGTAGGGTTGGAACCTCCCCCATTCCGAGTGTGGACCGTGCTTCATCGCCCGTAACGGAGCCGGCAGCGCCGGAAACCGGCACGATGACGATCTGGACAATGTTGGAACGTTTAATGAGTGCAATTACAGCACAGGGGGCAAAAATGGCAGAAATGACAGATCAATTGGGGGTAATGGGGCAACAGTTGGGTGCACGGATTTATTTAATGAGGGATGAATTGGGGGAAAAGATGGAGAAAATGAAAACTGAGATGCAGGAGTGTGTGGATGTTAAATTGGGAGAAATACAAAGTAAATTCGAGGATAGATTGGAGGAAACAAAGGTAGAAATTACATTGGAGGGGGAAAAGATACGAAAAAAATTGGTAGATAAAATTGATGCAATGAACATTCGGGTTGATAAAGTGGATGAAAGCCTGGAACGTCATCGTGCCTGTGTGGATGCTCGTATGCAGCTGCAAATAGAAGAGTGGGGAGAGCTGAGGAAGCAAGGGATGAATTTGGCGGAGGAAGTAAAAGGATTGGAGGCTCGTTTGGACGAACAAGATAAAATTACGAGCCAAGATGAAGTCTTGGATAAAGGCCTGGTAGAGCCGTCTTTTGTAAGTAGAGTGTCCGGGTTGGTTGAGGAGCAGCTACAAACTCGCGACGGAGCCTTGGAGGAGGTTGTGCAGGCCCAGAAGATCCTGCGGGAAGAGGTGAATCGGTTCATTCAACGTTTGGAACAGGAGGCAAAATTTACCCATGAGACCCTCACCACAAAACATCTTAGGCCAAAGTGGGCTCTGAAATTGGATACGCAGCCACAAGGGTGTTTGATCCCTGGGCTGGATTCGGACAAGGGAGAAACTGAGAAGCGGGCCACCGAAAAGTGATCCCCCTGGTAAATTTTGACGGGTCAGGGAGCCTTGAAGCTTTTCTGACGCAATTTGAGTGTATTTCCCGACTAAACGGGTGGAATGAGCGGGAACGTACAGGGAATTTGGTGGCAACGTTGCGGGGACCAGCCGCAGATGTGTTAAACGTGATCGCGGAGGGATGTTGACCAGCTCCCACATTTGCGAGGCGTTGAGCCGTCGGTTTGGGTTTGCAGCGAACTGTGATCTGGTGCGGGCCCAGCTCCAGCACCGCAGATTAAAGCCGGGTGAGATAGTGCAGGAGCTGGCACAGGACATTTACCAATCAGTCAGGATCGCGTATCGGGATCTTACAGTGGAGGCATGGGACAGACTGACACTAGAGAATTTTTTAGCTGCTCTTCCTGACCCTGAGGTCCGAGCGCTAGTGGAGTTACAGGATCCACCCACCGTTCACCGAGCGGCTGAGTGCACAGCCAGGCTGGCCTCGTGGAGGCGGCCGGGTCGGGTGCCAGAGAGGCCATCGGTGACGGTCCGACAGGCGGAGATTCAGGATCAAGGAGAGGGGCTGGGAGAAATTGGCATTACCCAAATGTTTCAGGAAATTTGCCAGAAACTGTCAAGTTTGATAAAGGGTAATCCGGTAGTTAGTGCGCCAAAGCGGCGGGGTCCAGCCCAGCCAATAGAGCGATTCGATTATGGCCGAGGGAGTCCGGAACCGGAAGAGACATTTCACTCATACTCACGGGGGCCTTTTATGGGGAGTTGTTTCCGGTGCGGGCGAAGAGGACACATGCAACGATATTGCCGGTACCCGGCGATAGAGGGACCCTCCAATAGACTTTTAGACTCGGAGAGGGTGAATCCTCCTGCTGAACCGCCTGGTCTATCTGAGATGCCCTTTCATAGGTCCGGTCCGGAGATCACTGTCGGGGGTCGGGGAGACTAGATTGGGCTGAGCATATACGGCCATGCTCGGCTGCTGAGATTGTGGCGAAGTGCCCTCCTTTGGTGAAAAAAGTGAATTGTGGAAAAATTGGCATGGGTTTGTAAGTGCTGCTGGGTTTTAGAGTGACAATAGGGACAATGGGTAATTGGTAACAAAGCGGGCACGAGTGGCTGTCCAATGGCTGGTGCGTGGATCGGGTGAGGAGAAGTGCTGTGTGAGTTGCTTCAAGTTAAGAAGTGAAATGTATGGTGCACACATTGATTTTTATTGGACATGGTGTGGTAACAGGGAAGGTCATGGTCGGTGAAGTGTTAGAAATGCAGGTGTCACATGTAAGGCCGATGGGGTGGGGGAGTCATGTGGGTTTTGTGGGTGGGGATGATGTGCTTGTCCACAGGGATTGCTGAAGCTCACGGTGAGCGGGAATTGCAACCCCCTTCAAGGAGATTCACCCCTGGTGGCTAATGGTGAGAGTGTCTGGAGGCAACTGGGAGAGGGTCTGGTTGGGCGACCAAGGCGGGTAGGACCTTGGCGACCCAGGAAGGCCAGAGGAGCCAGTGAGACCCCTTCCAGAGTGTTGTACGGGATTGGAGCTGATGGCTACCAGGGGGGAGGGAATCAAAGGGAGCGGGGCGGAGAAACGTCCGGGTTGGACTAAAGCTTACCTGTGGGCATGGTTGCACCTGAGATGCCCCCATCATCTTGTGGTAACCCACCCCACGGCCATGACGGGATTCAGCGTGCATCATTAAAATGGGGACCATGACCTCGAAATGTGATGATGACCATGGTGTGAGTGTTGTGAAGATGTGTGAGTCCCACTCGATCCCGCACAACTTGGCATGTGCAGCAAGGGCATGATGTCCGCATAATTTTGGGGTCAAGCAAATTTGAAAATTGGCTCCCCAGGTAACGCTGGGTCTATTAGCATCCACTGGGGGACGCGGTCAAGTGTAAATATCCTGTGAATAGTGTCGTTAAGGCTTAGAGTAGGAATGTAAAGAATAAGTGTTGTGTTTTTGTGGAACCTTTTGTTTCCCCTCCCCAGATCACTGGAAGAGTGTTGGGCAAGAGCGATGATCCAGAGGATGGAGTGCAACTTCGCTCAGTGCTCTCATGTGATAAAATAAAATAAAAATAAAAAAAAATGAATGATTGTTTCGGCGAGGATAAGGCCATAAGGGGGGTAGTACATTAAGCAGGATAGGTAAGTTAGCTACGACTCGCTGCCCATTGCCCCTCCTACTTTATTTGTTAGGTTAAATAGGTGTGAGTCAGTAAGTGTTAAGGCTGGTACGGTAGCGCCTGTGATATACCTTGCAGGAGCTGCGGTACCAGAGGAGGGGGCAGTGTTACATTTGAGGGGGGGTATGCATTCAAAGGGTAATTAGGATGTTTAATTAGGTATGCCATGCTGTTCGAGTGTACCAAGATCTCGATGTAATAAGTAGCAATTCAGTGGTGATAAGTTGTCTAGTAAATGTCCATTTCTTCAAGGGGGAAATGATAATCGTCACGTAATTATATAGGGACACGGGATAGGGTAAGTGTGTCTGCGTAAACCCCTTTTAGTATTCTCTGGAGGCTTGCCGTGACGTCACAGGACAGTGCTGCGGATGGCTCCGCCCCGTGATCACGATTGGCGGAAGGCGACGGCGCAGGGCCAATAAAACGGCTCGATTGGAAGTGACGAGGACGGGAGGATAAAAAGGTTCTGTTCGGGGTCGAAAAGGAAGAGGAAGAAGATCGGGACAGAAAGACCGTTTTTTTGGTGTGGAGGTTGTTGTGCTGGGAGCGTGCTGTGTTGTTGCGCTGATTCGGCCCTGGTTTCATCGTGTCTTGTAGCCTTGCTGAGCCTCGTGCCTCACCTTGGTTGGCTCTGGGGTTCTGCTGGCTCGGAGTACGGGGTCGAACGGCGGGTGGACCTGCCTCCCTCGCCTGCTCGCAATTTGGCGCCAGAACTGGTTCCCTGGCGGCTGTGAGCAGACTTGGGCCAAGACCAAGAGGTCGACAGCACCACGGTTTCTCCTGCCCCCCTGACGATAGCAAGGCCAGCTCGTCCGACGCCAATCCAGGGACTGTTGCGTCCACACCACGGTCCAGCCTGACCACCAGGAATAGCTACGTTGTGTGTGTGTGTGTGTGTGTGTGTGTGTGTGTGTACCTGGCACCTTAGAGGGTTTGAGATTTGTATATTCATTGGAATTGTCTGTGTTTTCCCCACGCCCGATCCCACACCATCCCGTCGAATCGCCCCGGATCCCTCTTTTTGCCGAGTCTTGTTATTTCTGGTTAGAGGAATAAACGTTATCAACTCAGTGAAAAGCGACTCGTGCCACCTTCCTCGTCCCGTTTGCGGTAGAGCGATTAGAACTGCCATCTTTGGGTTATAAATAAATAAACCGCCTCCATCGTTTCGGCTCATTCTACGTTAGCGGGACTGTTCAAGTCCCGTGGACGTCACAGTATTATGGCAAACATGCCTGTGATCCAACTCAGAACGATCCGATCAAATCAGTCGGCAGTCACGACCACTTTGTCGTGGCTCATCAGAATTCATGATGGGCAATTATATGAACCTGACCTCTGCAAGTGTCCCAGAAGCAGGTGGAGAAAGAGAGTGGCATTCCTATATGTGGGAGAATTGTGTGCTCAGCCAGTGGGTCTCCCAGATAGCTCAGATGGCAGAGTACTAGTTCAGTTCACCAGAGGACCTGAGTTTGATTCCTGGTTTGGGCATGTAAATATATAAATATAAATAGTATATATAAATATATCAGATACACCTCCTGACTGTTATGGTGAGCATCGCCACGGATTATGTCTCACACTGCAAAACTGCATAATCCGCAAAGAACAACCATCCATCTGCTATGCAGACGATTGCTCCTGCTAATGAAAACCATTCAACCAGAAAGCACATGATGTGATCGGTGGGTAAATCGAAACATGTGGAGTGTGATGAGCACTCCCCCGATCTCCATTGGACATAGTCCAACACCATATATACACTACATGGCCAAAAGTATGCAGACACCCCTTCTAATGAGTGGATTTGGCTATTTCAGCCATACCCATTGTTGACTGGTGTATAAAATCAAGCACACAGCCATGCAATCTCCATAGACAAACATTGGCAGTAGAATGGGCTGTACTGAAGAGCTCAGTGACTTTCAACATTGCACCGTCATAGGATGCCACCTTTCAAATAAGTCAGTTCGTCAAATTTCTGCCCTTCTGAAGCTGCTTCTGTCAACTATACGTAGTGTTATTGTGAATTGGAAACATTAAGGAGCAACTACAGCTCAGCCGTGAAGTGGTAGGCTACATACAAGCTCACAGAATGGGACTACCAAGTGCTGCAGTGCGTAACATGGAAAAATCGTCTGTCTTCAGTTGCAACACTCACAACCGGGTTCCAAACTGCCTCTGGATGCAAGGTCAGCACAAACACTGTTCGTCAAGAACTTCATGAAATGGGTTTCCATGGCCGAGCAGCCGCACACAAGCCGAAGATCACCATGCACAATGCCAAGCGTCGGTTGGAGTGGTGTGAAGCTCACCGCTATTGGACTTTAGAGCAGTGTAAACGCGCTCTATGGAGTGATGAATCACGCTTCAACATCTGGCAGTCCGACGGACGAATCCGAGTTTGGCGGATGCCAGGAGAACGCTACCTGCCCAAATGGTTATTGCCAACTGTAAAGTTTGGTGGAAGAGGAATAATGGTCTGGGGCTGTTTTTCATGGTTCGGGCTTGGCCCCTTAGTTCCTTCCAGTGGAGGAAAATCTTAATACTACAGCATACAATGACATTCCAGACGATTCTGTGCTTCCAACTTTGTGGCAACAGTTTGGTAAAGGCCCTTTCCTGTTTCAGCATGACAATGCCCCCATGCACAAAGCGAGGTCCGTGCAGAAATGGTTTCTTGAGATCGGTGTGGGAGAACTTGACTGGCCTGCACAGAGCCATGACCTCAACCCCAAACACCTTTGGGATGAATTGGAACACTGACTGAGAGCCAGAACTAATCGCCCAACATCAGTGCCTGACCTCACTCATGGTCTTGTGGCTGAATCTAAGCAAATCCCCACAGCAATGTTCCAACATCTCGTGGAAAGCCTTCCCAGAAGAGTGGAGGCTGTTACAGCAGCAAAGGGGAGACCAACTCCGGATTAATGACTCTGATTTTGGAATGAGATGTTGGCGAGCAGGTGTCCACATACTTTTGGCCATGTAGTGAACACACTGTATAAGTGTGTGTATGTGTGTATGTGTATGTGTATGTGTATGTGTATGTGTATGTGTATGTGTATGTGTATGTGTATGTGTATGTGTGTGTGTGTGTGTGTGTGTGTCTGTGTGTGTGTGTGTGTGTGTGTGTGTGTGTATGTGTATGTGTATGTGTATGTGTGTGTGTGTGTGTGTGTGTGTGTGTGTGTGTGTGTGTGTGTGTGTGTGTGTGTGTGTGTGTGTGTGTGTGTGTGTGTGTGTGTGTGTGTGTGTGTGTGTGTGTGTGTGTGTGTGTGTGTGTGTGTGTGTGTGTGTGTGTGTGTGTGGTAGCGCACTGAGCAGTAAATAATTAGTGCTCCATTAAATGAGCCCAGGTATTGAATCTATAAATAGTTGAAACAATTCAATGAAATTCATAAACAATGTTCTTTTAGTAGTAATTGTTAAAAAAACAATTTTGTTGTTTGTTAAAAAACACAATTTACCAGCTGGAAGTTCACTAAATCTTGCCATTTTGGTATCGATTAAAAATATCTGCAAATGTCAGAGACATACCCACCATTCCAAGGAAGATCAGTTCTTTTTCTTTCTCTTTCTGCATTTTACGACGCTGGCAAAAACCTCTCCATACCTGTGTAATGCATTAAAACGAATGATTAATACAGCATCGCCTTATTTAATTGGGGAAGTTTGTCAATTGCAATGATTTACAAAGTATGCCACAAAGTGTATCAGTTGTTAAGTACCGATTTATATCCCATAAAAATTGTACTGTGACCTAAAAGCATTATGACCAACAAGAAACCAATATAACGTATATTGTGTGTGGCACAATGTTCATGACTTAATGAAGATACTGACAATATTTACATTGATAATTTTCTGATTGGAAATGAAATGGTGCCGAAGAATTCTACCCCAATACCTCAATACATCCCACTCCTCTCTATTCTCTTCAACAGTTTCAACAACATTTATTTCATAGAAAATTCCATCCATCCATCCATTGGGACCATTCTCTGTGCAGAGCGTTGGTGCTGCCCAAGCAGTCTCCTTGGCTATTGGGCATAATCCTGGATGGGTCGCCACTCCGATACAGGATATCAGCAAGTTGGAACTCATTTTGCTGACCTCGAAAGGATGACAGGCTGAGTTAACCCCACCTGGTATTAATTCAACAGCTGAGCGGGATATGAACTCAGGACCCTGACCTAGGGGTCCTCAGGATCCCAAGCCCGCCACCCTAACCATTAAGCCAACACCAAGCATATAGAAAATGATTATGATGGAAAATAAAAGAGAAAAGGAAAGGAAGGAGAGACGGTCATGGAATTTTATTCAACTAATTATTCAGTTCATGATATTTTAGGCAAAGCTACCTTTTAATTGGCAACATTTTAATGCTTATTATAAGTTTCCTTGAAAGCATTTAAAGTTAAAATCAAAGCATGGACAACACTACATTGAGATCAGACCTGGTGCCACAGACAATGTACCCCTTCCCTGAAAGTCATTCATCAGTCAGCTTGGCATTTAATCAAACAGCTAATCTGAGGAATCAATTTTACAGAAGCTTCAGTTCAAAATCCTTAATACTGTTGTCTTCAGCTGGATTCAAAACAATGGTCTCTGGGATGTGAGTCCAGTGTCCTTACCATAAGTACAAGGCCACTGCTCTATCCAGTAATGAATTGGAAATTTAGTTATGTGCTGTACTCTTTATTCACAAGATTTGGCACGTAAATGAAATGTATGTTCGTTAAATCAAGCAAGAGTAACCAATTCCAAATGTACTTGGATTAACCTTTTTGGCGTTTCTGTTAGAGGAAGTGCGTAAAAACGCTTTGACCCCAAATTCAAATTATATATCCTGTGAAAACAATTGAAGCTTGGAAGATTAATATTCGATAGGTAAAGCACCACCAACGATGACCATCACAAAAGGTAAGGCTCAGGTCCAACATTTCATCTGGGTTGGTTGTGAGGCCAAGGCATGCGACATTTTGCTTGACTATCCTTCGAGAATGACAGGATGAGACAGTGAGATTTACTAAGAATGAAATATATGCCCCATTGATCAGACCAGAATGTAATAAATTCTCGATCCACCGAGAATAATGAACGGATCTGCCCTGACCAAGCCAAGCTGATGACTGCCTGTCTATTGGATGAAGTACTGTATAACACAATGTGGAGTCATCTGCAAAAAGAAAGAGAGACTTTCTCAGAACAATGGAGAGATTGTTAATGTAGATGAGAAACAAGGCTTGTCCCAGAACACTGTGTTGGGGCACTCTTCCCTCCACTTGGAGAGGGGAGAAGATTCCAGCCAGAGCAATGCATTGACTGTGCACATTCTGGAAGTCAGCAATCCAAGTATGAAGGTGGCCTTATATGCGCTACACACAGCGAGCTTGTCAGGCAGAGCAGGATGCCAGATTGAATCAAATGCCCGACATATTCCCAGGGAGACCGTTCTGCCCACTTCTTTGAAATGTATAGCCTCCAACCATTGCAGAGAGAGGCACAGAAGCCTGTCCAGAGTTGAGTAACTGATACAGAATTCAAACTTCTGGTAAGAGATTCCCCTGCTTGAAAATATTAAATATGGTATCAGTAGCAAAAAAAATCAGTTCCACGACTTTGCTTTTAATTGGTAATATGTTTACTTCTCTGTGGTTATTAAGATCTATTTTTGCACCATTCTTGTGGATGGCCTGATGGGAGTGATGTTTGCTAACTGCCACAGATGAAATGCAGTCAAAGGAGAACAGACAAGTATAAACAGAGAGGCAAGAGCAGTACAGTAGGATTCAAGAAAATTGGCAATGATGCCATCTGGGCATGTCATTGAAGCAAGGGTCTCAGGTGGACCTTCTAGATCCAGGCTGAACATTCTCTACCTTCTTGGGTGTGAAAAACACAGTCAAGAAGACAATGGGTATGAGGGAGAGTAAGCTGGGAACAGGGCTGGATGGGTTGGTTCCACTATATTTGGAGGCAAATTCCGAGTTGAAACATTGTGCCCTATCTCAAGCAGTCTGTGGTGATGCTGTTTGAGGTGAGGGAAGTTGAGCATACACCAGAGATGGCCTTGGCAACATGCCCTCATGAATTTACAGGAGACTTGTTGGAGAAAAGAGAATTATTACCTCCATCGTCAAATGTGGATGGGGGTTATGTTTTTACGCCCGTCTGTTTTTGGGTTTTTTTTAGATCCTCGTGGAGGATCTCTAAGTCTTACTCACGTTGTTGTTCTTCATCTTCTTCTTGTGGACTTTTTTGTTTCACAGCCTGCAGTTTTCATCAAAACTTCCTGAAACTTGGCATATATATGTCAAAATACCCTGCACAGACTAACCATCTCCGATTTTGAAAACTCCTCCTAGAAAAAAAGTTATGACGTCAAAATATCTCTGCTAATGGAAATCACCGAAAAAATTATTTCCGAAACTAGGCAAGCTTTTTGAATTCTGTTTGCGGGAAACGAACAGGGCATTAGCATAGATTAATTACCGCACATATGATACATCACTATGATGTCATATCAATTTTTATGATGTCATTCCTATTTTTTGACATTTTTTGTTTCACAACCCAGAGTTTTCATCGGATCTTCGTGAAACTTGCCATGTATATGCAGAAAGCCCACGCGCAGGCAGTAACCATCTCCGATTTTGGAAATTCTTCCGAGAAAAAAAGTTGACGTCATAATATCGCCGCTAATGGAAATCGCCTATACCATTATCTCCGAAACTAAGCAAGCTGTTTGAATTTTGTTTGCAGGATTCAAGCCGGGCATTAGCACAGATAATTTATCGCAAATCTGATACATCACAATGATGTCATATTCGTTTTTATGACGTCATCATGAAGAGGATGAGGATCTTAGCTCATTTGAGCTTGTTTAAGGAATAAACAGCAGATTGAAATGGATGAAAGACTGAGGAACTCAAAGAAGTGCTGCACTCCACTGAAGACTTGTTTTAAAATGCCTTATATGTTACAATTAAGATTAAAAATACTTCCAGTATAAATAAAACAAGGCTACCTACTCGAAGCAAAAGGTTGTCCTTTTCCAATTCATGAATGCATTTCCAGTATGAAATAAAGATGTATTGGCTTAAATGAGAAAGAAAATTGAAACTAAATATGTCTATATGTTAAACCTAAACATAATAATAAAGTCTAACAAATGGGAGCATGCTGGATTTGTGGAATCAAATGGTATCAATTTGAAAGGAGTGATATACTGTATCTTCGATTACAAAATTGAACCAAACGTGATAACCAAGAGCTTTTATAAATCAATTTTTTTTTTTAAACTGCCATTTCTGGAGATCTGCATCTGCCTGGTATTCATTTTGCAGACCTGGAACAAACTTAAATTGGAGATTAGATGAAGATAGAAATCCTATGAATAGGAGCAGACCTAAAAGTACTGTTGACAAAATTTGTATGAAACATAACATTGATTATAGAAATAGGGGGAACACCAACAGTGGAGTTGAAGGACAAGACAGAGGTAGACTTGGACAAATAATGGATATGGGGAGGAATGGGGGGGGGGAGGATGCATGGGGTGGACAAAATGGATACAGAAGGAAACTCTCAGGAGGGAAAAACAGGAAATTTGGTTTTCAAAACTAAAAGGTTTTCAGTCATAAGTGTATGTAAGCTTGCTATATTGCCCTGATGATGCAACATATGCACAGCTTCTTTCACTTGTTGGTCACCGGCAAAGTGGTGGCCTCTTAAAGTGTCTTTGAGTGGACCAAACAGG